>NC_136509.1:24343784-24658784 GCF_053919585.1 Euprymna scolopes | reverse complement strand
TAATTATATATATATATATATGATTACTTCATTTAATTACATAAATTAATATACGAAGATATAATGTTATGCGTAAATTTTTCAATATTTACTTCAACAGTGCTCAATACATAGGTAGAGCTAGGTAGTAAGTTATGAACATATATATGTGGCAATTAAGCTACACAGAATATTTCGCATGTCATTCTTATGCCTGACGAATTCTCACGAGAATGAAACGTGGAATATTCTGTGTAGCTTAATTGCCATATATATTTTCATAACTTTTTTTTATTTATATGTGTGTGTGTGTGTGTGTGTGTGTGTGTGTGTGTGTGTGTGTGTGTGTGTGCTTAAATATCTAGACTCCATCCCACCGTAGCCCTTTTGACCTTTTCTTACCTTTCCTTTCCACTTTTCCGCTCTTCGCCTCTCTGCTACACGATATCTTCCTGATTTTTGTTTTTTGGTGTTTTTTTTTGTTTTTTTTTTTTTTTGTTCATCTTACTGTACTGTTTTATTATTTGATAATATTATTTTATAAATTTTATTTTATTGTTTTCATTTTATTTTTATTTTCACTTTTAGTTTTATTGTCCTGTTCTTTTTCGCTTATTTAAATGCAGTTAATTTATTTTTAAATATCTGATTGCGCTCATAATAAAGAAATACTCTGAACTTTTTCTCCCCCAATTTTCATTATGGACTCTACTTTTGTGTAAGCAGCATTGCCTGAAGAGATCTCTAGTTACGTGTAAGTGGGTGACTGAAACATGCTCATGAATGTGTAGCGACATATAACTGCTCATGTAAAATGAATATAAAAGTATATATATATAAGGAAGTTAAAATTTTGCAAATTATCATTTACAACATTTATTGTTTCTACACTAGCAATACAAGATAAAGTTAATTATTATCGTATTCCATGGAGTTTCAAAAGTTTGGCTTTTTTTTCTTCAGAGGAAAACGGTTAGCAAAAGAAATTTTATATAGACTAGCTATAATTTTGTTCATTAGCACCAAAATTGAAAGTCTCAGAGAAAGTAATATTCGAAAGATATATAGAAATATATGCAGATGCAAAAAAAAGGATATTCAAATTGATGTCCAAGCATGAAGATGTATTTAGACAGTCACATATTTATTTATAATTATATTTTTCTCTGTCTGTCGTTTTGTCTGTCTGTTCTACGTTTTCTCAGAAATTAATGGTCTGATCTGGCTGAAATTTTGTACGGACCTTTGTTATGATAAGGTACAGCAAAGTAAGTGTTATGGTATCCGTTTAATGCACAGTTATGGATTAATAGAGATTATAATTTGTAACAAAGCCACTGACACATGTAGCACCAGCGGCATCTTGACCTATGCAAATGACCAAGCTGTGGTGCGAGTGTGACGTCACAGCGACTTTGAAGGAAGAAAATGGAAAGAAAAGCTAAGAAGAAAAAAAAAAAGCATGTGTCGATGTGACAACATGACAAGAACTTTTAAACAAGATGCAAGATGCACTAATCCTCCGAACTTTCGACAGATTTTTGGGTGGCCGTGAACCATTAAACAAATTACATGGATAATAGCTGGTTACATCTGCGGACTAAAAAGAAAATGTTAATTGACTCAGAGAGGGGGAAAAGCAATGATGCTACCATATTGTCGCCGGCTTGGGAAATACGTGTCGAGCTGCTTGTTGTGGAAATAACCATTTATAAGAAAAAACAAAAAAAAAACACATTAACACACATGTAGCAGCAACAGTGGCCTCTCGACATACAAATGACCAGGCTGTGGCACAAGTGTAACGTCACAGCAAGATCGAAAGAAGAGAAGAGATAAAAAGCATGTGATGGCATGACAAGAACTTTTAAACAAGATACATGACGCATTAATCCTCTGGACTTTTGCCAGATTTTCGGGTGGCGATGAACTATTAAATGAAGTGCATGAATAACAAATGGTTATAGCTGCAGACTAAAATAAAACTGTTGCTATCTTGGGAAATACTTGTCAGGTGGCTTGTTGTGGAAACGACCATTAATAAATGCCTTATTTTTTTTTTTTATATGAAAAAAAAAAAATAGTTCTGTCGAATTTCTTTGCTTTGTTTCTTTGCAAGACTTACACAGACAGCATCGAATCCATGTTAACATGTAACTACCACGTTACATGAAAATTATTTGGCACTATTATAAAGTTTGTATAACGTTACACATTTAATGCAAAAATGAGCACAAATGTCATATTCAACCATCAATTTGGCATAAAGCAGTCATTGTAAAACTCTAGTTGTCTGTGACATGTGAGCAGGTCTTTGAGGTAACATTTCGCATTTGGTGATTAGTTTCAGGCAGCATTATCAGTGGTGTCTCATACCTGCTTCCACAGAAAACTTGAAAACGTCTCAGTTCAAAGAATTGTGACGTCATTCGTCGTCTCGACTTCTGTTTTGTCTAACTGATCTGACCTCTTTTGTTTTAACCTCACATGTCAGCCATCCTTAATTCAACCATATGAATTATTGTTTTGCAGATTTGCAGATCATGACATGTACTCGATGTGCCCAGGTCAAACTTTATACTAACTGACTTAATCGCTATTGACATAGTGTCCCTAATATGTAACAATTTATTTCAAACTATAATCTAAGACTATATTCCATTGTTAGTGCTTGTTTAAAAGTATTAGATTGGGAGAGTGTTCAGGAGAGATGGACACAATATTATTTGTGCCATACATACTTAAGTTGTTTTCGTAAATGTTTATAATTTTTTTGTTTCTCTGATTAAGATTTTCTGAATTGTTAAGAAACTGATTTTTTTTTCTATTTATTTGCCAATCTTTGAATTTACTGACAATTTACTGTGATTTCTATATAAAGTTTACATGTCCGTAAGTTATGATGTCGGCATTATTCTTCCTTACTATTCCGATTTTATTTTTCTGCCATGTTTTGCTTTATGTGTCCTCCAGCCACTCTTCAGAGCTATTCTTCACTTATACTGCTGTTTTTCGTCTATTCAAATATTAGCATGCTTATCCGACAATAAACTGACTTTTCTTTCTTCAATTTTACAACATGGCAAGAAAGAAAAAAAAAAAAAAGAAAAGATATACAAAATACAGAGGATGGAGTTTTACTCTGAAATATATTTAAATTATAAATTTCAAACAAGTAAAATATTTATTTTCGTAATAGTGTGTTGTGATTTGGCTTTCAAGCACAACTGATGCATCTTTTATTTTAATCAAATTGAATCAACGATTCTATAACGGAACTCACACCCCTAGTGTTTTCGGTGTTAAAAGCATTGATTGAATTTGAATTTTAAATTGAAATACATTTGAAAGCCGAATTACAATACAATATTATAAAAATGAACAAGTATTTACTTGTTTAAAATTAATATATTTCGGAGTTATACTTCTTTGTTAGAATTTTATATTTTTTTCTCCAACTTAACATCATGGCGAGGAATATATATATATATATATATATATATATATATATATATATATATATATATATATATATATAATGGGTTAAGAAATTCCAACGAAAGAAAGATGTATATTTAAATAAGGGAATTGTCACCAACAATGTGTATTTTTTAACATTATTTCATTATTCCGTGTCTTGGTTTTTCATTGAGAATTATGTCTGGATCATTGTAATGTTTTTAAGTCATTGAAATCGTTTTTACGCGCGTTTCAGACGTTCTGTGATGCGTCCTCGTCAGAAATTATTTTCAAATGTGTTGGAGATGTAAAAATGGCGATTTTCGTAGTTAATTTGAAGTTTTTCCAAGGGGTGGAGACTTGTAAGTGTTTATTATTCATTGGCATGCTCAATTTTTATTGCTCTTTTATTATTAAAAAATTCTGACGAAGGAGTATAACTCCGAAATATATTAATTTTAAACTAGTAAATACTTGTTTATTTTCATAATATTGCGTTGTAATTTGTCTTTCAAACATATTTCATATGTATTTCAATTTAAAATAGAAATATATATATATATATATATATATATATATATATATATATATATATATTTAGATTTATTTAATGAAATATGCTTAAGAGAAAAAATGCTGCCTAAATATACATATATAAAATATGTATTTGAAAAAAAAAAAAAAGGAAAAACTAATTAACATAATGGTTTCGGATGAAGTAGATTGGACCGGTATGATGGACTCCGGGGGGAGGGGGCTAGCGAAATTCCTCAGAGGTTACAAAGAGGAATTGATTAATCAACACGGAGGAGGGGATCATGATACCTCTCTGTGGGGGTGATTCAGCTTCATGCATATTTTTTTGTCCAAGGCAATAGTGATAAATAGTGAGTATATCATCTTTGTGGATGTGTCTTGTGTAGTGTTTGACCTTTAGTTGAACACACACGACTTTCCTTTACGTGTTTAGTTGTGCGTCCATTCTGTACTCAAATGGGATGGACTGTCTGTATTTACGTTATTTCTTCAACCCATTAACAGCTATGCATGGCGTGACAAACATAATTGTAATTTTATTAAAATTTTCTTTGTAAGATTTTTATTAACAACGAACGATAACAACTTTAAATGCGTCGCTGTTTAAAAATATTCATGCTGCATTACATATGATTTGCATTAGAGTTCATCAATACAAAAAAAAAAAAATGGACATCAGATTTACGTACACATTGGTATTCAGCTCAATTCAATAAATTTGTCAAAAAATAAATAAATAAATAAACATGCTTCAGTTGCTATTTAGGAAAAGGGTGGCAGAAACTTACACATGAGATTATATACACAGTAGTCAAAATGCAGCAGTTTTCCAATTTTGTCTTGAACTGTTGGGTTGTTTGTGCATAATACAGAGCATGGACGCAAGTATGACAGCAGCAGCAGCAGCAAATGACAAAGCCATGTGAAAGGTGACGTCACAATAAGAAAGAAAGAAAAAGATTATAAAAGACAGGGGTAGACGTGTTACACAGGTGGGCCGAGAGCAACAGGAATAGACTTGTCCTAAACATGGCCAGACAAAGACAGAGTACCACGTGTTCAATGCAGCAGAGTTTTGTTATAATAAGCACATTGGAGTATGAGAAGACTTTTAAACAAAAAACAAGCTGTTATTCTGGAAAGTACCTGCAAATAAATGTCTGTTGTTTCAGTTGAAAAAGTGAGTCAAATTCTCTCCTCATCTTTGTTTCCTTGCGACTGTTTGCATACAATGTGTAGGTCCCAAGTGTGGACATGTCATGACTACGTTACAGTGTGTACTATGATGTCCTGGAAATCTATTCCATCAATTCAATTAACTTGCACAGATCAAGCGAACTGCGGCGAAAATCCAACGTTGTCTGGCTGTGGAAATAATTATATATTCTCTCTCACATTCTGAAGTTTCTATTGCTGATTGCTCGCTAGGTTCGCGTGTCGTGATGGCATCGTCCTTACCAGTATAAAATTCCTACTTGTGAGACGTTGGCTTGGGTTATAGCTGGTGGATGATCACGTCTCTTGTTCGGTATGAGGTAGGTTCATTCCACTGTTGGATTTTAGCTGCGGTTCGCTTGTTGTTGTCTGTGGAAATAATTATATATATATATATATATATATATATATATATATATACTATGTACGTTCAATAAGTTTCCAGACTTTTTCGTGTCGGCACTTTTATCGCTAGTACACACATGAAACTCTAGCCCACTTTAAAGTAATCTCATCCAGCTACAATGCACTTGTGTACCTTTTCAACAACTTCTGGAAGGCCCCATGGAAGTCCTCTTGTGTGAGCGTGTCAATGATCCTCGTCACAGCCTCTTTCATTTCCTCAACTGTCTCATAACGACAGCCTCTTATTACAAACCACGCAAATCTTCCGCATCTTCGCTTCCTCACTAATAATTGTTTATACAGTTCCCACTGTCATAAGTAAGTTGCTGGAATCCATATTAAATTTTCCCCACTCTTTATCTGTGCCTAAATGAAAACGTAGATTCCATGAACAAAGCTTCTTTCTTAGAACTGCACGCCTGTGGAACTCTGTTCCGTCTGCCTGCTTCCCACCTGACTACAACCTCGATGTCTTCAAGTCCAACGTAAACAAATTCCTAATGAACCGCCCCCCCCTTAAGTAAACACTTCATTAAATCTCCACACTAACGTACTGTACTTGCAATAACCCTTATCCCTGAGTGGCTTCCGGGCCTTGATAAGTGGTGACCACCGTGTAAAAAAAAAACAAAACAAAATCACTAACATCAAAGTGTGCACTTATTGTCTCTATAGACACACACGGCAATCCTTATCCATGAAATTCTTTATTTTTCTATTAATTCTGGTGTTTTGATTTCCTTACTCCTCCCACACTTCATCATCCCTCACAGACTCCCTGCCTTCTTTGAATCTCTTATGGCACTTAAAAACTGATGCTTAATTCATACAAGATGGTCCAAAAGCAGTCTGAAGTATTCTATGTTTCTGTGGCATTTTTTCAAGTTTAAAACAGAATTTTATTGCATATCATTCTTCTACAGTGCCATTTTTGAAATTCACCAGTTGTGACTATCAGGCTTTGGTAGGGTGTATTCCAATTCCTGCTGTAGCTATTCATTTGAACCTGAAATCATAAACATTGGTCAGCCATCTCATAATATGAATAGCAATAACAAACTGAATTTTAAATGTCTGTACAAAAAAAGTCTGGAAACTTGTAGAAGTAGCCTCATATGACGATTCATATCTATTGGGGGTATAAAAAGGGAGAGGTATAAAAAGCTTTCTAAATTGTGAATGTATTGGATTGCTTATTATTGATTCATAGAGACTTTGGTTTTTATGCAGTTTATTTAGCGCCGAGGAGTTGTTCAGCTGATATAATGGTAATTGATAAATATCATATACTGAAATATCAGAAATTGGGTGAAACAATTGTATGCGAATTTCGCAAATAAAGCTGTAATTTTTTTTTAAGTAAGAACGTGTATCTGTTTCTAGCGAAGTCGTGTGTGTGTGTGTGTGTGTGTGTGTGTGTGTGAGTTTGTGGGGAGTAGAAAGAGAACCTTGGATTTACTTCTGGTAGCCTGTAACTCTCACTTTCTGTATTTTGTTCTTTAATCCCCGCATTCTATGAGCGAGAAAAATTCCACAGGGGTCTGATTCATATGTAATATATTGATGCTGGCATTTTGTAGATGTTCAGTGTAAATGGAGACGCTCTGATATTATTGTGCCTCTTTTTGTTAAAACTGCAAAAGTATTTATCTAAGCTAGCACGAACGCTCGGCAAAGCCCGGTCGTAAAGTACGCTCAAATATGATATTTTAATTATTGCAGATTTTGTATATATTATTATAGAGTTGTTCCAGCGATTTTTATGTATTATCAAGTTGCGATTTCAAAAATAAAAAAATATATCTATATGACTTGGGTGTATTATCTTGAATCGAAACCGAAATAAAAACGTGTGTATGTATGTAATATATATATATATATATATATATATATGTGTGTGTGTGTGTATGTATGTAATATGTATATGTGTGTGTATGTAATATGTATATATATGTAATATGTATATATATATGTGTATGTAATATGTATATATCTGTGTATGTAATATGTAATATATATATATGTGTGTGTATGTATGTAATATATGTGTATGTATGTAATATATATGTGTATGTATGTAATATATATATGTGTGTATGTAATATATATGTGTGTGTACGTAATTATATATATAACTTGAGTTCCTTCAGTCATAATCGAAACCAAAACTTATGAAGAATTCTTGATAAAATTTAAACAAAAACACAGATGACTTAAGTGCCATCAGCTATAATGAAAACCGAAACCAAAACTTATGAAGAATTCTTGGTAAAATGATTTATGACAGGAAATGAAAGTGCATAACAATTAAACGATCCGGATGTAAACGTGATACAAAAAATAACACACGTAATCGTATTAATATATAAATAACGCTTATTGTTGGCAAGTTATTGACCTTGAAGTGGTATTTTTTGTTTGTTTGTTTGTTATTAAGCTCATTACATCAATTAACATCATGTATTGTTTGGAGCGATTTCCATAAGAAAACAAAAACAGTGCCGATTCCTTAGAAAAAAGTTGAGGATCTTGCTAACCGTTTTTTGTCTTCTGTCTCACCACGTTTTTGACCGACTAATCCTCTGGCCGTCCTTGGGTAGGATTGAAACCGCTATCTTCAGACAATGCTCATCTGAAACTGTAGAGATTCAGAACAGTCCGCAAATAAAATAAATAAATATACAAATAAATAAATAAATAAATATACAAATTACTCATCTTAAAGGATCCCAATAAAAAATAGTATATGTGGTATTTTGATTCTAGCTTACATTAGGAGAGATAAATAGAACAGATAAAAGATAATTATCATTTCTCCCGCACTTTTGATGGCCTTGTGCTTAATGTGTCAAAGTATATATTTTATATTCTTTTGCAAATAAATAATGCAACATGTAGTATCTGTTCTCGTACTAAATCTCATCTTTGCTATCCAAACTAGGAAAGTTTTTTTTTTTTTTTTTTTTTTTTTTCATTTTAATCCAGTGTGCCCTTTTAGGAGAGTTGGATGTTCTCTACATTAAAAACAGATCTTGTCTAATTCCACCCTCGTTAGGAGATAAATAAATTAGTAGCGTTGGAAATCACCCGGGATGATTCGTATACCTAAAGAAGGGTGGAGAGTATATCAGCTGAAACGAACCAGAATAAATGACAAGGTTGAGGACACATAATAAACTGTTTTCCTTCTCGCGTGTTAGTTCCCATTAAAAATGTGAACGTACTTAGAAGTGATCATCTCGATACAAGTGGCGGCCATGTTCATTCTGTCTGCAATCATATGTGACCTTGAGTCACTTCCGGTGAATTCATTTGAACAGAATACAAAACTTTGTTTATTTCTGGATTTTGTATTTCCTGTCTTTGATCTAATTACAGCAGGGAAATTTGGGCGAAAGGAAATGGGTTGGAGGTAAGTGGAGTATGATTACGAGACTTTCTCTTTCTTCACTTCGTAAATTTCTTTTCCTCCTCGCTCCCCTTCTTCTTTATCCGCCTCCTCTTCCTACTCTTCACTTGCTTTCCTCTTCTTCCTCCTCACTTCCTCTTCCTCCCACTCATCTCCCTTCCTCCCACTCATTTCCCTTCCTCCTCCTACCTTCTCTTCCTCCTTCTCACTTCCCATTTTCCTCTTCACTTTGATTTCTTCTATTCCACCTCCCCTTCTTTTTTCCTCCTCCTTACTTCCCTTCCTCTCCTCCTCACTTTGCTTTCTTCTCCTCACTTCCTTCTCCTCTTCCTCTCTTCCTCCTTAGTTCTCTTCCTCATCCTCAGTTCCCTTCTTCCTCAGTCTCACATCCTTTTCTCCTCCTGCTTACTTCCCTACTTTATCCTCCTGATAAGTGAAGCTCTCTGTTGATGACTGAACTTCCAACCTTTATCGTCCGTCCTTCTCCAGTGCTGTTAAGGTGGTTTGAACATGCAGCTTAGTGTCTTGACCAACAGCTCATCCACAATATCCTTCTCTACCTGGTTGATACAAAAGTGCTAGTGAGCAGTTAAAGACCTGAGCGGAAACAATCAAACGCAACCTGGCAGCATTATCAGACCCACAAGTAGTTGACCTTCGTCTAAGGTCTAAGGAATCATCGATATTGGTTAGCTATATCTTGTACTCTAGCTCAAGGTCAACAAAAGTGGGCGCCATGGTCAGAGATGCTGTACTTACTTGAGATGAAACTAACTCAATCCAATCAGGGTGATAGTCATTACAAATAGTAAGTATCAACTATTTATGGCCATATATCTAGTAATGTTGTATATTGGTTTATATTCAAGGAGATGATATATTAAAACGTGTCATGTGTTATCTAGTGGATGTAAGATATTGTTCTTTTAACAGACAGATAATAAGCGTATAAATCGTATGTATGTTGTTTAGCTAGGAGGACATGATATTGACGTGTAAACTGGATCATGTTGTATCAGACTTACTGCACGGGATATTTTTATAGTTCATTTGTAAGAAGAATAATATATGCTTCATACCTTTTTCTCTTGAGTTCTTCTGTATCTTCCCGCTGCTCTGTGACAACCATGAAGTGATCAGCACCAACCTAATTGAGACATCTGTTCTTATTTGTGAAACCATTAAAACAACTCTTTATATTTTTATAATATAAATTTATTACAGTTGTCTCAAATGTTTTTCACAGGATCTGCAGTTTCTATATTTTCTATTCTTACAGCCCGCTCCTAGCTGTCTGTCCACCCTTGTCTAGACGTCTGTCTGCTCTGGTGGTCAATCCTCAACTCCCTGAATCTCTCCAAAACTAACTACATCACGTGTTCTCTTACGTCACCTAATTACGTGTCTCATACCAACCTAATCCACAGCTAGTTATTTGTTTATTCAAAACCCCAAAATAATGTTTACATATATTTTCTATTTTCACATTCCTTTTGCGATTCACACGTCAATCATTTCTTCCGCAATTTAATTGTTTATTCTTCTAATCATAATAACTGATCCAGCGACCATTCGTTGCTCAAATCAATTAATAAGAATACAATAACAATAATGTTTTGACCTCTTTTTTTTTTTTTTTTTTTTTACAATAAATATGCCAAACATTGGCAGATTCACAAATTATGTCAGCCTTTATACATATATATATAAAAGGCAAAACGGCCACGCGCATTTTTGTACATCCAAGAAAGGCTTTTTTTATCGGGGGTGGTGTTGGGGGGGGTTCTCGAGAGGGTTACTATTTTTTAAAAACTTATTATATACTCCCTAGATCATAATATCTACGATTTGTGAACGGATGTCGTCTCTACATTTCTTTTGATCGACTTTTATAAAATTCCCTCTATTCTGTCCTTTCGCATGTTTGTTCATCTTTTTCGTATAAATAAAGCGAAACTAATCGAAGCAACTCGACTCGCCTGGCCTTTGTGGCCAAGACGTCTTGAAGGCAATTAGGTTTGATCAATGTGGGGAGAACCCTTCATATCAAACAATTGCTATTCATTTGGAGAGCTCCTCTTTTTGGGGGGAAGCTGGTTTTCCCCAACATCGTGGGGAAGCAAAATATGGCAGAAACTGGGCTGCAGCCAACCTTCATATCTGTGCCTGCGGGAACTCGTTTCTGGAAGTCAACTTTTTAATTGTTAAATTTGAACGCCTTTCATTTCCTCTCGCCTTGTAGCGTAGCGGTAAGATGTCAGCTTTTCTTTCACTTTCTTTTCCGCCTTTGCGTCATGGGTTCGAGCCTGCCTGCCTACTAACACTTTTTTTTAACACCTACAAAACCCCGGGCAACGCCTGACCCCCCCCCCATCCCTTCCTTTTCGGTATCAAATAATACAAAGGTTACATAAAAACAAATTGATATCAACAAAGTATTTGGCCCAGGAGCCACTATTGAATGCACAACACATTGGTGGTTTAAGAAATTTTGTGGCAGCGATAGAGTATTGAAGATGATGAGCATAGTAGTCGGCCATTGAATGTTGACAACGATCAGTTAAGAACCTTAGTCGAAGCCAGTCCACACACAACTGTTTGAGAACTTGTTTCTGAATTAGATTTAATGTATACGACGATTGGAAAACAAAAGAAAACTTGATAAATGGGTGCCTCATGAAGTTAACGACAACCAAAAGAAATGCCATTATGAAGCGTCATCTTCCCCTTTTTTACACAACAAGAACAACCTGTTTCTTGACCGAGTTGTGACTTACGATGAAAAGTGGGTTCTTTATGACAACTGGCGACGCTCAGCTCAATGGTTAGACACCAGCAAAACTCAATGACACTTCTCAAAGCCAGAGTTACATCAAAAGAAGGTCATGTTGACTGCTTGGTGGTCTACGACCAGTTTCATTCATTAGTATTTTGAATGCAGGTGAAACCATTATGGCTGAAAAGTACTGTCAACAAATGGATGAAATGCATCAGAAACTTTGACAACAACACCCAGCATTAGTCAACAGAAAAAGGCCAATTCCCTTCCATAACAATGCCCGACCACATGTTGCTAAACCAACCTTGCAGAACAATTTCTGTACTGGAAACATTCTCTTAAACAGAAAGAATGCTTGCTGGGACTGAGTGTAATTTCTACTATTATATAAAAGGAATTTTGTCTGTGTGTTCATTCTCTGTGAACTCGAAAACGGCTGGGTCAATCTTTATGAAATTTCACATGAAGGTACTTCATGTGCTTGGCACTGTTCTTAGATATGTTTTGTATTGGAATGCCTTTGATAAGTATCAATTATCCAAATAATTTGACGAAAAAAGAACAGCCGATTTTGACCAAAGTTGACACCTTACACGGTCTAAAATCACAAGTGCATTTGAGAATTTTTTTTACTATACAAGCCAAAGTCAAAAGTAGGTTCTTTATGACAGGGGCATGTTTCAAAATGAATGTTTCTGCTTAAAATACAATTTAACCATGATACTTGCCTTTTTTATTTTAAACTTAAATTCAAGCCATTATTACCACACAAGCAGTAAGGCCAGACATATAAAATCTTTAATATGACAAGCGTGCGTTCAAAATTAATGTCTGTTTAGAGCATAATTGAAGCATGATACTCTAGGTTCTCTACAGTGCAATGCATTATGGATTAAGTCATTGCGGGAAGGCATGTGAAGCTTCCCAACTATGTATCGTGATGGATCCCTAACTAGAGCAGGTAATCAATCAGTTTTATTAAAAAATGGGCGATTTCACTGATTTCGATGACTAAAAATATGGGAGGGTGAAACGTTGGGTTGCTCTGCTAGTTTCTGATTAATTCTGAGGTTGAATCTCCTCCTCTCCACTATTTCAATAGTTTTTTGTTTCAAAATTTTTTTTTTTTAAGATGAAAGCGGATTATTTATATTACTCAAATGGCTATGCTAATCTTAGTTGTTATTCGAACAATGTTTTGGCCAATGTAACCATGACCATCTTCAGGTGCATTTTAACTGTTTTTTTGTTTTTTTTTAACTTAGCGATCTAGTAGTCAAATTTAGTAACCTGAATGAAATTTCAAACTGAACCCAATACTTAATCCATAAGAAACATTAACTTACCCATACGATAATGGCTGACGAAATGAGAACAATCTACTCTGTGAATTAAAAGGATTTTGTTAGAAATCCTGTCTAGGTTCCCAAATTCAACATAAAAGTTCAGAAAGATGCACGTAGGTCGGAGGTTACATCGGCGGAAATTTGAATATGATCAGTAAGATGAGAATAGCAGTCAGAATGCTCCATTTATCTAGTATAAATCCATATCATCTAACATATAAAATTATCCTGTAGGATTTTAAAAATCAGACCCAAGTAGCAAATCAAACTTTGCTCATGACTCGCCAATTTTTAGTTACTTAACAAAAATACTTGGTCTGGCTCATCTGACTGCTAATCTGAAACATATTTTTTAAATAATCTTGTGAAAATATAAGTCAGCAAGCAGTGTAGCTCATATTCTTCATTTCAGAATATAACAGTTGTGTACCTTATAACTAAAATTTTATTTCTCTCTCTGTATAAGTTTGAAAATTAAAAATTTTAATTCATCTCTCCGGATTCTGGGCAACACCGGCAAGGTACAACTCGGGAATAATATTTTGTTTTAAGCTACAGTAGCGTCCAAAACTAAGAGACAAAATTTTAAAACCTAATATTTGTTAAAAATAACGTTTACAAATGACTAAGTAAGACTTATTCTTTAGAGGAAATCAAAAAATTTGAATATAGCATACTGTTTACATTGTTTTTTTTTCTTCTCAATCTTGTCCCTTACTTTTGGACGTTCCTATTTTGAAAATAAATAGTTATTATAATTCTTCTTCTATCCTTTGCAAATGATTCAAATTTTAGTATGTTATTATGGATGATAACGACTACCAGTTGTCTAAATTTCAGCTTTTCACAGTTATTTATAACAAATATTAGGGTCTAAAATTTTGTCCCCTAGTTTTGGACGCTAGTGTATCATTAAATTATGAACACCACTTACACTTGTATTATTTGAACTAGTGTTCTCATCGTCAGTGTTATTCTCATAACGTTTCGGGCAATGTAACCTTTGACCTTCAGGTGTATTTTATCAAATTTGGAAATCTGTACAGAATTTTGAACAGAACTGGCTGCTTACTTTTAATGCATCTAAAACCAAGCTTCACTCTTTACATCATCAACGTTCTGATCCACATCTGGCATCAATTGAAATGAATGGCTCCCGTCTTGGAGAGGCCTCATGTTTTGACAAGCTTTTGGGCTTGACCTTTACTCCTGATCTTAAATGGAACATGTACATCAAATCTGTTGCCAAAGCAGCTGGAAAAATGGTTGTATTTTATCGATCCAGTATCTCCCTGCTGATGCAATTCTCTATCTATAGAAGAGCCAGGTACGTCCAAGGATGGAGTACTGTTGCCACATCTGGGCAGGAGCTGCTAGAAAGAACTTGTCCTGCCTTGATAGAGTTCAAAATAGACTTCATAGCCTCGTAGGAGATGTCCTTTTTTTCTTCCCTGCAACCTCTATCTCACAGAAGAGATGTTGCGAGTTTGTCTCTGCTTTATCGTAATTTTCATGGCAAGTGCTCGACTGAGCTTAAATATATGGCCCCCCTCGCCAACCTTTCACAAGAAACACTCGTCTAGCAGAAAACACTATCAATAATCCCCCCCCCCACTCTTTATCTGTGCCTAACCTTAAACGTAGATTCCATGAACAAAGCTTCTTTCTTAGAACTGCACGCCTGTGGAATTGTTTTCCGTTTTCCTGCTTTCCAGCTGACTACAATACGGCTGTCTTCAAGTTCAACCGTAAACAAGTTCTTGATGAGCCGTTCCACTTAGGTTAACAAATTTACCGAATTTCCATTACTAACGATTACTATATTGTCTAATTGACTACTGTACACGCTAAACTCTTATCCTCGAGTGGTCTCTTGGCCTTGATAAGTGGTGATGCCTATGTAAAAAAAAAAAAAAACAAACAAACAAAAAAAAAACACACACACACTTATTTAATCCACAGGAGTAACATGCTCTCATTCTTGTCAGCCCTGACTGGGTAGAAGTAAGTAATTCACACTTGTATTATTAGTATCGCCTGCACTGAAGATTGAACCTTCAACCTCCAGAAGAGTGTTACTTAGAATTGAATTTTACCTAATACTTTATCTGTTACGCCATGGATCTTTGCGGACCTAAACTGTTCAAGTATATTAGTTGTATATTTTCTGTTCTGAATTTTCGAGATAAGGGAGGACTGTTCGTATTATTTGGATTAATTGGACTACTGTTCTCATCTTATTTGCTCACTGTTTCGGTCGATGTAACCTCCGGCTTTCTTCATGCGTATAAGTTATGTTTTACATTGGAAATAGGTGGACTACATATTTTCCGATGTGTCATGTTTAAGTTCTGGTTAAAAGTAAAGATAAAAATTGAATAGCAATTTATCAAACAATACACGAAGAGTTATTATTTCTAACATATTTATAACAAGGAAAGGGGGCTAAAGTTTAAGTAGGTTCATTAACGAATCGTTAAAACACGTGTTATTCTTGTAAATAAATATCTCTAATTCCCATTAATGAGATGCTATTTTGACGTTTCATATAAATATTTGTTAAATATATTTATTATCTTAGTAACTAGTATAAGGTACGAAAGAAAAAGAAATATATTAATTTAAATCTAATTTTCAAAATTAACATACGCAAAATCAAAACAAGGTTTTTTTTTTGTTTTTTTTTAATATTAACATTATTTTTTATTACCAGGGAACCATTAACATTTGTAGTTGATAAGGAATTTCTTCCTACTCTTCACGTCTCTTTTCTAATCCCTAATCTTGTATAAAACTGCATGTTTTTTTTTTCTTTTTTTTTTTTTAAATTAATATTTTGGAATTATACATTATTGGATTTTCTTCCTTAGCAGATTATATAGATATTTTATATATAAAAGCATTTCTTTCTTCAATTTTTTTTTAAGTGCTTGGTATCGTAAACATATTTTCAAATAAATATTTCTTGAAATTAATCTGAGGATCAGAAACATTTGTACATTCTAGTAAAGAATTAAAAAGAATTAAAATTTACTTCCCGGGTGGTTTTCTACTTATATATATATATATATATATATATATTAGAAAAGAAACCAAGAAAAGTCGGAAACGAATAAAAGTTCAAAATAATTGGAATAAGTTCACTAATCTTAAGAAGAAGTCTGGAGTTTAAATCTTTGCAAGAATTTAATTCAAATCATTACACTGTGTGACGATCTAAGGAAGGGAGAAAGGGTCGAGGACATGCGTTGCATGAAGAGAGTGATATGAGAATATGATGCATGTGTACTGTGAGTCTGAAAGGCTTAGTTATAAGGTCAGAAGAAGACTAGATCTTTCGTTATCTCGCTCCCCTCTCTCTCTTTCGCTATATACATACCACCCTCTTTCTCCATGGCTCTCTCTCTCTCTCTCTCATTCTCGTTTTCCTCCCTCCCATTCTCTTTTCCCTCTCTCCCTCATTTCCTCCCTCTCTCTCATTCTCTTTTCCTCCCTCTGCCTCATTCTCTTTTCCTTTCTCTCTCATTATGCTTTTCTCTCATTCTCCTTTTCTTATTCTCTCTTTCATACTCTCTCTCTTTCATTCTCTTTTTCCTTCTCTCTCTCTCTCTAACGGAAATTTTATCGTTATGTTCAACAAATGTTATCCCGTTGCACGAGACTAAGAGTTCTAAAAGAAATTTAATAAAAATAAAGAGACCAAGGTAAACTGGTATAAAATTTTATCGAAAAAAAAAAAAAAAAAAAAAAATAGAAAAGGAAAGAATGATAGAAAAGGAAATGTATATTTCAACTGGGCTGCCAAATCAGCCCTTCTGGCGGTTCTTAAAGAACTCTTAACAATTATACTTTTACAAAAAAAAAAAAAAAAAAAAAAAGATTCGGCGTAGTTGGAACACGTCAACACTTCTTACCCTTTTGTGTTATTCAATGCAGAATTGAGATGCATAAATCATTAGCAGTTTCCAATTGAGTTTATCTGACTTCTCACCACTAGAAATAAATCGATGGAGGATCCGTTACCAAAATTTATTTCTTTTACTTTGCTTTTTTTTTCACGGCATATCAACCCTTTCTTGTGTTATTTAACATCGAATTATTATTCATCCGGAAATAACGTATAGATACTATTTTATCGAATAAAATAGTAATTTCAACTGTTGTCATGGGAAATTGAAAACAGACTTTGTTTTGCTTGTTTCTCGAATTTATAATCTTATCTGATTTCGATTCCGTTCAGGCTTTGTTTGGTAAGTTTAATAATCTCGATGGTTAATATTACTTTTTTCTTGTATTTCAAACGTCGCAACACCGCTCTGGTGTAATTCAAAGGTCGCAAAACCGCTCTGGTTTTTTCAGTTCGTCGCAACACCGCTCTGGTGTAATTCAAAGCCCAACACCGCTCTGGTGCTTTTTTTTTTTTTTTGCTTTTTTCCCCTTCCTCCTCTTTTTAAAATGGCGCGCTCAATGTTTTAGCCAATCGAATCCACCGTGACACAGCAAGAAGTAGCAAGAAGAAAGAGGGGGAGAAAAGAAGGGAGAAAGAGAGAAGAAATTACACCAATTAGAGGGGGGGAAGGGGATGGAGAGAGTAGAAAACACTAATAGTAGGAAAAAAGGTAGGGGGGTAAATAGAAAAAAAGGAAAATAAAATTTCTATATCTCTCTCATTTTCTTTTCCTCTCTGTCTTATTCTTTTTCCATGTTTTTCTTTTTTTTCTTCTTCCCCCCCTCTCTCTCTGTCTCTCTCTCTCTCTCTCTCTCTCTCTCCCTCTCTCTCCCTGTCTCTCCATTTCATTCTCTCTCTCTTAACCATAACCAGGTCAGGGTTACATTAACTCAAATGATGAAAGATTTGTAAATGTATCTTATCTCACTTCTGACACGCGGAACTACAGCTTTCCTTTACATAATAGATACTCCTAATCTTGTTCTTTTGCTATAAAAAAAAAAAAACAAAAAAAACACGTGTTCTTTTTTTATGAATGATTTTTTGTTCTTCGCACGTGCCATATTATTAGCGCGCCATGTAACCGCCTCACCCCACATAAAGGTTGTACATTAATTCCACCGCTATGCAATACGATCTGCCAAGTGGTATATCATTTTATCTGCCAGACATGTAAGTAAACGTCCATTTATTACATACAAATATTTGTTTAGTAAAATTAATGTTTAGTTTTCTTATTTAAATTATTTTAAGTGTTAAACATGTTGACGTTTTGTTCATTCAAACCTCCTTTAGAAACGATTCCAAAATGTTTCATTTATTTGCAGTGAAAGAAAAACCACCACAACCGAAAAGCACTTCCTTTGTGTGCTTAGCATCAGGCAGAGTTGCCATGAACACATTTTTTTTTTTGTTGTTTCTCTCAGAACTTACCATCTATGGCACACATTACTATGGGACTACTTCACTACAGATTATAACGTCGTCGTCTTTAAATCCGATATAAACAAATACTTGTCATAAACCGTCTTCTGTTATGAATAAAGGGCAGTTGTCTGTGTATTTGTATATTCAGCAGAAAGTAAAAATATGCAGAACAAACACCCACAAAGTTGATACTTTCTTGATTAGCGTTGCCTCGGATGAATAATATCTAAAATATAGAAAAATTTATTAATTCTCTGAGGATCAACTGGGTCGGATTTCATTGGGAGTGGGAGTCGGATTTTTCAGTATTCAATCAATCAGGGTTTTATCAGTCAATGAGGAACCCCTCCCTGAACTTAAGCCATCTCTGTCCTGAGCTATCTGCTGCCATGTGGAACCCATGTGTTGTATCAGGTTATCACTTCACCCCGTTCTTGGTCTTCCCTTTGTCCTCTTATGTTCACGAGGTGTCCATTCCAATGTCCTGATGGACCATCTGTTGTTATGTTGTCTGGTGAGATGCTCTGCTCATCTGTGTTTGAATGTTTTGATGGCAGTATTGATGTCAATAACTCTTGTTTGTTAGCTGGATCCAGATGTTTGTCTTTCTGTCTTGTAGAGTGATGCCCAACATTATCCTCTCCATCTTCTTTTATGCCACTGGCAAGATTTCACTTTGGCGAGACGTCAAGGCCCACGTTATACTATCGTAGTATGTATTCATTGAAGATCTTCCTTTTGATTGACAGACTTGTTTTTTCGCTTCTCGTGATATAATATTTCAGTATTATTTATGCTCTAATTCAGAAAGGAAATGTTGACTCATTCATAGTGGAATCTATATATATATATATATATATATATATATATATATATATATATATATATATATATATATATATAAAAGTGAACATGTCTGTGTACATTTCCCTATGCAATAACTCTGTCAATTTTAAGTCTATAGACTCGAAATTTGATATACAGGGTACTGAGATTTTGTAAAATCTGTGTGATCGATTTTCGGCCAGAAATTTGGCTGTTAAGGGGTCAAAGTTCAACGATTTGACCTTTGAGAACTCTACCAAACTCCTTCGACAATTTTGGGTCTAAACACTTGAAATTTTAGATATAGGTTGCTTGGACATGGATCTAACTTGATAACTTGATTTCAGCCCAAAACAAATGTTAAGGGGTCATAATAGCGGTCAAAGTTAAAAAAAAAAAAAAAAAATTATCGGTTTTTTTTTTTTTTTTTTTTTTTTTTTTGCTCAACGTACACCTCCAAACACCCGCACAATGCCGGGCACCCATGCTAGTCTATTATATAAAGCAGAGTTGCTCAGTGCCAGAGGAATGGGTTGGGCAGCGGAGATTGAGGAGAGGAAGGGGTAAAATGGGGGAGGGGATAGAGAGACAGATTGAGATAGGTAGAGAGATCGAAGTTTTAATAGAAATGTGTTACACTTTGATTCTGTTAGTCATCTATAAATATAAAAAACAGTTGTCTCTGTATATATTTTTATGTTGGGTTAAAAATCAAAGACTTCAAAACAAATACCAACAAAGTTGGTATTTTCTTGATTGGTGATGCTTCAGATTAATATCTAAAATTTGGAAAAAAAATATCTATTCTCTCAGGTAGAGTCGGTTTATCAGTGTTATGCACTAATTTAGAAAGAAAATGCTGACTAGAGGAACCTGTTATATAAAGGAAAGTTTTCTGTGTGTATCTCCAGCTGGAGAGGAGTGGGATGAGTGGAGGAAAAAAAAAGGGATGGGGAAAGAGAGGTAGAGAGAGATATTTTAATATTAGGTTGACTAAAAAGTTCTTGCAGAATATATAATTTTAATTTCAAGCAATATATTTTCAAATAAATTTTCGTTATAATACTTTTACTTTATCATTTTATAGAGCACTTTATCATTTTGTAGAGCACTTTATCATTTTATAGAGCACTTTATCATTTTATATGGCACTTTATCATTTTATATGGCAAAATTTTTACATTACTGGCACTTTATCATTTTATAGAGCACTTTATCATTTTATAGGGCACTTTATCATTTTATATGGCACTTTATCATTTTATAGGCCGTTTTTTCACTTTATCTAATCGTTTAAATTACAATCGTTTTAAACAATTATCTCTTTTCAGAACGTTGAATACAAGATGGAAAAAAATTTAATTCACACAATTTTCTTATTTTAATTCAAGCTAGGCCCAAAAGCTACTGAAACAGCTAACGATATCAACTAAATATTTGGCCCCAGAACCACTATTAAACACACAGCACAATGGTGGTTTCAGAAATTTTGTGGTGCCGACAAGAGTCTTGAAGATGATGAGCATAGTGATCGGCCATCGGATGTTAACAACGATCAATTAGGAGCCTTACTTGAAGTCAATCCGTGCGCAACTGTTCAAGAACTTGCTTTTGAATTAGACGTATATGGCGATTTCCAACCAGAGAGATTGGAAAGATAAAAAACTTGATAAATGGATGCCTCACAAATTGAATGACAGCCAAAAGAAACGCCGTTATGAAGTGTCATCTTCCATTCTTTTACGCAACAAAAATGACCCGTTTCTTGACTGAGTTGTGACTTGTGATGAAAAGTGGGTTCTTTACAACAACCAGCGGTGCTCAGCTTGGTGGTTAGACTCCGACGAAACTAGATGACACTTCCTGAAGCCAGAACTGCACCAAAAAGTCATGTTGACTATTTGGCGGTCTGCAACTGGTCTCATCCATTACAGTTTTTTAAAAGCAGGCAAAAGCATTATGGCAAATGGATGAAATGTATCAGAAACTTTGACAACAACATCCAGCATTAATCAACAGAAAAGGCCCAATTCTCTTCCACAAACTGAATGTTGCTAAAACGACCCTGCAGAAGTTGAATGAATTAGGCTACAGAACTCTGCTTCATCCACCATACTCTTCAGACCTCTCACCTACTGACTACCAATTTTTCAAGCATCTCAACAACTTTGTGTGAGAAATGCTTCAAAAACCTAAGCGATATCAAAAATGCCTTCAGCAACTTCATCACCATCAGAACGCAAGATTTTTACATTACTGGCATCAATACACTTGTTTTGCGTTGGCAAAAGTATGTTTATTCTAATGGTGCTTATTTCGATCAGTAAATTTTTGTCTGGAAGCGAGATATGTTAATCTGAATTTAAAAGTTAAAAACCGCAAGAAATTTCTTGTCCGCCTGATAGATGTTATGTTATGTTACATTTTTGCCCCTGGTAACGCTGGGTATCCCTGCTAGTAAGTAATGTGTAAAGGCCACAGCTTTGGAAGAACACAAGGAAAAAATTAGTTTAGGCATTAAAAATAGTTTTATGCTATTTTGTTATAAATGAGGAACAATATGAACTTGAACCCCACTTAATATTATGCATCTAAAATTGAGAAAAGCATGCATCAAAAGTGTTAGCATTATGTGAATAAGCAACGTCGGGCATTTCACATATTTTTTATTATTATTATTGTTAACTTATGTATGGTTTTCTTGCTTGCGTAACTTTGTCCATTTGTATTTCCATATCCCATAGGATTTTGTGTCTTTCATTTTCCAGTATTATTGGCTTTCCAGTATTATTGCTTGTAACATTTGTCGTAATGTTACAAATGCATTTGCTTGCATCGTTCTCAGTGATCATTTTCCCAACCCATTATGTTTTTTTTTTTTTTTTTTTTTTGTCATTTTGATATTTTTAAAAATTCCATTTAGGCTAGTTTGCTGCATGAATTGACTTACTGTTTCGTCTATTTGTCCGCATAGTCTATATTTACTGATTTTCTGGATTTCGTCTGTCTTCACTTTTATATAGTTTCTCCTGATTTTGTTTTGTGCAGCTGCCAGTTTCCTTTGTTCTGTTTCTTTTTTATAGCCATATCCACATCTAGTTTCTATTTTCCCCCATTTCTCTTCTTGCGTTTTTATTTGCTTTCCAATTTTATTACTCATCGTGGTGTTCATTTTAATTTTGGTTTTCGCAGCAGTAATCAGCCTTTCTATTAGTTTTCACATATCATTATCAATGGGTGTTTGTGGAATCTGAGTAACAAGTCTTCCTTAATTTCCAGCATTTTCTGCCTCTTTCAGTAACTGTTGAAAATCATTTTGCATTATTTCAACAGCTGTTTACCATTGATTTCTTGCTAAGCAATGACTGTTGGTCTTCTCTGGAATTTGAGAGGTAAAAGTCTTCCCAAAGTTTCAGTACTTTCTGTGCGCTTTCAGTAAGATCTGGTTGGTGCTCTCTCTGCTTGATCCTTCATAACCATTTTATGTGATTTCAGCTTAGGCTGGTGTCATCTCCATTTCATTTGTATCTGTTTGAGGGAGTATGTCAGTGTATAGATTTATAGTTTATTAACTACGAAACTTGTTCCAAAAGTATAGCCTCCTATTTTTTATTTTAAACTAAAAAAAGTTGAAGAGCTATGAAAATGGGAATGATACCATTAAAACGAGCGACCTTTTGTGTTCCATAAATTTTTTTTCTGCATAGTCATCACTATTCTCAATGCACTTTTGCCAGAAATTCAATGATGCATCTCTTTTTCTCACGCACGTGCATAACAGGGATTGCTTTCTTAGGGTCTCACACTGTCAATATCTGCAACACAGAGATGAAACTATCAAGTTATGAATGCATAAGTTCAATCAATCAATCAATAATAATGCAATTTATAACCCCTTCTGATCCATTCAGGCAAGATAAAAAATAAGAAAAAATAGGAGGCATTATATTTTGGAACGCTTCTTGTACAGGGCGAGTCACAGGAAACGGATGTTTTTCAGGAAAACAAAACTCTGAGAATATTTCAACAAAAATTTTATAATGTACATAAAAACATTTGCTAATTATGGAATATTTAGAAGCGAAAAATTATGTCTGACCCAAATGATGGCCATTTTCACAAGCACAAATGGTATTGCGGCTTGGTACACTACCGTGACGACCGATGTTGAATCTTCGTTTGAAGAGACCTTGTGTTTTTGTCAGTGGTTCACCATTTTTGCACGTAAATATCATAAGCAAATACACGTTGTTTATGACTCCGCGATAGCACGAGGGCAATGAACTGAAAAGAAAAGCCATTCAAAATCAATAACTCAAATAAAATTTAACGTAAAAGATAAACAAATAAAAACAAACTAATCGGCATCTTAAGCAGGTTTAAAGAGTACCTTCCTGACTCTCTTTCCCTTACTCAAGGAGAACAAGGAGCATTCTAAAAACATCCGTTTCCCATGACGCAAACCTGTATATAACAAGTTTTAAAGCAGTTTCATGTTCATAAGTTATGGCACAATTTTTAAAATTAAAAAAAAATTTTTTTTCGCCTCATCTGTTCACAATCAACTGTTGTCATTGATGTGCAGGGCATTAAGATGTTACATACTCAATAGCCGTAGAGTGTACGTTTTATCGTTATGGGAGAGAGGCGGACAAAGTAGCCGCTTGGTCATTACCTCCTCTTATGTTGGTGTAATACAGTGTAGTGCTCAGTCCTTTGTGATTGTTTTTACGGCAGCAATTTACAACTGATGAAGGATGCAACTGAGGAATTTCTACATGTTCCACTAGTTATTATTTTCTGCTCATTAGGAGTTCTCACACAGACCATCATCAGCAATTGCTCACTGTTTGGTGTTCCCTGGTGTTCGAGTGACAGCAAGTCTCCCAAGATTTCCAATGCTTTCCATCTCTTTCATTAATCAACCATTACAAATGACTTTGCTTTATCTTAACATCTGCTTTTATTATTATTATACACTCAATAGAAGTTCTCACACAATACCTTGTGGTGTTCCCTGGAGTCTGATGACAACAGCCCCCCCCCCCCCGGATTTCTAGTACTCTCTACCTCTTGATAACCAACACAATTGTCTCAGCATCTACCTATCATTGATTTCTTGCTGGCATCGACCTTGTCAGATCAAGATATTTGCTTCACTTCTCTGTCTCCTTGATATTCACTCTATGGTTTGCTCGGATGTCAGAATCTTTGATCTGGCAGCATTTTTCTTTCTGATTAACTATTATGACATATGGTCCCCCTTGCTTAGATGGGGTTATCTGTTTGTACACTTTCAACTACTGCTAGAGGTTTGTTTTTGTACTATTTGTTGGTGTATTCAAAATGCAGTTGTTTGCATAGTTCCCGGTGGATGGTAAAGTAATTAATGACACAGACAGAACATCTGGGTACCCCAAGTTTGAATCCAGTTCATTCCACAAAATCACTTTCACTTAGGATGTTGGCAACCTTCGTGTGGTCCCGCCCGTGAATACCAGATCTCTTTCTAGAAAGAATTCTTACTAGGAAAATATCAGGGAAACCAATGCCAACAATAGAATCTTCGGATTCATATGAGATGATGATAATTTTATCATTATTATCGTAACTTCTGAATCATAAGAAAAATAAAATAGTTCATAGTGTATTCCATTGCCATCATCATCATCATCATCATCATCATCATCATCATCATTTTTATAACTTCTGAATTGTAAGAAAGATAAAATATTTTCCTTTTTAATGCTTTCTTATCGAAAATAAAACTTTGCAAATTTTTTATCATTATTTATCTGTTTCTTTTTTGAAAACCGATTTTAATCTTTTTTTTTTTTTTTTTCCTCAAAGTAATTCGACATTTTTGAACATGAAAACGAATTTTCTTTCTTTTTTTTTATTTGCAATAACAATAAATCTCGTTTGCTATCACGTTTATTCCTTTGGCTTTTTTTTTTTTTGTTGTTGTCGAATTCATAAATCACTTTTCGATCAGGATATCAGAATGGTAAATAGATGCAATGCATTCTTTACACTAGGCACTAGTTGATCTACCGTTTTCTTTCTTTTAAACTTATATTCACTTCAAATAAGGTAAATTCCTACTGCGAATTAAGATCCAGATTAATAAGTGCATCTTAAGTGGGGAGTTGTGCAGTGAGATGTTTGCTTACTTGGAGGGTCACCGCTTATCAAAGCCCAGAGACTACTCAAGGACAAGGGCTAGGTAAATGATGAGATAAGATCAATCATGGTGGAACTTGGGTAGGACTAGATTATTTAACTCAATTTAGCTCAATAATAATTTATTCATGTTAGACTTGAAAACGATCATGTTATAGTCAGCTGGGAAGCAGACAAACAGTATTGTGTTCCACAGACGGACAGTTCTAGGAAAGAAACTCTGCTCATGGAATTTTTGTTTAGTTTTGGACACAGATAGGGAGTTAAGAAAGTTGGTGGTGGTTGTTTCAGCTAGTGAACGTCTTACAGGGAGGGGGGGGCCAAAGATTGGAGCTCAGTCGAACACTTTCCATGAAAGTACCAGAGATAAACTCGCAATGCCTCTTCTGTGAGAAAGAGGGAGTAAGTCATTGCCCACTAAATTTCTAAGATGGTTTTGTACCCTGTCAAGGCAGGAAAAAGTGCTTTTTGGGTCTCAACCCCAGATGTGACAACAGTATTCCATCTTGGGACATATTTAACACGCGTCCGAGTAGAGGATTGCATTGGGAGGGAGATATTTTCTCGAGCAGTAGAATGATCTAACCATTTTTTCACATTATATTTAAATTTCTGCATGTTGGTACAGTCAGGGAAACAGGGAGGGAATTCCAAAGTCAAGCAGTTTGACAAAAGAAGCTATTAGAGTAGAGATCCTTCCAGCATCTGGGAATTGCTATAGTGAGGGGTGTGTGATATTTTGCTAATTGTCTCGTTGGTCAGGTGCATTTAAACTAAGAGAACAAAAGTTCAAGTTCGTTGGAGCACATTCTGTGAAAATACTTGTAAAACCAACACATTGATGCTAAATTGCAGTGATGGACAGGGGCTGGAGCTTGGTAGACAGTGTGGGGCCTATTATAAGCTCATTTTTAGACGTTGTCTAAGAAAAAGAGGCTAGTGGTTGGTGCACCAGTCCAGATGTGACAACAATACTCCAAGCATGCATGAATGATGACTTTATAGAGATATAGGGTACTGGCAGTAAGAGAATTTTTCTAGTCTGGTAGAAGGAGCCCACCTCCTTTGCAGCAGACTTGGCAATATCTTTTATGGATTTATTCAAATCCATAGTCACCTGTGAATATTAGGTCCAGGACAATTTGTGCATACGCAGTCGTGAAACAGTTGACAGATAAAAATCTGATAACACCCAAGTACCATTTTTCAATTTTTACTCCTTAGCAGTTTTTCTTTTCCGGATGAAAACCGATTAAAAAGTTTTCCACATGTCTGAATACCCTATATACCAAATTTCAAGTCTGTAGATCAAAATTTCGTTGAGAGTTGTCCTCACATACACATTCTCACTTGTATATATATATATATATGGAGAGAGAGAGAGAGAGAGAGAGAGAGAGAGAGAGAGAGAGAGAGAGATTAACAGGCCGTCCGGCATTGCCTGGTCGTAAAATATGCTTACATATGATATTTTGATTAATGTAGATTTTGTATTTATTATTATATTATAATGGACCCAATATATAGTAATTATTTAAAAAGTAAAAAAAAAAAAAAAGACTGGTGCACCACTACCGAGAATTGGAACCAAAAACGTTTAGTTTACAATTTACTTTTTCCTTTGATGTTAATGCCTGAGCTATGAAGACATGTTTGCTGCAGGGCTAGAAATAAAAACATTAACCAATAACTATTACGTTACACATGCATATTCATAATGCCGTCATTCAGGTAAATTCCATTTTGTTCTGTTTTTTTTTTCACACTTTTGTACCCCCCCCCCGGATACATTTTCATGTTTGTAGTCCAAAAACTGACAGGAGTTTGGTAGGCAAAATTTTTTAAGCAAATATATATGCATATGTAAATATATATAGAAAGAGGTTTGTGTATACTATAACGTTTTTATGCAAATATTATGCAAGTATAAATCATGTAGAATATCTGCATGAATATAATTATGCGTAATAGTTAACTAAAGATGATCATCCTATAAGAAAACTGAAAAAACTAACAAGGAATTAATCAAAATGAATGTTTAAAAGAATATGCAAATTAGCTAGATATTTGCAGATGAATGCAATTTAATGACACATAAAACAAATAAATTTTAAATAAATAGAAAAAATGGGTTTTTAATATGAATATCAATACGCAAAAAAAAAAAAATAATAATAATAATAAATTTATAAAAGTATAGAAGATATGGTTATGGAGGACTGCCTCGAAATCCTAAAAAGTATTTGTAAATAGATGGTCATCTGATCTGATTGTATAAATTCAAATAAAAAATGTTTGACTTTTTTTAATTTTTTTTTTTTATTGATTATTATTCAATCATCAATTTTGTGAATCAGCATATTTTTCAGTATTAGTAAATACATGATATCAGTAATGATGTCATATCTTTTGTGACCCCACAAAAAAAGCTTGAATAAAAAATCAAGGCAGGTTAATAAATGTCACTGTAACTACAGGTTTGGTTGACAAACTGCAAGCCGGGTTTGACGACTGACGCCGTGACTGCAAGTCAGGTTTGACGACTGACGCCGTGACTGCAAGTCGGGTTTGATGTATGCAAGTAGTTATGCTAAGTTTGTAGACAACTTCATGCCTTTACAATAATCCGCAATCATCATTAAAATCACTGATTTAACTTTTCGATGTCGAATGCTTATGATCCACAATAAATAGTAAAAACAATCGGCTGAATAGTCATGTTATGAACAAGTTGATAGAATTGTGCTGATTCTAAGAATAGGATCGATAAAGGAACAACATGGTAGAATAAAATTGGGTTCTGTTTTGAAATCAACCAATTTTTGTCTGTAATATCAAGTAAACCATCTTTTTCTTTTTTTTTTTTTTTATAAAGGAATCACCACTTACCAAGGCCCAGAGGCCACTCGAGGATAAGGGTTAAAGTGTGTACATTGGTCAAAAGGACAATATCATAGGAATAGTGAGAAGTGTAAATTTGGTAAATTGGATTACTTAAGGGGAACGGCTCATCAAGAACTTGTTTACATTGGACTTGAAGACGACCATATTGTAGTCAGCTGGAAAAGCAGGTAAACAGAAGAGAGTTCCATGGGTTTGCAGTTCTAAGAAAGAAGCTTTGTTCATGGAATATACGTTTAGGTTTAAGCACATATATAGGTGTGGGAAATTATTGATAGTGTTTACAGCCAAATGAGTGTTTCTTGTGAATATTTGGCGAGCAAGGGGGGGGCGTAGATTGGAGCTCAGACGAGCACTTGCCATGAAAATAACGATAAAACAGAGACAGGCTCGCAACGTCTCTTCTGTGGGAAAGAGGTTGCAGGGAAGAGAAAAGGGCATCCCTCACCAGGCTACAAAGTCTATTTTGAACTCTGTCAAGGCAGGATAAGGCCTTTCTAGCAGAAAAAGAGAATTGTCTGCCAGTCTCGACTTTGAGTACAAATAAGTGTCAATAGCGATTTTTCTCAGCGCCGATTGGGTAACTCTGGTTACATGAAAACAAAAGGGCAGAAATCTTTTTTGTTGTTCTAAAATCCGAATGACTCACTGACATAGAGATTTGTAATGCAAAACAAATGCATAGTTAATTCATGCAACTCACTAACGACGAGACCAAACAATGGTTTATCCACAATTATCTATTCGGTGTTGCCCGGGATCTTTTTATTTTCATTTTTGTTTGACTTTTTTCTTTTTTTTTTCATTTTGTAATTACCGTCTTTGTTTTTGATTTTTTTTTTTCTTTTCCAACAATTTTTCTGCCTTTACATTTTTTATAAACAAGATTTCAAAAATTTAATTATTTTGGTATTGCTTCATCCATTTTATTACCTTATCATTATTTCTCTTTGTTAGGAGTCTGACGTTTTCTGAATCTCAGTCTGCAAGCTTGTCAGTCTTGGGGATTGCGCCCAATTTTTCTTGTCGTCTAATTTTCCACCAGACTTCTCTCAGTCTTTGCATTTTTCTTGTCCAAGAACTATTCCTTTTAATTTGATCAAACCAACATAGCTGATTGATGGTCAGGAGTACATCTGTTTTTTTTTTTTCTTTTTTTTACAAAACTAAGAAACTAAAAGGCATTTTGGTCGATTCAATTATATGATTATCTTTTTTTTTTTTTTTTAAATAGGATTTAAAAGATTTGTTGGTCCCCCAATTTATCAGAGAGGAACCTATGTTTTCTGTGGCAAGCATCCATTAGTTTTTCCTGAAATTTTGCCATAAATTGTATTTCATTAAATAGATGTGGACAGTAAAAAAAAATTTTTGCGAAAATTCCCGTTGCGTCTCTAGTAGCTCAAAAGAGATTAAAAAAAAAATGCCCCAAAATGGCCAAAAATTACACTTTTTGTTCAATAGCGTTTGATCCATCCATTAGATTTTTCAGAAACTTGGCCAAAATGTGGAGGCCATTGTTCTTAATATAAATTCAGTATGGGTGACCCTGGAAAAATTCTGGTTCTCATCCCTCTGGGACTTTTAGGGTTAAAAAAAAAAACATGCCTTTTTGGAGCTTTTTTTTTTTTTCGTATTACTCAAAAACTTGATATGTATGTCTATATAGTGGTTTTCCATGGTGCTGAATTCAAATATACATGTCTTAAGGCGTGAAACTGGACCATTTGTCCATTTTCACTGGAATTCGGCATTCCCAGGAGCTCCAAGGAGTTTACAAATGCCCCCAAATTACAAAAAAAAATGACACTTTTTTATCCCATAACTTTTGCCCCATCCATTAGATTTTTCTGAAACTTGGCGAAAATGTGAAGGCAACGTTGGCCCTTTACACTTCTCACATTCATCATTTCTTCACTATTTTTTGTGGCGTCATCTCATATGCAGCATCAGAGGGGAACCACACATGTGCGGCTTGTTTTATTTCATGCTTTTGTTTCAATAAACAAATTGACAGTAAAAAAAAAGTTATCTTTCACATAAAGGTGACAAACACAGCCACACAAGGAGTTCTGTCATAATTGTATTAATATAAAGATTTCTAGTCTGTAAGTTAGTTTCAATAAAGTTGTGTGATCTTTTTTGTCCACGATTTTTCTAATTAAACAGTCTGTTGCATGTGTCCGTCTCTGCTTTCTTTCATCCCCACCCTCATTCTCTCCACGGTTCCTTGTATGCGTCTGGTATAGTCTTATTTGCAAAGAAATAGTGAGAGTTTGTGTTACTTATGCGGGATCGTCAAGTACAAAAGCAATTACAAGTCACCATTTTTTTTTCTTGTCAACGACCAAACCCTACGAAGCACACACACACACACACACACACACACACACACACACACACACACACACACACACGCTATTCAGGTAAATTGCAGTTTTCTCCACAAGATTAAAAAATAAATTTGATTATTTCTTGCATTAAAAGTGATATGTCTCATGGAAGGGACATATTCGTTTAAAGTAGCTGAGTGGTTTTTACTACAGTATTTAAGTAATCTGATACATTGCTTTACTGAACAAGTGTTCATGATTAGAGCTGGTATATCCTTAGTGTAAGGCTTTGGTGTACCTTTCAACATCTCTGCCAAATATATTTGCTGTGGTCAATCATTCAAATGTGCTTTTCAGTCTATATAATTTCTAAATCTACTTTTCTCACTGGTCTACGATATATACACACTGACAGTGAATAAAACACAACACAGCTGATCTATAGAATATTTTTCACACCGACAAGTTTTGGATTTAGTCATGACAAGTGTTTGACATCAGTGAAGTTACCTGGAGGTGGTATGGATGTTTAGCAGTTAAGAATGTGTTAGCTTGTTCTTACTCTGTCTGATTGGCCACTTTCTGTTGTGTCGATTTCTTTTCCCCTGGAATGTTTAATATTCCCCCTGGAATGTTTAATATTTCCCATTGTCCATTATTTTAAATCCTTTGACTGATATTGTCTCACATATTTCTGGTCAAATTATGCATTTAGATAGACAATGGTGGAAAGTCCCACATTCCTCAAATGGAACTTATTTGCATGTGTGCAACCCATCGACCGCCTTTCTTCCTGGGGTCACCTGCCAAATATCCAGCACCAGTCTGTATTTATGACTTAACCAGCCAATCATATTCTTGTTAAGAGGAACCCGGATATATTCATATATATGACATCAAAAAAAGAAAGAGCATTTGCTTAAGCTTTTTCTACCTAAATTCATCCTGGTTATATTGTTTTCTCTTTATGTTTTACAATGGACAACAGAACTAAAAAAATGATCAAGAAACAAATGTATAACAGATAAATGTTACCAAAGGCAAGATAAGTTACTCATTTACCTAGCTGGATAAGTTTTTGTTTTAAAGTGTGTTTTAAGTTTTAAACGCAAGTGGTATTTTGTGTTTAAAACAAAAATGGCGACATGATGCTCTCCCCTTTGGAGTTCCAAGAGCTGGAAAATAAATAAATAAAACTAATAGAAATCCAGCCAATCTCACTCGTTCAGATCACACAATCGCCTCTTAACTTGCAACAATGGACAGAACAACAATAACTCCAGTCAGTTATATTCAGCTCAAGCAGAGATATGTGCACCACGTGGTCAGTTATTTATTTACTTCATATGCTGATTTGGCTAGGGATTTTATCCTTGGCTCCCAAAATCAAGAGATTAGACCATTCCTGTAATGATCCGGTCCCTATTGATTTTGCGGTGGAAGTTCTGTGCAGTTCTAGGAGGTCTACTATCCCAGGTTTTGCTTTCTCTCTTTGAGGGTTAGGTTATTGCTAATCGTCTGAGGCATTCTCCCTGGGGAATGCCGACTGGGCTGATCAGGCACTTTTTGCAGGTGCCCCTCTTTTAGGGAGCGCTGACTTCTCAATCCCACTTTTTGACCCTGGTGTCTAAGTTTTTGCAGTGGAAGAGAACTAAATACCCCATATGCCGATTTGGGCATCTCTTATAAATGTTATTTACTTTTAAGTGAGAATGTGTTTGTGAGGACACTTCTCAACCTATGCACTCAACAAATTTTTAATCTGCAGACTTGAAATTTGATATATAGGGTATTCAGACATGTGGAAAACATTTTAATCCGTTTTCATCCTGAAAAAAAGGGCTCCTAAGGGGTCAAAATTGAAAAATTGGTATGTGGGAGTTATTGAATTTTTCTCTGTTTGCTAAACTGTTTCACGATTTCACATGCGTGAATGGTTCATATTACAGATTCCTTATGTTAAGTATGAGTTGGTTTGAAAACGCTTTTTAAAGAGTGGTCACGCTGATCTAATGGTTATCATACTTGACTCATTATCTTTAGGTTTTGGTTTTGATCTCAGCTTAAGTATTTTTTGTTTAACTTACATTTAATTTTTTGTTTGATTTCGTTCCAAGCAACATCTTCCACTGCTGGTAGTAATAATAAAATAATAAATATTTGTTGATTTTGAACTCCCAGTAAAGCTAAAATATATAGATCGTCCCTTGCAAGTGTTTTTACGCCTGAGAAAATATCTGCACATTTAACATACGTTTTTACGATAATTGGGGTATAAACAATTACTTCATAATTAAATATTTAGAGATTTATAAAGAATCAGAATCGGTAATTTTATCGGAATTGGAGGAAAATATTTGAATCGTCCTATCACTAGTATCTACTGACCTTAAAAAGGGGAGGAAGTGATATAATTGGAATAGAGGGATAAAGATCTAGGAAGAGTTAGATTAGTTTGGAAGTCAATTTCTTCAAACCGATGCTAGCATGTAAAACGGGCATTAAACTTATGATGATAATGATGATGACTTTAAGCTGAATGTGGTCGTTGTGGTGATGATGATGATTTCCAATTGCAGATTTTCTTTTTTTCTTTTTCTTTTTTTTCTGAAAGTCATAGGTTCTGAAATTGACTTAAATCAGTAATTTTTTAAAAGGGTTTTCTTTTTTAAACTTTTTTTTTTTTAGTTTTTATTTTAATTTTTTGTGAAACTTTTTAAAGTTTTTTTTTTTTTTTTGTTCAGATTGATAAGCTATCGATATATATGAAATCAAAATTCTGCTAGATTCGCAAATCCAACAATTCAAAGAAATGTTATTTTTCTTTTTCTTTTTACACCCAAAGCAGGTGAATAACCAAAGAAACACGATTTTGCTTTGTGTAAATAATACAATAACTCGGCAAAATTAAAAAGAAGAAACCTCATTGAAAATTTTTAATTAAATATTTTTTTATTCAGATATTTTGTTGCTGAAGTTTTAACGAATGACTTCATTCAATTTTATTCAGATTAAAAAAAAATCGAAGTAACCTATTATCAGCAGATGAAATAGATTAATATTGGTAAATTGGACTTTTGAGATGAGGATTGATAATTTTGGATCATTCAGACTAATGTTCTTGTTTTGGATGTTATTCTTACAAAGTTTTTGACAATGTGACCTCTGACCTTGAGGCATGTCTTGTCGGGAAATCTTTGTCGAGCTCAGAAATTAATATAAAGTTTTGGATTGACCTATTTTTAATCCATGGTGGTAGATTTTTTTTTTTTTTTTACATAGGCATCACCACGTATCAAGGCCCAGAGGCGACCTGAGGATAAGGATTAAAGAGTGTACAGTAGTCAATATAGTAATCATTGGAAATTCGGTAAATTTGTTAAGTGGAACGGCTCATCAAGAACTTGTTTACATTGGACTTGAAGACAACCATATTGTAGTTAGCTGGAAAGCAGGCAAACGGAAGACAGTTCCGCAAGCGTGCAGTTAATTTGCTATTTTTATATCACGTGATAATACGGTTTATTATTCCATTAACTTCTCAAAATCTGCAGTCTTGTGGAACATTATTTCTGTTGATTGTTTTCCTGTTTGTGATAAGATCTTTTTGTGGATGGATTATTTGAAAGATATTTTTTTATTTTATTTATTATTATCATTATTTTTTTTCTTTTTGTTATGCAGTTTTTTTTGGGGTTTTTTTTTTTTGTTATGCAGATTTTTTTTTTTTTTTTGATATCTTGCCAGAGAAGCAATTTCAGATTATCACTGTTTCTTTAGTTTTTACACCCCAGCAATTTCACCATTGATTTTTAAAGAATTTTATTATTGTTTTCTCAGCTAGTTTTACACCTTTTGTTGTCAACTCAGCAAATATTGTACGTGTGTCACATAATTACATATTTTTACAGTGAGCGTCACGGTCTTTCCCAAACACAGAATAAAATATATCACAAATTTTTCAAGAGTTCAAATGAAAATCAATCCAGACCAGGCATGAAGCCACTTTATGTAATGAGCTATGGTCAAAAACTAGCAAACATTAGGTGTTAAATGGATAGAATGTGGCCAAGAAAAAAGCATTTCTTTCCCCTTTAGCAAAAACATCACTAATGGAATGTGAGGACTAAAGGACAAAATAAGCAAAGAGAAACAAAGCTGCTGAAAGTAAACTTATGGTCCATTTTCTACTATCCTTAAAGACTAAGGCCAATAGGTATTTCCTTTCTTTGCGCTAATCATCTTTTATTTTTGTTAGCTTCTTGCATCAAGTGGCTTTATGCCTTGTGTGGAGTGATCCCCCCCCCCCCCAAAAAAAAAAGAAATGCATTGTCTCCCGCACTTCTTATTGAAGATTTCAGGTATGTCTTGTTATTGTGAACCTTTCTCAGGACAGGTATGTTAGCTAGTCATTACTATTATTTCGTCTGACCTAATACTGATTGGAATGTCATCAGCCATTGTCCTGCATTGCTAAACATTGGACTTGATGCCCTCTCTCTAATATCGGCATACACATGCAAGAAACTATTGGAACTTTTTGTTTCTATTTTTTTCTTTTCTTTTTTTTTTTTTTCTTTTTTCTTTCTTTCTTCGTAGTCTGGATTTCTCTACATTAACATTCCTGAAAGATACTAGTTTCCTTGAATAGCTATATTTATTGAAATTAACTCTGATCTCGACAGGTCAAAGGCTCGGCCAATTGTAAATTAGTCATTGTTTTGGTAGATCGGTAGATAAAGTTATACCTATTTGATCTTGAGGGTGGAGGGCAGCCGAACAAATGCTTTTTTCATCTTCCTTTCACATTTCGGTCCAAGTTCAGATTTACGTATCACCTTTTAAGTTTTTTTTTTTTTTTTTTTTTTTTTTTTTACAAAGGAGTTCCCATTTATCGAGGCCCTCAAGCCACTCGAGGATAAGGGTTAATGAGTGCCTGTGGTTAATAATATAACAGCGCAATTATCAGTAGTGGTGGAGATTGGATAGAATTTAATATTTAATTATTTAAGAACTTGTTTACATTAGACTTGAAAATAACCATGTTGTAGTTGTTGGTTGGTTGTTTTTGTTTTATGGCATATCAACCCTTTTCGGGTTATTTAATGCCGAATCCAAAGATTTTCAGGAAAAAATTTTTAATAGAATATATTTGTTGTTTTCAAGTCGGTTTCTATTTAATCCATAGTTGGAACCCTAACAGGTACTACCACTCCGGGTCAGAGTGGACCTGGGAGTAATGGCAATTAAAGGGTGACTCCACACTCCCCAAAACCCACAAGTTATATATATATATATATATATATATATATATATATAGTTTAAGGTCATATCCAGGACCAATGTTGTAGTTATTGGCTTATTAACTTACAAATACTTAGTATATATTTTTGTGCTCAACATTTTAAGTAGAGAGTTAGCACAAATAATTAAAAAAACACGTTCATAAGCGTTCATATTAAACGACGGCAGAATTAGAATTTGATTTTTCGATGTTGAATGAAGCAGTTCTAAACAGTTCATAACAAACGCTCAATTGAAAGATGAATATCTTTCTATTCAATTAAAATTCAAGGAACCTTGCTAAAATTGGTGCCTATGGATCAAATGTGATCGGACATGTCACCATCCTCCCAGTTATCTTCAGTCAACATCCTAGTTAACAGACTCCTACTTTAAAATTTACTAACAACATGGTTTCATCTTTTGAGTCAACTTTTCCATAAAGCATTATCTTTTGTAAAACACTGCATTATCCTTACAAATATGAACAATTCGTTCTTTTGAACTAAACTAACAATGGCCGGCATAAAGCGCACAAATATTTGAATATGTAAATCATTCAGATGTTTGCAATTCAGAAGCATAGGTGACTCTAAATGCGACCATAACAGTGTCATGTGAAAACCTGGCCTTGATGTGAAAATGTTCTGATTACTAAATCGGACTTCCTGTTTTAGTTTAAAACTAGTAGAGACCTGACGTTGTCCGAGATTGAATGTTGATCAACAAATGTTCCATTCTCCCATATTTTTATCGTCATTGAAATCGATGAAATTACCCATTTTTTAATCAAATTTATTGTTTGCTCTAGTTAGTGACCTACCCCCTTCCCGCAGTGTACTGGGAGGAAGCTACACATGCCTCCCCACAGTGACTTAGTCTGCCATACATTGTAGTCTACATTGCACTGCAAGGAATTATTGATTTTATAAAATTATCTGTAAATAATGGCTTAAGTTAAAGTTTAAAATGCAAAAGTCAAGTATCATAGTTCAATTGTGCTCTAGACAGAAACATTCATTTCAAACACGTCTCCTATATCAAAGAACTAACTGTTGAGTTTACGAAATTATTTTTACATAATCACTCGAATTAAAGTTAAATGTACTAAAGTCAAGTGCCATGGTTTAATTGTACTCTAAAAAATAACCTTCCTTTTTAACATATTTATGATCTCTAGTCGATTTTATAGGCTTGACCTTTCTGCTTGTGTGGTGATAAAACCTCTCAAATGCACTTGTGATGTTAGGCTGTATAAGAGTGTTAACTTTGGTCAAAATCGGATTTTTTCAATTATCGATTTTTTATACTTATCAGACATCCAGACACATCAAGTACCTTTGTGTGAAATTTCAAAAAAATTGGCCCAGTCGTTTCTGAATCCATAGAGAACTCTCTCTCTCTCTCACACACACACACACACACACACACACACACACACTCTCTCTCTCTCTCTCTCTCTCTCACACACACACACAGTTCCTTTTATATAATAGTAAATAGAATATCTCTTATCAATTCTTTTTTGGTCCGATGAAGTGTTGTTCCTGAATTGGGACTGCACTGAAACATGTATGCACATATGTAACCAATACTGTTTGGATAATAAACAGATTATATAATAGTAAATAGATAACCTGTAAAATACATAAAAAAATAAATAAAAACATGTTTAAAAGTTTCACATATTTTCTTTTATGTCAATTTATTTTAAACTAAAAAAAGGAAATCCGGTTTGGTAATCGGAACATTTTCACATTGAGGCTAAATGTTCACCTGACGCAGGTACGGCCGAACTTAGTCACCTATGCTTCTGAATCGCCCAAAAGTTTTACTATAGATTATTCACTCATGAACTAGCAGCCAATCAGAATTCAGACAATGGACTCGCCCATCTGAGCATAATGGAACATTTCAGCTTCATTATAAACCAACGTTTTAGTGTTCTTTTCAGTTTATCTTGTTCATAGCTCAGCTGTTGAGCATTGATTACTGAATCCAACATTCAAATTTGAATAATGGCAAAGTTAGAATTTGACCTTTCGATGTTGAATGAAGACATTTTAAAAAGTTAATAAATGCATTCATCTTTCCTGACTATTCTCTTCATGAGAATAATTTTTACAGACACATTTTTGACATGTTCAGATTAAAGCAGATAAGTCCGTCTGACATAGGTCCTGGATATGACCCAAAACTATATCCGATGGTGAGGCCCCCACCTTGCAGGCTTTGGGGAGTGTGGAGCCACCCTTTAATTGCCATTGCTCCCAGGTCCACTCTGACCCGGAGTGGTAGTACCTGTTAGGGTCCCAACTATGGGTTAAATAGAATCTGACGTAAAAAAAAATATACTCCATTAAAAATCGTTCCTCAAAATAACTTTTTGAGATTCAGCATTAAATAACCTGAAAAAGGTTGATATGCCGTAAAACAAAAACAACCAACCAACAACCAACCGTCTGACATAAACGGTAGATGTAGCGAACCCAAATGGAAACAGAACTCCAAAAGTGAACATCTGTTGCATTCACAAAAACTTTTTTTTTTTTGATAAAAATCTCTCCAGACAAGGCATGAAGCCACTTGATGTAAGAAGCTAAAAAACAAATTTTAAAAATATGTATTCAAAGATAAAAAAACTAGCCAACAAAACAAGTGTGAGATTGATAGATTCTAACCAGAAAACAGCAATTCTTCCACCTTTGTCAGAAACATCGCTCATTGAACATGAGTACTAAAAGATAAAATAAGAGAAGTGAGAGAGTTACAAGGTTTCTGAAAGTAAACCCATGGTCCGTTTTCTATTTTTTGATCTAGTAGAGTATTCCGAATCATTCTCCAGGAGATGCTAATTTCCACAGATGGCATGCTGCGATGAAAAACAGTGGGAGATTAAAGTACATATGTCTGTCTGACATGAACAGACACAGCGAATCTGAATGAAAATGGGACTCTGAAAGTGAACACTTGTTGCAGGAGCTGTTTATCGAAATATCCTGAATTCTCTTGGAGAGAATAATTTTCACAAATGGCACATTCTAATGAAAAGCAATGTGAGGTGCTGGGATACCACTTTAGCAACGAACTCATAAACTTTATAGACATAGGCTCAGATTACACGGTATGCACACTGTGCATAAGTAGAGGATGTTCCACCGCATGGGGTCAAAACACAGATGGCAGAAAAAAAAAGAACACCAACTTTTTGCTTAATTGTTGATTTATTTCCTTTTTATCGTTGAGATGAAGATGTATTTTTTAGTATTAATGTAACATTTTCAATATCAAAATAAATGTCACCGTGACATTTATTTGGTGGATTTCTACCAGTATTTTCTTTCATTTTCGATTTTTGAGCGATTATTGAGACTCCAAAGATGACGTCTTCTTGTTTGCCATCTTTTTAGCTTAGCAGCTCAGCACTACTTGTGTTTTGAATTAAATAAATGTTTGAAAATAACTTAAAGCACAAAACTCCAGGTAGGTAGAATAGAAACTTCTCTTGCCTTTGGTAACATTCATTTGTTATATATCTGTTTCGTGACCACTTTTTCGTTTTGTTGTGTATAGTAATAAATACACCATTTTCAATACCAATGGAAACGTCTTCATGTGGGGGTGTTTAAAAATGCTTGTCTGACGCTACTACTCTTTATCGTTGCAGTCTCGTCTAGTGGTTGCTGTAGAAATCTATATTCCAATAAATTTGTGTCTTTTGTGTGTTGGTACTCATACTAAAAACCCTTCTTTTTTATTTATTTAAAAAGAAAATACAACTTTGTTATATATGGTACATGGAATTGCATTCATGTGCAAAATATATTGCTAATTTGCATAAATCTTTTTTTCAAAATTACTGAATTCAGCATTAAATAACTCCAAAATGTTCGATATGCCGTAAAACAAAAACAACCTACCAACTTTTCAAAACCTAACCTATAGAGTTTCTAAAGGACAGACATTTTCCTCGCTTTCTTTATATCCGTTATGCTGCTGTATTTAGAATTTATGATTTCTAATATTTCGTAAACAATTTTTTTTTTCTGGTACTGATCCAGAACCTTAACTATAGTCGTGTCTGCATTTTCCGGCAGTTTATAATAAACTGCAGGAAAATCAGCTGGAAAAAGCTGGCATGATAATCCAATTAGCTGTCAGATAAAATTGACTTTGTTAATTGGAGTGGTGGTGGTGGGGGTGGGGGGACAAAAAACACTTGATACTTTTCTTGAAAAAAAAATAGTTGCTTTCAATCATAGCTGTTTCCATGTTTTAAGCTTAAAAAAAAAATATTTCCTTGAAGCATCTGAAAAAAAAAAAATTTAAATTAAAATATTTTTTTTTTCATATAATTAAAAATTACGGTAAGTCTTGTGCTAAAGTTTTTTTGTTTTTTTTTGGCAGTTTGAATTTAACATCTGGCAGTGTTTGCACTGCAGTCGGCTTTTTCCATCAGCTTACTGTACACTGCCAAAAGATGCCAATGTGACCTTTGGTCAAGTTCCGGATTAGTACCCTTTTCTAATGTGGATGTGATGTTCGTGTGCATGCACTAACAGAAATTAATGGGGTCAACCATAGGTTTCAACTATAGACGTTCCCAAATGAGAATGCAATTGTTTTCATAACATTTCAAGTCAAAAATCAAAACAAAAACAAAGGACCCATCATGATGATGATGATTTTCTTTTGTATGTATGGGGGGGGGGGAGGTCTCTATTCCTCCTTCCCTTCCTCCAGAAACACCATTTCCACAAAAGGGAGGGGGCTGAGGTCGGGTAAATAAGCAAGGGTTTAGAGGGAAGTATTTACTTGAAGGATAAAGAAACACATGTTCACATTTAAGTTTGACCTCTTAAATTCCATTGGTAACCTGAAACTCTTGGGACTTTCTTTCAATAAATCATTTTTCAGATCTGAACCAAACATTTTGGGTGAACAGATTAAGCAAAAGACTGAAGATCAGGATATTCAGTGTTCCAGCTGGGTTACCTTAACTGCCTCCCATTCCCTCTGATCCCTTAAAATCATAGAACTAGTTGAAAGGTTTCTCTTGTAAAACTCTTTATACTTAATTTCAATCTTGTCACAGACCATCTTCTCTCTATAGAAACTCATTTAATGTTCTTTCTTTTTGTTTACAAACGTTTCAACATATCTTGAACTTCATTTAAATATTAAGATATTATTAAATACTTTCGGATAACATTATGAAAGAAACATTGTGTGTATTATATATTATTTTTTTTTTTATTGGAATCCTTTGAGATGAGTAATTTGTATATTTTTTTATTTATTTATTTGCGAACTGTTATCCTCATCTTCATAGTTGTTGTTGTTGTTTCACCACGTTTTGGCCAACTCATCCTCTGGCCTTCTTCAGGTGATTAACTGCAACTGAATAGGAATGCTGAGTCTCTGTAACTGTATCCCCAGTAATAACTGCCTTCCATAGTTGTTGTCTCACCATATTTGGGCCAGCTAAACCTCTGGTCTGCTTTGGGTAGGATTGAAACCGCTATCTTCAGACAATGCTCACCTAGAATTGTAGAGACTGTTAACTCTGCAACGGGCCCTGAAGGTTTAGTCGTCCAAAAACGCGGTAAGACAACAACAACTATAGAAGGCAGTAATAACTAAGGCTATGACAACAGAGTATTATTTTCATTCTTTTGACTCTCAAGTATATATCCGACACAGTCAGACACAGTCAGTCAACCAAGAACCACATTAGTCTACCTAAAAACATATAAGATATTAACGGATATATACTCAAGAGTCAAAACAATGAAAAGAATATGCTGCTGTCACAGCCCTAGTAATCATACAGTTACGAAACTCAGCATTTCTATCTCATCGTGGTTCATCATCTGAAGAAGGCCAGAGGATGAGTTTGCCAAAACGTGATGAAACAACAACTGTGAAGATGAAGATAACAAAGATGCTGTGTGTGTCAGTCATATGGTACAAAGTTGCAGATAACATCTGTAAATTCTTGTAAAAATGTAAAGTGGTCAACTATAGTCGATGACAACCAGAAGGCTCCCTTTTTATGAGCTACTACATTGAGGTATAGGGGAAGGATATTAATTTTTTCCTAAGACCCTTGATCTCCACTTAATAATCCCGGGTGTTTAGCAAGAGGTCATCTGGGGCCGCTTTTAGATTTCACAATTTGCTGATATACGCACAAGTTGTTTAAATTTTCAAGATGAATATTTCTTCATTACTATCGATGTTTATGATTCAATCTGTTTTTTTCTTTTCTTATAATGGAAATCGCTCCAGACAAGACATGAAGCCACTTGATGTAAAGAGCTAAAAATAATAAATACTATTTCAAAGCTAGCTAGCTAGCTAACAACAAGTGTTAGATATAATTTCTGATCCAGAAAGCAGTAATTCTTTCCCCTCTGTCAGAAACATTACTGATGGAATGTGAATAGTAAAGGATAAAGGGAAGTTACTAAACGAAAGTAAATCCATGGTCGACTTTCTACTCTCTTTTAAGCCTCTTTCTCCTCCTCTTGTCTCAGGAGAAAATGGATGCCCTCTGAAAGTGTGCTTACAGAATAATTGATTTAGTGTGAAGCATTAGTTGCTAAATGTCTAACTGCACTCCTCCCGACATGGCATTGCTTCTGCTAAGTGACAGAGAAATCAAATATTACTAGAAGTGGATGTCACAGTAAGCTGAAATCTTGTGTTATTTTAAAGTTTCATATTTTCTAAACAAGTAACCTTGCTAAAGCTCTAGATCTGAGTCTGCCCTACTATTTCGACTGTACGAGGATAGAAAAGTAAAATAACTTTGATCAACCTGAAAGATTTGAAATAAAATTGCAGTATATTTTTTATGTCTGCACACTACCAGTTTTCTTAGCCAGAATAATTATTTTTGGAAAAAAACAAAACAAACAAAATAAAAGAAAGAAAAATAAATTACTGTATATACTTGTGTATAAATTGAATTTTTCTCAGAGACGATTTGAAGGTGTTTTTTTTGGGGGGGGGGTTGACTTATACATAGGTAATGTTTTTGGAAATGTTGTTAAAGAGCGACTCGGCACTCTATCGTAACATAAAAAACGGCATTTTGTTTGTGCACTCGGTATATACCAGTAATCCTAGTAATTAATCACACTCCTTCCGAACCCCACTGCGTGTGTTTGCCAGCATGTAAGCACATGCACGGATTTTTAGTGGGAGGTTTAATAATAATTGGAATAGCTCTTTCAATGTTCACTCTCTAGACGTGGATGTCGGCCGAAGTTCGATATGATGTATTCAATGATGATATGACGGCTTTTTAATAGATTAGGAAATGTACTGTTTATGATGTGTCGTTCTCCCCTAACTTTAGCAAGTTTTAACAATTTGATAACAGCTATTTAATGAAACTTAGCGCATGCATTCACATTATTATGGTATATTAAGGCTCGTGCAATGTATGCATTCCAGTAGGTGACATAAATTATGTCTAAAAACAGTAACTGCGCCTGGAATTTACAGCATGTCATTGGTTAGGACGTCTGATTAGCATTAGCAACATTTGTGTTTGTTGCATGTAAGTGTGTGTGTGTGTGTGTGTGTGTGTGTGTGTGTATGAAAATCGAATAGACCACACTGTTTGTGTTTGTTGCATGTAAGTGTGTGTGTGTGTGTGTATATATATGAAAATCGAATAGACCACAGTGTTTGTTGCATGTAAGTGTGTGTGTGTGTGTGTATATGAAAATCGAATAGACCACACTGTGTTTGTGTTTGTTGCATGTAAGTGTGTGTGTGTGTGTGTGTATATATATATGAAAATCGAATAGACCACAGTGTTTGTTGCATGTAAGTGTGTGTGTGTGTGTATATGAAAATCGAATAGACCACACTGTGTTTGTGTTTGTTGCATGTAAGTGTGTGTGTGTGTGTATATATGAAAATCGAATAGACCACACTGTGTTTGTGTTTGTTGCATGTAAGTGTGTGTGTGTGTGTGTATATATATATGAAAATCGAATAGACCACAGTGTTTGTTGCATGTAAGTGTGTGTGTGTGTGTGTGTGTGTGTATATGAAAATCGAATAGACCACACTGTGTTTGTGTTTGTTGCATGTAAGTGTGTGTGTGTGTGTGTGTGTATATATGAAAATCGAATAGACAACACTGTGTTTGTGTTTGTTGCATGTAAGTGTGTGTGTGTGTGTGTGTATATATATATATATATATATATATATATATATATATATATATATATATATATAAAATGAAAATCGAATAGACCACACTTGCGTAAATGCATGTATTATCACTTGCGGATGCTGAGAAACAATTTCTAAGATGTATTATAAAAAAAACACCAAAAAAGGAAATTATCTGTGCAAGAAAGAACCATGAGATGGACCATTTAACTTGTCTAGAATCTAAAGTAGACTTAATACAGGTCATACCCAAGATGACACAATTTTGGTCTTAAAATGCACATTAACTTATACACAAGTATATATGGTACATTCATGTCAATAACATAGTGGGAATTAAAAAAAATGAAAGGTTAGTCCAAATCAAGTATCGATATGCTGATGCATTGTTATGTGGGTCTCAGTCTCAGCTGGAAGATTTTTTTTCCTTCGGCACCAAAGTGAACGGAGTCTAGGCCATTTCTGAAGTAACATTTTCCCTTTCACTGCGATATGTTGCTAGCTCTGTGCAGTTCTAGGAGAACCACCCTCCCAGGCTTTACCTTTTCTCATTGAGAAGGGGTTAGTTTGTTAGTCGTATATGGCACTCCTACTGGGAATTCTGACAAAACTATCCAGACATTTTTTGCAGGTCAGCCGACCCTTGTCACCCCCTCCCCCGCATGAGAGGGAGACAAATAAATTGCTATTTAGGTTTGACTGTGAACATCCTAAAAGTTTATATGTTATAGTGTTTACATGAGTAAACATTCTATTAGTGAACCTGAAGTATTCTGAGTTCAAATTCTATCAGTTGTACTCTAATTATTTTATAAACTAATACTATTTAGAAAGGTATCAACCTATGAGTCCAACCTTCCAGCTATTGATGAAATAGCTACTTGTGTTCCATTAATCATATCCAATAGGTGTTGCATCAGCATCAAATAACCCTAAGAAGTTTGATATGCCATAAAACAAATAAAATGAATGTTCTGTAAAAGGAAAATTGTTCTGCGTTGTTTGTGCCAATATGGAAACTGTCATTTAAATGGCTTTTATTAAAAAAATATGGCCTTCTTGGTGTAGTCTTTATGGAAGAGCAAAGAAAGATTAAAATCCCTCAAGAATGTTATCCACGAGAGGAAACCCTAAAGAATTGAAACCATTAAAAGAATCCTCACGAATGACACCTGTTGAAAGCAGCTTCCAAAGAATCTTTATCAGAATATGAAGAGAATAATAAAAAAAAAAGTTGCTTTTCTCTGGAATCGGCAATCTGAGAATGGCAACATTTTTCTGTTCCTTCGTTAGCGAAATAATTTTCACAAGAAACGCAAATTAATGATGCAAACATTTGACAAAATATTATATTATGTTGCCTGGTGTTTACTTAACACACGCTACCACCGTGGATTAAATAAAAGGTTTCATTCCAAATTCATTCGTTTGGCTATGTTGTGCACTACAACTTAGGAGAGTTCATCCATGAAGCAAAAGCTCCAAAACCACTCCAAGAATGGTGGAAATGCCTGGGAGGCCAGCTGATGATATGGTTAGATACCATCAAACCTGACATCAAACTTGGCGGCTCCAGTTCACAGGTCTATGATGTTCACAGCTCGTCTCGGAACTGACTGCCCATAACTATCTTGGGTACTGCGGACCGTCATACATGGTCTGTATTCATTCAGGATGCTGTGTTTCACGGGAGGAGTTGACTGAACCCATCCTGTGGAAATGTTGCCTCGAGTCGAATGTTTTGTGATGGAGCTAATACACAAAATTAATTGCTCACTACCTTTGTATTGCTGGCCAGCGTTATCTAGGTAAGCATCATCACATAGTACGCTGTCTGTGATGAAAGTGAGACAATAGCCTTACTATACAAGCAACGAAAGCACAAATTCATCAGTGCTAATAGTTAAGATAGTTGACCAATCCATGTTCTGACTTAGTAGATGAGTCATTTAATAACAATAATGATAAAAACAACAACAACAACAATAATAATAAAAACAACAACAGCAATAATAGTTGCAATTGATTGGTCGAGCGAGGGGGGGGTGATCTGAAAATATCTACAAAGAGCACTTGAATGGAAACTCAGAAACAAGCCACATACAGTAGGTCCATCCAACACTACATCGACAAAACTACAGAATCATCAATATGCAGATTGTGTAATGAAAAGGAAGAAACCTTAGCGCATATTATATCAAAATATTCTATGCTGGCGCAACACCAATATAAAATTGGAGACGCAACAAAGTTGCTCAGGTACTACACTATGAACTGGAACGCAATAAGAATCGATATAAGCATAAACTAGAAATCGTACAGGAAAACGACAATGTCAAACTTCTTTGGAACATGCGCATACAAACTGATAATAGCCTTGAACATTCCAAACCTGACATTTTTCTAAACAAAAACAAGAGAACTTGTTCAATCATTGACATAACCTGCTCTTTCGATAACAGAGTGCAGGAGAAAGACCTTGAATAAATAAATATCAAGATCTGAAATGGGAATTAGACTATGGATATGCAAAGAAATGAAGGTGATTCGCGTTATGATTGGAACGCTTGGGGCCATAACTAAAAGTCATCATAAATGGCTTAAACAGATTGACAAGACAGTTTCTTATCCAATTCTGCAAAAGGCTTGTTGATTAGGAACAGCAGAAGTGTTAAGGTACAGCTTGAATGTCTAAAGTCAAGGGAATATACCTGATGTTCAAAATAAATAAATCCAACTAAAAGCATCCAAAATCCCTTTGTTTTTACTCGGGCTCGAAAGCACAGAGTATTTGCCATTTTTTAATGACCTGTTGACTTAAATTAGGGCTGAGTTATGTGTAGTCCTAGGAGGTTCACTCTCCCAGGCCATTGCCTCTCGGCTTTCAGGAGCAGAGGGTACATTTTAGGCTTGTTGTTTGAGGTGCCTTTATTGGGGAATGCCGACGTGTCTGCCCAGGCAATTTTTAAATGGCCAGAGTGCTCCTCCTTTATGAATACAGGCTTCACTTACTCCACTTTTCTGACCTTGTGTCACCCTTTCCTGCGGTGGGAAGGAAGTAAATGCAGACTATGAAATAATAATAATAATAATAGTAATAATGGCATCATCAGAATTTTTATCTCTCCTGGAGGAGAAACTTCTCCGTTTCTTTCCGCCTTGTTTTATCCCTGGCTAGGTGTGGCCAAGTAAAACCAAGGTTATCTCTCTCCAAAGGTTTTTAATATTATGATTTTGAATTTTTGAGATGAGGATTGATGGTTTGGATTATTCGGACTACTGTTCTCATTTTCGGTGTTATTTTCATAACGTTTCATCTGATGTTTCAACTCTCACCATCCATATAGTATCAAGAAAAGAATTGCCTGTTAACTATAGCATCGAGAAAAGGTAAGAATGTAATAACAGCAATACATATGGAAAGGTAATTAACAGTTTAAGAAAAACACTCTATCCGAAACAACTATTTTGAAAGCATGACATCAGCCCCAAGAAATGTGGACCAAACATCAAAGGACACCACCCGAAAACTCACCACAGTTTGTATACGATATATGTAGCACTTGTCGGGGAAAAAAAATCCAAAGAATATGTAATCCATATGACATCAGGACAATATTCAGGAGTGACTTAACTCTTCAAAAGCATTTTGTGAGAGTTAAGTCCCCTATGAAAAACTCATGATTAAGAACTGTGTATATGAGCTTCTAAGTAAATGTGGAAAACCATTCAATAGTGAGACACGTCGCTCACTGCAAGTAAGGGTAGAAGAACATCGAAAAGCCGAGGATTATCACCTACTAATCAGGCCTAATATAAAATTTAATATAATAACCATCTATATATTAATATAGGATAGCGTGTGTGTTATTTATTTTGTGTGTCACACTTACATTCGAGTGACTTTCATTTAATTGTTATGGACTTCCATTTCTTGTAATAAATAATTTTACCAAGAATTCCTCATAAGTTTGGGTTTTGGTTTAAATTATAGCTGAAGGAACTCAAGTTATATATATTTCATAAGTTTCGGTTCCGATTCAAGCTGATACATCCAAGTCATATGGATATATTTTTTTAATTTTAGAAATCGCAACTTTATAATATATAAAAATCAATAGGAAATTGACTCTATAATAATATATACGAAATCTGCTAGAATTAAAAGATCATATTTAAGCATACTTTACGACTGGGCTACGCTGGGTGTTCCTGCTAGCTAAATATTTTTTCAGTTTTAACAAAAGAGCTACAATAATACCATTTACACTGAACATCTACAGAATGTCAACATCAATATATTACATATAAATGACTCTCCTGTTGAATTTCCTCAAGTCCCCCTAGTTAATTATAAATAACAGATAAAGACACTTTTAAATTATATATATCTATATAATTAGTAACTCAAATGACCTTGTAACGGGTGTTGTAACTACACATTTGGTTTACGACTTCCGGTTGCGCATGCATACATAAACATAAACCCATAACAGTGTAAACAAATAAACGCAAATTGTTACTTTTGCAGAATTTGACCTGAGCACTAAAATATTAACGTTATTATTTAGAAATTATTATTTAACATGGGAAGTGTGGAGATGTTTTGCAACTTTTCTATATTACAACTATACTGTCGCAATTTTCTTACAAATAAATCAACTTTGACCCGTTGACAACCATAAGAACAATTGACAACGGCGATTTCCCCACCGCCTTCCTTTTTTTGTTTTTTTAATTCATTCTTCATTTTTGAATACACCTTTCGTAAAAACATTCATACTACCAACATAAATAAATAACCCCGAAAATATGTTTTTTTTTAATTTGCATTACAAATAAATAATCAATGCGACAATAAAACATATTGTTTTACTGTGTACATTTTCAGCATCTCAATTGTTTTTTTTTTGTATTTAAATTACCCAAATAAACAATTGTTAATACTTTCTGCTTTTTTTTTTTTTAATTTTTTTTTTACATCGTTCATTTCCGCATAGTCTTGGTTAGTTTAATTGACCTTATTATTAACATATTAATTAAATATTTGACCCAATGGGCCATGAATGTTTGTTTCAAATAAATTAAAAAAAGTTACATTTTATTTTCATTTTCTATTTAAAAATGGGGAGAGTGTTTTTAACTATTTTGTTCTTTCAGCTAACAATTTCATTTAAAAAAAGATATATCAATATTTGAATTTAACTTTAAGTATCTGTTCAGTGCACATTTACCTATAAGTATGGCAAACCACTCATAATTCAATGGATGTAAGTTTTTTTTTCCAAAAATAAACAATTATAAACACAACGAATCATAGAAATCTATCTATATTCTTTTTTCATTTTAATATACTTTCATAGAAATGTTTCTGTTATGTCACAAAAAAACTATTTTCTTTACGTCACAAGTGTCACTCTCATACATTAATTCCATAGCTAATATAACATACTGACCCAACGGTCAGGGGTAGTCTAGTATATATATATATATATATATATATATATATATATATATATATATATATATATACACACACACACACACACACACTGATGATTGCGTAAGTATGAAACATTACTGTCTAGGGTATAACAGAATACATTATTTTTTTAATTATAATTATCAAGCCCCTTTAAGGATGGGCACTGTCTGGAAAGTATAAACTAAGGGGCAGTAAACTAACGTTTATGCAACGTTCACAACTTCCGGCGTTCGAACACTCTGGATTGTCTAGTGTCAGTGCCCGAATTGAACGTTTATTAATTATTAATTCCCTTCATTCTCGTGACAATTGTTTGGTGTCCCAGAGGTAAAGGTTAAGAAAATGGAGCCAACGGTGGTTTCATGACTGGTTTTGAATATCCTGACCAGTAGGAATTGTCATTCTACACCACTAATTTGTAAGCATGAAACACTAGTGTCTGTAGGTATAAAACAATCAGTATTTAATTATTAAAAAATATATATATATATATATATATATATATATATATATATATATATATATATATATATATATATATATATACATTATATATATATATATACATTATATATATATATATACATTATATATATATATACATTATATATATATATATACATTATATATATATATATATATATATATATATACATTATATATATATATATACATTATATATATATATACATTACATTATATATTATATACAATATATATATACGTTGCGTGGCCTTTTGGTCAAGATCAAAGTGTAGTATCTGTTCTTCAGATGCTGCACTTGAGATGGTTTGTACCAGTCAATGGAGGGGCACCCCTCTATACTTGGACAATTATTATTTTTGGTAACCAGAGTGACCCCTTTTAGGGGAGCTGGTTTTTACCTCACATTAAAAACGGCCTTGTGCCTAATTTGCTCAGTGGGGGAGCAAATAAATACCATCTGTTCTTCAGATGCTCCAAGCTATGACCAGCAAAGACCAGATGTGGGGGCAACCCCACATGCTTGACCTTTAACCAGCTCCCATTTCCCTCTTCTCGGGAGCTGGTCCCCTTTTTCCCTTCCCCCTCCCTTGACTCCTCACATTAAAAATTGGCCTTGTGCCTAATTTGCTCGGTGGGGGAGCAAATAAATACCATCTGTTCTTCAGATGCTGCACTTGAGATAGTTTGTACCAGTCAATGGAGGGGAAACCCTCTATACTGGGACAATTATTATTTTTGGTAACCAGAGTGCCCCCTTTTTGCCTACTTTTAGGGGAGCTGGTTTTTACCTCACATTAAAAACGGCCTTGTGCCTAATTTGCTCAGTGGGGGAGCAAATAAATACCATCTGTTCTTCAGATGCTGCACTTCTATTTCTTGTTCTCTTTGGGTGGAGCACTAGTGTCTGTAGGTATTTAATAATTATTATAGTAAATTATTATGTATGTGTGTGTGTGTGTATATATATATATATATATATATATATATATATATATATAATTTTCAGAAGGGAAGAGATCATATATAATTATTTCTACAACCCAAAGAACACCACAGCCCACAAGAAATGGAAATAATTATATATGAGTAGTGAACTATAGCGATAAGTAGTAAAATTATCCACAAGGACTTGTGACATAATGGATAAAGTATTGGGAAAAAAATCAGTTGTAAATGACACTTTTCTGGAGGTTGAAGGTACAATTCTCAGCGCACGTGACACAAAAAATACAACTGCGAATTAATACTTCAACCCGGTAATAATCCCCCCCCCCACGCACAAAACTATGCAATTTACTAAACAATGAAGTATGTTTCATACACTTCGACTTTCAGTTCAATGTACATCCGTTTGCTGATCGGTAAAACCGGTTCCAGCTTTCGACAGCTCTTTTTTTGTAGGCACATTCTTGAATCTTGTACGAATCGAATTTTTCTATTTTACTTTTCAGCAAAAACACTTTTAATGTCGTATCTTATAAATGAATGAATTCCTGGAAAACGTTCAGCAATTGATGCAACAGGAACATAAACAAAAGGTTCTGTTCGAAATTATATGCAGATTCCCGAGTTGACAAGATACACACGAAGAGAAGCCAAAACAATATATATAGTTTTGGCTTTCTAAAAAAAATTAAATATAAACTTGCATTTTTATGTATCATCTCATCTTTTTTTTTTTTCTTATTGGTCCCCCCCCCCCGACAAAGGAGGGATTTACCTAGTAATTCACTCCTGTTCGTCCGTTCGTTTGGTCACACTTTTCCCAATAACCACGCCTTGAATTTTTAAAAAAACTTGCACAAACAATGAACATGTGGAACATAAATGTTTGCCAGAACGGATTTTCCGGGATAACACTGATCCCGGAAAATTTACCACGCCTTGGATTTTTTTTTTTTTTAAATTTTGCACAATTTGCACAAACATTAGTCATGGTGAAAGTAAATTTTTCACTTGTGCCCCCCCCCCACACACCCACACACATGCTTGGCTTATTTTATAGTCAGTCACCCAAAATGGCTAATGTTTTGTAAGTTTGAATGCTTATAAAGAATCAGCGATTCATTTTTATTTGTTTTGAGGTGAAAGTTTACTTATTTTATGACTGAATAAGCACTAAGGAGAACAATTGTCTCTTAAAAATGTACGGTTCCATAGGTTGATTGTTGGTTTACACCTTGTCATTACTGGGTTATTTAATTTTTTATAACATCAGATTTAGCATTTAAAAAAAAGATTAGGAGTTCTCCCCCATCCACCCCAACCCTGAAAGTATTAAATAAAAAAATAATTACCTTCAAACTAATTAATTATCAAACTATTTATGACTAGCAGGGCGCCTAACATTGCCCGATCATGAAATATGCTTAAATATAAGGTATTTTAATTTATGCAGATTTCGTATTTATTATTATAGAGCTAATTTATTATATTGCACCCAATATATAGTAGTGACTTCAAAAGTAAAAAAAAAAAATACGCCTTGGGTGCCATCAGCTAGAATCAAAACCACAACATTTAGTGCTACTAAGTTAGCTCAAGTGGTAGTAACTAAGGCTATCATAGGATGGATAAGAATACATGTGAATGTATATATATATATAAATATGTGAATGTATATATATAAATATGTGAATGTATATATAAATATATGAATGTATATATAAATATGTGAATGTATATATATAAATATATGAATATATATAAATATGTGAATGTATATATATATATATATATATATATAAATATATGAATATATATATATAAATATATGAATGTATATATAAATATATGAATATATATATAAATATGTGAATGTATATATAAATATGTGAATGTATATATATAAATATGTGAATGTATGTATAAATATGTAAATGTATATATATAAATATGTGAATGTATATATAATTATGTGTGCATGCATAGGATAGCATTTTAAGTCGACAAGTTCCAGTTTTTGTTTCAATTTTGATCCTTTTTGCAGCTATTTCTACATGAAAGAATGATGCACAAAAATGCAATCATTTACATCTTGAAGGAAATGCAGTTTGAAAAATGGGGACAAACACACAGACATAGTGAGTTTTATAATTTAGATTTTATAGAACATATATGTAGTTTTCTTTCTTTCTGGAGAAGATCATTTTATTTAAGTATATTTATAGTAAGAAGAAAATGGACCCTAGGTTTACTTTCAGCAGCTTTGTAACTCTCACTTCTCTTATTTTTTCCTTTAGTCCTCAAATTCCATTAGCAATGAGGGGGAAGAGATTACTGTTTTCTAGGTTAAAATCTATTCCTATAACATTTATTGTTGGCTTGTTTTCGACCTTGAAGTGGTATTTTTTAACTCCTTATATGAAGTGGCTTCATGCTTTGTCTGGGCGATTTCCATTAAAAAAAGAAAAGAAGATATTTACCTGTACCACTGTAGCAAAAGTAGACATTAGATCAGTTTAACATGGGAACATCCAGCTCCCCCCAAAAGGGAGCATTCTGGATGGGTGCAAGATTTGCCGTGATCATATCTGGTTAGGATGCCTAAATTGATCGGAAATAAATCCATCCCTCTCCATACCCCCCCAAAGCAGCAGAGATAATGCCTGGGAGAATGATCTCCTAGGATTGAAATTTAACCAAATAGCTTTTGGAATTTTATTATTCTAACTAGCGGGGGTGCCTGGCGTTGCTCAGGTGTTTAGGTGATGTAGTAATGACCCTCAAGTGGAGGAACAACAGTAGTGGGAGTTCCCGGGTGTGTAGGTGGTGTAGTAAGGAACCTCAGAGAGGGGGAGTAAAAGAAGTAGTAGTGTTAGGAGGGGGCCAAAGCAACAGTAGGCAGAGGTGTTAAAAAAAAATAAGTGGTAATAGGAAGGCCGGCTTGAACCTGTAACGCGAAGAAAAAAAAAAAGGTTATAAAAAAAAAGTGACGTCTTTGCCGATGTCTCCATTGTGCGACTGAACGTTCAGAACATTAAAATTAAGCAAAGTCAATCGAAAAGAAGATGATGACTTGCTAAAATGTCGGCAAAAAAAGCGACCCCCTCCCTTCTTATACAAACGGCTGAGTTTAGGGTGAAGGAATTAATATTTGGGGCCAATTTTTTGATATTTGTTGTCCAAGATATCAAGCTACGGAAATGGTTAGGATCCGTCGCTTGTGTCGAAAGTTTTTAAGACACACACACACATTTTGCCCTTTATATATATACTAGCGGGGGTACCCGGCGTGGCCCGGGTGTTTGGAGGTGTGTGTGGTTTTGGGTAAATCAAAACTCCAGAGGATGGGGGGGGGGGTTAAAATAAAAAATTAACAGGTGAGTATGAGGATCGAACCCGAACCCGAACCCTTAAGACGAAGTTGGAAATTAAAGTGTGAAAAAAAACAAAAAAAAAACGTGCGACGTTAACCATTGGGCCACCGCGACATACAAACACGTTTGAATTTATTTAATTACTTAAATTTGGCAGGTGCACGTTTTAATGACTTAATGAGGCCAACTTTCACTGCAGGGTTTTTCATTTACTGCGAGAACGCTTTTTTTTTTAGGTGCACGTTTTAATGAGGTCAACTTGGACTGCGGGGGTTTTTATTTTTATTTTCCCAAGATGTGTGTTGGAAGGGGGGGACCAGCTCCCCTTGTCCAAATTGAATAGCAATTGTTTGATATAAGGAAAATATTTCCATATTGATCAAAGCTGATTGCTTTTGGACATTTCCGGCGATCGCCACCGGAAAATACCGCCAGAATAAGTGTCGTTTTTATTATAGGAAAAAGCCTAATCCACATGCGGCGAGCGAAAACTGTTGAATATTTATCTTCCTGAAGTCGAACAAATTAACTAGGCGAGCTCCGTTGTTAACTCGGAGATATTACAATTTATATGTGATATAAAAAGTTTTAAGAAGTTGCGAGCCGACCGACCGCTTCTCTGAAAAAAGACTTTCTTGGACATACAAAAAAAGCGAACATACATACACACATTTTTGCATTTATATATATACTAGCGGGAGTGGCCGGCGTTGCCCGGGTGTTTGGAGGTGTGTGTGGTGTTAAATAAGAAAGAAACTGGGGAGGAGTAAAAGTTGGTAGGATCGAACCCGAAGCCTTGAGGCAAAGTTTGAAAATAAAATCGGCCAGCCAGAATGAGTTAGTGAAAGATGTTTGAATTTATTTAAGTAAGAACCAAATTGACAGGTATGCGCACGGAAGTCGCCGAGCGTTACGACGACGACGTAAGCATTGTTATAAGCGAAGTAAAAAAAGAAAACAACGTTAAAACTTAAGCGAGGGGGGGAATCAAAACACCGGAAAAAAAACACAAAAAAACTAACGTAAGGCAAATGAACGATGAAAACAGAAAAACGAACACGTGAAAAATGGCTTAAATAAGCCTGTTTCGATATTAAAATGTTAAAAATCGGTGGGTACGCGGGTGTTTTTGGGTGTGCGGTCGGGGGTGGATAAATGAAGTAAAAAAAAACAGAAAAACGAACGTTATGTGAAAAATGGCTTAAATGACACTGGTTCAATAATTAAATTTAAAAAATCGAAAAAAAAAAAGACATCTCACACCACGATTTGAACCCAAAACATTTAGATAATGAACCAACGCGCTAATAAACTGACCTAACGCGACGTACATGAAATTTGTTCAGCTTTTCAGCTATTTAAAGTAAATCAGATCATGACGTCATCTGACGCATGCGTAGAACCGGTCGTCGTCACGAGAAGACCGTTTTTGTTGAAAGAAGCCTTTTGTGGACATCGAGGAAAAGCGTACATACATACATTTTCGCTTATATATATATATATAGATAGATATATATATAAGATAGATAAAAGATAGTCATTAAATGTTTAGTTTTCTTGCAAGAATTAAGAATCGATGGAGTAAGATTTGTGATTACTAACTATCAGTTTTACCACTGCCAACGGAGAAAAGAATCTCTCGGGCATGTGTATACAGTGCGATTATGTATGCAAGTGAAACCCGGCCATTGTGTTCCATGGTGAGAAAGATACGACGGATGTGTGATCCAAGTCTTAAAGACACGCTTAGTTTTGATGAGCTCCGAGGAAGATTAAATCTGTACAGTATAGAGAGATGTGTGCAGACCAGGAGGCTTCGATGGTATGGTCACGTTAAAAGACAGAAGGAAGATCTAGGAGGATGTTCTCATTACAACAGAACAGAACTATCCCCCCCCCCCAAAAAAAAAAACATTTGCGTTGAAAGATAATACAGGGTGAGTCACGGAAACTGACTTACAATACACATAAAAACATTTACTAAACTATGCAAGGAGCTGTCTAAAAAGCATCCGTTTCCCGTAACTCAACCCTGTAGATTATTCCCTTCCTGCTACCTGCTTCCCTGACTGTACTGATATGCAGAATTTTAAATGTAACGTAAACCAACGTCTTGTTAATTGTTTTAGGCATGGTCCCAAATAGTAGTCCCTTATGTCCACGTGGCTATATGCCTTGTTAGGGGGTAAAAGTAATATATATATATATATAACTACTTTATTTATTCACATAAATTTAATATACGAAAGTATAGATTTATGCGTAAACTTTAAGTATTTACTTCAAAAGTGCTCAATACGTAGGTAGAGCTAGTTAGTAATTTATAAAATATATATGGCGATTAAGCTACAATGAATATTCTGCGTTTCATCCAACTATAGGATTCGTCAGGCTTATGCGCGAATTGTGTGGTTGCCTCTTTCTTTTATATATGTTGAGGATTTCTAGTTGGCCAATCAGCTTTCTAGTATCCACCACGCCCCTTCCTATCAGCCAATGGGGCGCGGTGGATACTAAAAAGCTGATTGGCCAACTAGAAATCCTCAACATATATAAAAGAAAGAGGCAACCACACAATTCGCGCATAAGCCTGATGAATCCTATAGTTGGATGAAACGCAGAATATTCAGTGTAGCTTAATCGCCATATATATTTTATAAATTTTATATATATATATATATATATATTGTAAATTGGATTGAGCATTAAAAGAATCAATAGTATAGTTTTCGCTTCAAAAAGTCTATCAAATCTCCATTAGTAAATTGTATATATGGAAAACTAATGGCTTCCTGCAACTACTAGTTTTTATTGGATGTTTCGTTTCTTTTTTTGTATTTCTTTTATCCCATGAAATATGTGAAAAGGTAGTTGAAAATTTTAAATATTTAAAAGTCGATACGTTTGAAAACATTTCCATTAAAAATGAAAACGCATACGTGAGCATAGAATACTAAAATATTTAAAATTTTCAATTTTATTTCGAAGAATCAGTTGACGTTTCGGAAAGAAATTATTGAAAAAAAAAAACATTAGAATAAAAGAAAAAATACAAAAGTATTAAAAGAATAAATGAAGAATCGTGTTAATGTTTGTATAGAAATTTTTTGTTTGTCTGCTTCATCTTTTTTTTCTGTTCCCTCTCTTTTCCTTTCCTCGCTTTTCTTTTTCTCTTTATTTTATTATCCTCTCTGTTTTATCTCTCTCTCTTTATTTTCCTCTCCATCTTTTTTAAAATTCTCCCCCCCTTCTCGCTTTCTCCCCCCTTCTCGCTTTCTTCCCCCCCTCTCTTGCTTTCTTCCCCTCTCTCTTTTGCTTTCTCCCCCCCTCTCTCTTTTGCTTTCTCCCCCCCTCTCTTTTGCTTTCTCCCCCCCCCTCTCTCTTTTGCTTTCTCCCCCCTCTCTTTTTTCCTACTCTTTTTTCCTTTTTTCTCCCACTCTCTCTTCCTTTCCTCCTTTTCTTTTTCCTTTCCTCCCACTCTTCTTCCTCTTGTTTCTTCTACCCCCCCCCGATTTTTCTTATACATCTTGTTATTTTCTCTCTCTCTCTCTCTTCTCCTTTTCCACTCTCTATCTTTCTCTCTCTGTTCTCTACTCTTATTGCCCCTTATTTCTATTGAAACTTTTAGCCCTATTTCCTTGTCTCTATCTTTTTTTATTTCATTTAACTTTTTTAAAAACCTTTTCATATGAAGTAGTCACCACTTATCAGGTTAAAAGCCATCCAAAAAAAAAAAAAAAAGCATTAACAAAATCAATGGATTTGTCAGTTAAATGATAAAGAATATGATGAGAGGATGGAAAATTATAAATGGAATGTATAACATTTTATTTCTCATGAGCACCATTTATGACAAGTATTTTGTGACATTGGATTTGAAGATGATTGTGTTATAGCCCACAAGGAAGCAATTCCGTTATAACGTGTTCCAAAGATGGAAAGTTCTTGCAAAATTTCTGTTCATGAAAATTCCGTTTGATGTTGGACATACGAAGGAAGAAAGAAAAGTTCTTTGAAGTTGTGATAGCCAGGCGAGTTCTTGTGAAAAGAGAGGAAGAAAGGAAAGGTCTCTTCTCTATCTACGTCCATTTTTTCTCTCTTAATTACTCCTCTATCTCCATAATTATTTCCATTCTTCTTTCTACTTCCCTTTCCATGGTTGAAGTTCTAACTTTAAATTTCTCTAGTTTATCCTGTCCACATCTTGTATTTAATCAAAGCACATCAATATCATCACGTCTTGTATAAACAATAGCCAATCAAACTCTATTGTTTGTTTTTGTGCGTTTTTATATAACTTTTACAACAACAAAAAAGTTCACCATGACTCATGTTCTATTGAAATCAATGGTAAAAAAAACAAACATTCCATGTACAGAAATCGATGGTAGAAAATATATCATCAGGTTTCTTTTTTTTTTTTTCTTTTTCTTTTTTTTTTACTTTTCTGCAGTTTTACAGATCGTGCTGAAATAATGTTATTTAGAAAGCCATTCTTAAAATGAGAAGGGCGTGCTTTTTTGTTTGTTTTTGTTTTAACTATTCTGTACTTTGACCAAATAATTTAACAAACAAAAGATATCATACCGATACTTACACTTTCTCCATTCAAGTGATAAGCCATCATTCCGATCAGAATGAAAGTGCCAATGCGATCCATGATCTTCAGAATTCCATTGAATGGATTATCGGATTCCCAAATATTGAGTATCCTACATCTTCTAGATCTGTTTTCTGTCTTGGCAGGTTCCTTGGCTCATTTTCGCCTCTCAAAGAAAGCCGTTACCACATTGGATCCCCTGCTCCTCCTCCTCCTTCTCCCCCTCTCACTTTCTCTCTTTCATTCTCTTTCTCTCTCTTTTTCTATGTGTGTCTCTCTTTCTTTCTCTGTGTGTCTCTCTCTTCCACTGTGTGTATCTCTCTGTCTCTCTCTCTCTTTCTCTATGTCTCTCTCTATGTCTCTCTCTCGTTCTTTCTCTATCTCTCTTTTTTGCTCTTTCTCTCTCTCTTCATCTATCTCTCTTCATATCTCTCTCTCTCTCTTTCTTTATATCTCTCTAACGCATGAGTGACAAAATGTTAACACAGAAAGTCCTTAATCCAGGGTAGGTTCGTATTTCTATTTTGATTAATGTAGCAATCTATTGTTAGATTTTGGGTAGGGGGTCAATTTAAATGAACTAAAATTGTTTTTAATCTCATTTAATGAGATTTTGTGATTTTTTTTTTTCTTTGATTTATTTTCATCACTTCTCGATTTTTCCTCCTTTATCTACAAATCTTATTTTTCTGGATTTTTGAGATGAGGATTTATTATTCATATTATTTAGATTCTTCGGACTACTGTTCTCATCTTGAGTATGATTTTCACTAACATTTCCGTGTAACCTCTGACCTTCTTCAGTGTATTCTGTCTAACTTGAATCTGCATGGAATTTTAAACTGAAACCTTTATTAGATCCACGGAGGTAGCATGTTCTTATTTCATCAGCTAAGGACTCGTGGTGTAGCGAATAAAGTACTTGGTGAGATTCTGTTGTAAGTTATACTGGAGAGTGAAGGTTCAATCCTCAGTGTGGGTAACACTCAAAATACAATTGCAAATTACTTAGGACATATACCATCGTGGCTAATTGAACGACAGCATGCTACTCAAGTAGATTAAATAAAAGGTTTCATTCAAAATTCCGTGTAGGTTGCAGAGTGCTTGCCTCGCATGCAAGAGGCTTGGGTTTTGAATCCGGGTTCGGATATGTCTAACTGATGAGCCCAAATGAGGGCAAAACTCGAGTCTTAGACTTCCGGTTTGTTGGCTGTCATGGCTCTTGTAGGCTGCGACGTTGTCTGGCTGTGGAAATAATTATATAATCTCTCACATTCTGAATATATATAAAACGTCAAATTTTTTATTGTTTCTTTGTCATCAATAGCTTTCTTACAAAAGTCTGGTGCTACCAGTCTGAAGATATTGGTTTCCTGACTCAAATGGACCGTACATTAAAGATGTTTTGTTTTTATTCATTTTTTTCTCTTTGCAAGACTTAATTATGTTCTGCAAAGCCCAAAATAAAAACAATCGAGCCCCCCCCCTTTTTTTTTTTGTTGTTGTTTCTTCTCTACTTCCTGTCTGGAGATACTGGTTTCCTGACTTAAAGGACTTGAAACATAAAAACTTTTCATTTTCCCTTTTGAAAAGAAACTTTTCAAGAAATTGACAACAAAAGCAATTAAACCTTTTCTTGGCATAAAATGATCCCCAGAGGTTGAATTCTGGGGATCATTCTTCATTCGTTCATTTTTGCCGTTAAACAAACTCAACTCCTCTAGTTCATCAATTTTTTTTGTGGATTGTTGCAGCATATTTTTAAGAAGAACAAACTGTAATTCGATTTAATTTCTCCTAGAAAATACTTTATCTGGGTCAGAAATATTTTCAGATGGGTGCGATATTAAAAAAATAAATGTAACTGTATTCGTTCATACAGATACTTGTTGAATTCAAACAGAATATTTTAAGTTTAAATAAGAGCAAAACAAATTGCAAGTAAACCCATCACTGATCAATGCTGAATAGGTACAGCAATGATATATATATATATATATATATATATATATATATATATATATATATATATAATAAAATCGTATTCTTTTCTGTTTGTTCACAATTTGATTAATATATACAAATGGTACAGTTTCACAATTTAATTTTCATACTGAAAACAGACGTTTATTCTAGCATGAGTTATATATATACTATTTATTCAAAGGAAATTTATATCCAAGTGACCTCATTTGCATATTACAATAAAGAAAATCTTTTTTAATAATTAGCTCCAAGTTATTTTTTGTTGCAATATAATTGTTTTAATTGTTCGATTTAGAAATATTATTTAAAGTAGATTTAACTAATTTATTTTTAATTCATATTTATTTTCAATTATTATAACCCGACACCTGTTTGATAACAGAAATAATTTTATTTATTTTAGCTGTGAGAATCATTTCTCCTTTTAAGCGTGGAGAGTTATTTCCTGTCTAATTTTCATAGACGAAAATGTATGTGTTTTATGCTTCTATAAATCCAATGTGGTTCACTTTCAGGAAATCATAAGAAGTTTGGGTGTTCGGCATATCTAAAATAGTATGTGACATAACCCCCCCCCACCTGGCAATGCTGGGTATATAAAGTTATATATATATATACACACACACACACACTCCAATATTTTGATAGCCTGGAAGGGTAATAAAATGTTGAATGAACATATACAACACTGACCCTCAAAAGAGGAGGTAATGATCAGGAGAATGATATCATGACAATGGAATAGATAGTACACTACCCCCACCCACCCCGGAAATAAAGGGGGGGTAATACCTGGGAGGATCCATCATAAAAGGAGAAGGTAATGCTTGTGACAACAGAAAATATTACATCCCCTCCCCAAACGAAGATAAATACCTGCGAGAATTAAACCTCGTATACATAAAAAAAAGAGGAGGAAATTCCTTGGAGGATGATCTTATGAAAACAGAACAGATACTTCACTACTCACTCCCATTAAAAGGCATTACAATAATAGATTAAATCGGAAGTTCATCAATACACTTTCTTCCAGTTGAAATTAATTATTGAACAAAAAACACGGTACTGTAGGATTGCTAACAAGTGTTTAAAGGCTGAAGGATTGAGCTCAAAAGTCATTAGTGTAAAGGTTGGAAGAGGGATAGAAAATTCATTTCACAATGAATATCCATCGCCAAAAATGTCTTCTGCATGACATGAAAAGAAACTGGGATTTTAAGAATATCATTCCAGTTACTATAGGCGCAACTAGACTCATGAAAAATAGTTTTAAAAACTATATATATATATATATATATATATATATATATATATATATATATATATATATATATATATATACACTGTAAATTTTCCTTCCAGTTACCACAAAAAAAAAAATCACAATCCACAATCATGATTTGTTAATTAATGTATAGACAAATTTGGATTATTTGATACTGGAGATATTCATAATCTTACTCTATTTCAAAAGATATTTTGTGATTCATCTGCCAAAGTAGGAAAACAAATTACTATGATTGAAATGGGGTATATAAATTTTACAAAATATTAGGAAAATATGGATGTACCCCTTATAATGTGCTACATAAAGGGCAAAGTTTACATTTACAATTACTTAAATTAATCTAAAGGCTGTGAAAAAAAAAAACCCTTACTTTGTAAAAATCTAATAGTTGGTTGCTTATTTCTAAGAAAAAAAAAGTGCCAAAAATAGGCTTTGGATGATCTCTTTAATGTGCGAATTTAAGGGTAAATGTCAGATAGTTCACTACACAATTCAGGTCATTACCTTTCCAACAAGCTTTTATGTGTTAAATTCTGACCAATAGCTGCTGAGATTTGGAACTTTTAAAATTGCCCAAAAAGATGATATATCTATGGATGGAGATATATACTCGTATCCAAATTATATATATATATATATATATATATATATATAAATTTAATTATGGCTAAATATAGACCAATTAACATGATTAAAAACAAAGCGAGGAACAAAACCCCAATTAACTAGGCCTTTTACAAAAGGTTTAGTTAACTGGGTTTTGTTCCTCGCTCAACAGAGCTAAATCGAAAAAAATTGCAGTTTAAAAAAAAAAATTGTCATGAATAAATGAAGGGGGGGGGGTAAATCACATAGAAATCAAATTAAGTCCTAAGAGATTTTCTTTTTGTTTACAAAGAGAAGGTCTCAAGGACTTAATAAAATGGTTTCTAGGATTTTTAAATGAAAAAGTAAGTGTGACCTGATCAGGATAGTGAACATGTCGACACTAAAATATGTAATACAAACACGATTATTTATAAAGTGTTTGCAGAACCATGTGTATTATTCAGAACATCCGAAGGTGAAAAATTTGCATAACGAATCTTTGATGGTACATTTTGTTTTAAGCATATATATATATATATATATATATGTGTGTGTACTAAAATGCTCATATCTTTGGTTCTATGAGACAAAACTACATGACAATCTGCAGGCTTTTTGAAGATTATAATACTATTCAGTGATTAATATTTTATGACAATTGGTAGAAAAGAAACTATTTTCAAACAAATAAAATATGCTCAAATTTGCCTATATTTGTATATACAGTGTCCTGGCAGGCTAGCTTCAGTTTTGCTGCATTGGGATGAATTTTGCTTAGTTTTTTTTTTTTTTTTGCTTGGTTGCTTCCCCTGTGGACTTGCAAGGCCACTAATATACAGACATGACAGAAAAGAATACACACTAAGATAAATATTTTTCCTAAGATTATTATATGCTTATTTATAGATAAGAATAATGCTGAAATATTTTAAAGAGCATTAGAATTATCAGAATTTCTGCGAGGACGAATCGTAGATCAACATGAAGGCGGTCTTAGGCAACACAAAATAGCAGGAAATTTTTCGATACTCCTTTCTACTGTTAATAGGTCACCTGGGGGCCTTCTGAGAGAACCTTGCATCTTGTGAAAAGAAATGTTGAAGACGATCCTTGGTGCAAAGCCTCTGACATTGCAACACAAGCTGGTTTCAGTCCCAAAACACCTGTCAGGTATCTTCATAAGCTGGGCTACCATGGTAGAGCTACGAGAAGGAAACCTCTTTTTCATCCTGCCAATATCAAGTGCAGAAAAGATATTGGCTCATGAGATGGTGGTGGAGAGACCTATGACCTTTTGGACCAGTGTTATTTTTGCTGTCACGATTTGCATTATTTCCCGACAGTGGAAAGGTATGGCTATGGAAGCTCCCTCAACAAGAATTTAACTTAAAAAGACTGTAATGAACGCTGAAACATGGGGGTTTCTCGGTTATGATATCGGTTGCAATTTGGAATGATGGTGGACTTCAATTCTACTAAATATCTTTCAATATTGCATGAAGGACTCTTACTGATATTCTCAAGTGATAAAATGAACAAGTTAACACAACTTATGAAAGATGAAGCTCCTTCTCGCTCTGCTAGAGCGACGCAACATTGGTTGAGCCAAAATGAGATTGATAAACTTCCATAGCCAAGTCAATCCCCAGATATGAACCCAATTGAAAACTTTGAGGCATATTAGACCGAAACCTTCACAAAAAAAAACATCTAAGTCTGAATTTTTAGCATTATTGCGTCAGACGCGGAAAGAAATTCCACAAGGTGATATTTATCAACTGATCAATGCCATATGTAGAAGGGTCCGAGCATTAAAAACAGCAACGAGAATGTCAACCAAGTATTAGTTGTTAAATTTGTGATCATTTATTTTTTATTTTGTTCTATAAATTATGTTTACTAAAATTAACGGTTTCTATGGGTGTTTATTCTTTTCTGTGATGTGTGTGTATATATATATATATATATATATATATATATATATATATATATATACACACAATTATATAAATGCAACTTTGTATGTGTGAGTTCGTTTCTTATAGACTCTGAAACGGCTGAACAGATTTTTTTTAAATTTACAGAACTTTAGTTTATAAGTCTGAGAGTGATCTTAGTTAAGTTTTGTTTCAGAATACCCCCTATAATTATCGATAATCGAAACCATTACTTTAATTTATCTGTCATCGGTAAAGCCATTTTTTCTATGTCATTTCTTAGCAACAATGATAGAACAAAAGGCTGTGTTTTTTTTTTTTTGCATGACGTGGTTTGTAAGTTCAAATTCCACACGTAAATTTCTTAATGTTTTTATATATATATATATATATATATATATATATATATATATATATATATATATATATATATATATATATATATATATATATATGTTACCAGATCAAGCTGTCTGAAGATATCAGCTTTCTGAACTAAAATGAATAAAATTGATGTTACTGGGGGTTATTTTCCCCTTCACAAAACTCAATCATGTTCTGCAAAGCAAAAAACAAAACAATTTTCCTCAACAAAACAACCAAATCAAAGCACTATGAATAAATATTGAAAATATAAAAAACTTTAAGTATAAAAACTTTTACCAAAATAACCAGGTTCAGCATTAAATACCACGAAAAGGGTTGATATTCCGTTAAAAAATAAAAAATAAAAATAAAATATCAGATCCATGTAAATCTCAAGCATAGATTTGAACGTTCAACTGCTTCGGTGAAAGCCGGAATTGTAACTTGTGTAAATATATTCATCCACATACAGTACTGTTTCGCTGTATCACAAGTCATCAGTGTGGGTAAACAAGCAACTACCTCAAGCTAGGTTTGAAACTCAACCGCTTCTAACCGTTATGCTATTCGGCTGCTGCTATGACGGGCATGTGAATTAGCAATGTTCAAGCAATGTTCAAACGCCTAAGCTCCATTTGTTTACACAAAGAGCAGTGCTTGGTACGCTCATGGAAGTTTGTTTATCACTTTCCAGTATGCTCAACCCAAGACGGGTGAAAGCCAGGATTGTAACTTGTGGAAAGGAAATAAGTGATCTTTAACCTTTTTTAACATTTGGAATCGATATCCTCCTTTTTTTTTTTCTTTTTTTTTAATTAGTCTGTCTGTGATCCATCGATACTTTTTAAAGGTCACTTATTCCTCATTAATTGATATCTCTTTTTTGCATAGTCAATCAGCAAGTTTGATATAAGGCTATCTTGCTGGATGTTGTCATCATCATCGTCATGATCATCATCAAGTGGTGTCCAGCCTGGTACAGGCATTTACAGCTATGGCTCGCCATCTATTTCTCTCCCTCGAGACATTCATGAATTCATTGTTGCTCATCATTTTTGATGTTGCCCAGGTATTCAGACTGTCAATGTTTCTCGCTGTCATCCTCTGCTTCTACCCACAATCTTTCCCGTCAAACTAATCTGCTCTATTCCGCTTTTCCTGTAAACATGGCCTATGAACTTCATGTGTCTTTTTTTACTGTTATTAGAGACCTTTCTATGTTTGCCATTTCTAATATCTCTTGGTCTGTTTTATTTTCTATCCAAGATATCTTCAAAATTCTTCTCAGTAACCAAGTTTTAGTTGCCTCTAGTCTCTTTTTTGTGCTGTTGTTGATTGTCTAGCACTCACACCTGTATAAAAGAACAGACCATACATAATGCAGTTTATTGGGTGCTTCTTTGTTATTGTAATGAAAATCGAAATATTGAATTTCAAGTGAGACTAATGGTATCCACTGAATTGTCATATCACAGTCAGGGACATATTTTAAAAATACGAAAAACGATAAGATAGAAAATTAATTATTACAGAAAATAGTTTTGCGAAGAAATTAGTAATTTTAGCTTAGAGCGCTTATATTAGCAAGGGGGGGGGGGCAATTAATTTTGGAAAACTCAGAAACTTAGGCCAATTTCAGAGAAGTTTTTGAAATGGACTTCAATACACTGAATCAGCAGGATTTTTTTTTTTTTTGCTAATAAAAAATCCGAAAGAAAAAAAAAAGGAAAACGCAAACTATGAGTTACACATTATATTCATTTTGTTATTTGTTACCTCTTTTGATTTAAAAAAATCCTTTTTTATAACGACAAACTGAGTTATTTCCCTTATGTTTGTCACAATGGCAAAACAAACATGGCCGAAATCATTTATTTAAATACTAGCAGTTAAGTCCGGCTTTGCTCGGGTCCTATGTACTGTCCATAACTTATGTGTGTGTGTGTGTATATATATATATATATATATATATATATATATATATATATATATATATATAATTTTAAAGTTGAACTCATGTCCAGCTAATCTGCATCTAAAATTTCAAGTGTTTAGACCCAAAATTTGGCAGAGAAATTCGGTAAAGTCTACAAACGTCAACTCTTTCACCTTTGACCTCTTGGCAGACAAATTTTCGTCCCAAAACTTGTTAAAAAGCTTGCTACATGTCTGAATACCCTTTATGTAAAATATCAAATGTTTAGATCCAAAATTGGCTGAATAGTTTGTTAGAAACTGCAAAGATCAAATCTTTTGAACTTTGACCCCTTGGCAGCCAAATTTTTGGCCAAAAACGGATTAAAAGGCTTTCCCTATGTCTGAATATACTTTATGTAAAATTTCAAATGTTTAGATCAAAAATTTGCTGTGTAATTTGGTAGAGATTTTGACCCCAATTTTGACCCCTTAACATTTATTGTTTTGGGCTCAAATCAAATTTAAAAGTTTGATCCATGCCAAGTAACCTACATCTAAAATTTCAAGTGTTTAGACCCAAAATTAGCGAAAGAGTTTAGTAGACTTTTCAAAGCTGAAATCATTGAACTTTGACCTCTTGACAGACAAATTTCTGACTGAAAACCCGATTAAAAAGATTTTCCCAAATCTCAATACCCCTGATGTCAAATCTCGAGTCTGTAGTCCGAAAATTGACAGGAGAAATGTACACACACACACACACAGACAATTTCACTTTTATAGATATACAGATCTTATTTGTGGCATGACAAGTAGATAGATAACATTGCTTATTGTTGAAATTAACAAAAAAAAGTAAGTAATTAACATTGTTTTTGTTTTTTTTTTAATGAAAACCTTATTTTTCCGTTGTCAGATTTTGCAACAATATGATATACCGTTAATTTAAATGGAATATAGTTTAAATTAGCATTTCAGCCCGGCGTTGCCCGGGTGTTTTGATGTGTATGTTGAGCAAAAAAAAAAAAAAAAAAAAAAAAGTGGTAGTAGAAAGGCAGGCTCGAACCCGTACCGCAAAGGAGGAAAAGAACGGGGGTAAAACACAACGTTTATGCTGTTACGACCACCGCCAAACCGGAAGCGACATTTTTAAAATTAAGGCTAGACAATCTAAAGGAGAAGATAACTTTAAAAAATATCGGCGAAAAAGTGACCCCCCCCCCTGTAGAAAAGTGCCTAGTTGAAGGGGAAGGTATTAATGTTTTTAGCCAATTTTTCGATATTTGTCGTATGAAAGATCGAACTTTAAAACGATACTGATCTTGGTAAAATCCGTCGCCTCTATTGAAAGTTTAAGGCAGACATGCAAACAGACATACATTTATATATTGGTAACTAAAAATTTTCGATCCAAACTGATGAAAAGCTTGCCCTGTCTCTGAATACCCTTTATGTAAAATTTCAAATATTTAAACCATAAATTGTCTGAGTAATTTGGAAGAGACCGCAGAGGTCAATTTTTTTTAACTTTGACCCCTATTATGACCCCTTAAAATCTATAGTTTTGGGCTCAAATCAAGTTATTAAGTTAGACCCATGTCCAAGTGACCTATATCTAAAATTTCAAGTGCATAGACCCAAAATTGTCGGAGGAGTTTGTTAGAGTTCTCAAAGGTCAAATCGTTGAACTTTGACCCCTTAATCGCCAAATTTCAGGCCAAAAACGGATTACATCGATTTTCCCAAATCTCAGTACCCTGTATATCAAATTTCGAGTCTGTAGAGTAAAAACTGACAGAGTTATTGCATAGGAAAATGTACACAGATACACAGACACTTTCACTTTTATATATATATAGATTTATTTTTATTTTGGCAACAGACTTTGTTTAAATAAGAGTCAAAATTTTTGTAATTAGCATAAAGGAAAAGACCGTTATTTCCCATATTCATCTGTATATGTGTCTATACATATATAAAGTTATTTGTTGCACTGACATTGATATTAAAAGCTCACTTTTCTATTTTAAAAGTGAATACAACTTCCTTATATACTTGGTCGTGAATATACCAGTGACTTCAAAAAAGAGTAACTAATTTGCACATTCCTTAAAAAAAAAAAAAAAACGAACATTTATTAATTCACTGTCCATTTTATTACTGTTTTTTATTTCATTTCACTATTATTATGCACAAATAGAACCGTACATATTTTGTACATGGTGCATAATTGCATAACATTTGAAGCTCCATTTAGAATAAAACCCTATTCCGGAACGGTCTCTACCAAACTACTCAATTTTTGGTCTACAAACTTGAAACTTGATACATGGAGTATTCAGACCTATTGGACAAAATCAATTTGGTTTTTAGTCAGAAAAATAGCGGCAGTGAAAATTGAAAAATTGGAACTTGGCAAGTGTAGTTTGACATAATGCGCATACTGTACGCATGCACAAATAGACATTCATACGTTTAATTGGATTAATTTGTCAAATTTTGAAATGCATCTATCATTAGCTCACATGATAGTGAATACTGCCAGAGAGCTAAATGTTTTGGTATCGATTCTAACTGATGACACCAAAGTATTTTTTTTTTTTTAACTTTTGAAATCATTACTATATATTTGGTACAATTTAATAATTAATAGAGAATTGGTTCGATAATAATAAGTACAAAATCTGTATAAATTAAAAATATCTAAGCGTATTTTACGACCAAGCAATGTCAGGCGTCCTGATAGGCTATATGTATGTATATTGTAACGATACAAGTCGGGAGGAAGAACTTAATTTAAGAATCTTATAACTATGAAATTGGCAGTATCTCCCCACATTCTTGTAATGTATTAATAAGTTTTAAATAATAATAATAATAATGTGTCAGCCGTGAGATTTTACAGCCTATATGACACGTCTTAGTTTCAGATCAGCATCGTTATAGAATAACCAAGCGAAGCACAAAAATAACCAAAAAATGACAGAACACAAGAATTAAGGGTTTTATTTATTTATTTATATAATATATATATATATATATATATATATATATATATATATATATATATATATATATATAAGTTTTGAGGACTGATTTCTTCTGTGGAAAGCAACCATTTATTAAGTCACCCAACGAGGATTTCTGGTTTTAACAGACCATTTGTCCGAAACATTAGCATCTCCAGTGTCGCTACCATGTAAATTTGTTTATATTAATATAAATATATCTCTTGCTCTTTTATTGGACACCATTAACAGCCTAGTTAAATTCATCAGTTATCACTCGAATACCTTTAACCTGGTGTGTGCGTCTGTGTATATATATATATGTTCTTTGTTTTTTGTTTTTGTGATACGTTTTTTGCATGAATTCAATAATTTACGAAAGTGCATTTTTACCTAAATGCGAGTTGGGAATAAGTTTCCCTTTAACCAATTTGAAACCCCCATATGGGGAGCGGTGTATATATATATATATATATATATATATATATATATATATATATATATATATATATATATATATTCAGCCACTCTGATGAGTCGTAGACGACGAAACACGTGTCAGTGGATAATTATATTTTTAAAACTATATATGTATGTATATGTGTGTGTGTGTGTGTGTGTGTGTGCTTAATTATACAATAGGATTCAATATCCCTATTTATGCTTGGCACTGTAAGACATTCCTTGTATCTGTTCAGGAAGCCATCATGAATTTCTCTAGATGGCTTTTCACCCCATGTGTTCTGACTTTGCTCTAGAATTGATTCTCCTGATTTGTGTCATTTCCACTCACTTTGCTTTTGAAAGGGTGATTGGCATAAGTAGAGAAAGATATACACTACGCGACAGACAACAGAGTGGATAGAGCTGCTGTCTGTCTCACATCTGTTCTAGTTTTAAAGCATCGGCATTCGAAAGGGGGTGGGGTATATCTGGTAAATATAAAGAGGGAAAGAATTTGTCTGGCCCCTTCTACAATATAACCCGCCATGAGCTCCCAGCACTATATATATATATAAATGTAATTCTTGGTTTGTTACAATGAATAAAAACATATTTCTACGTTACCAATTTATTTGAAATTTTCAGACAACCCATCTTTAGAGTCAAGGGATGTTTTTATGTTATTAAAAGAAATTTACCTCGCGAATTATTAAAATATTAAATAAAATAATATATTTTTTTAACCGTTAGTGCGAACCTGCTTTGTTGATAAAACTGAACTTCCGGTTCGATTCATTTCACAGCCACGAATTGACGAAAAAGAAGTAGATTTCATTTTCTGTTTACTCGATAAGTAAAAAAAAAAACAAAAAAACATAATTCATTTGTTTATCTTCCAAATTTTTTAATTTACACATTTTTTCTTTATTATATAAGGCCAAAAAAAAAGTTTGTCGCTTGCTTTTTGAGTTTTGTTTTTGTTTTTCGATATAAGATTGGTTGGTAAAAGTACAGTTTGGTGCTAATGCAAAGAGTGGTCTGCGCTATTTTTTAAATCGTATTTCCAGGTTTAATTAAAGTTTCATTATATGTTTTTTTTATTCAATTGTAAGGTTAAAATACACCCTCCCCATGTTAAGAATGGCTTTTAAAATATTAACGTTATTATTACAACACGGATCACTCTCTGCATGAGTACTGTACTTTCACCTAACAATTTAATAAAGAAAACATGGTACTTATGCAGAGAAAGTACCATAATAATATAATAATAGAATAATAACGTTATTTAGAAAGCCATTCTTAACATGGGAGGACGTTTTGTTACTATTCTATACTTTCACCTAAAAATTTAATAAACAAAAGATGGTACTTATGCAGAGAAGGTACCGTGCTGAAATAACGCTATTAAGAAAGCCATTCTTAACATGGGAAAGGGAGAGTGTTCTGTAACTATTTTATATTTTCACCTAACAATTTAATAAACAAAAGATAGTACTTATGCAGAGAAGGTACCGTGCTGAAATAATACTGTTATTTAGAAAGCTATTCTTAACATGGGGAGGGAGTTTTGCATCTATTCTATACTTTCACCTAACAATTTAATAAACAAAAATAGATAGTACGTATGCATAGAAAATACCGTGCTGAAATAATGTTATTTAGAAAGAGATTCTTAACATGGGGATGGTATTTTGTAACTATTCTGTCCTTTCACCTAACAATTTAAAAACAAAACATGGTACTTATGCAGAGAAGCTACCCCGCTGAAATAATGACGTTATTATTTAGAAAGCCATTCTTAACATGGGGATAGGGGTGTTTTGTAACTATTCTGGACTTTCACCTAACAATTTAATAAACAAAAGTTAAACTTAAGCAGACAAGGAACAGTACTGAATCATTAACATTATTTAGAAAGCCATTCTTAACATGGGGAGGGAGGATGTTTTCTAACTATTCTGTACTTTCGGTGCTGATGCAGAGAGTGATCTGCGCTATTTTTTAAATCGCATTTCCATGTTTAATTAAAGTTTTATGATATGTTTTTTATTCAATTGTAAGGTTAAAGTACAGAATAGGTACAAAACCCCCTCCCCATGTTAAGAATGGCTTTTTAAATAAGAACGCTATTATTTCAGCAAGGATCACTCTCTGCATGAATACCGATTAACGTTTTGTTCTTTGCTTTTTTTACCGTATTTTTTTGGGTTTTTTTCAAGAAAACCTTTTTTTAACAAAGATTGAAAGTGCACGTTTTTTCTTTTCTTTTTTTTATTTTTTACAGAAGTTGTTTTTATATAAGAAAATATGAATGCTTATAAAGAAATTGGGTACTCGTGCTCTTATTGATCCGTGCTGAAATAATAACGTTATTATTTAAAAAGCCATTCTTAACATTGGGAGAAGAGGGTGTTTTGTACCTATTCTGTACTTTAACCTTACAATTGAATGAAAAAAATGGTAAATTTTTAGATTAGGTCCACCTCCACAATTTTCTTTTAAATGACGACTTTTGTAGGTTTTCGACTATGCTGAATACGGAAATCGCATTGAAATTTTGCAGAAATAAGTAGTTATCGAGATATTAAAAATTTGTATAATGCATTGTAATCTCTGGCAGCCGTCTTTTTTACATGCTTGCGCGCATCATAAACAAATCTATGTGCGTAACAAAGATGGCTGCTAAAGAATATAATGCATAAAACAACTATCAATATCTCGATAACTACTTATTTCTGCAAAATTTCAATGCGATTTCTGTATTCAGCATAGTCGGAAACCTTTAAAAGTCGTCATTTAAAAGAAAATTCTGGAGGTGGACCTAATCTAAAAAAAATACCAAAAAAACATAAAACTTTAATCAAGCTTGGAAATACGATTTAAAAAAATAGCGCGGATCAGTAAGTGCATTAGCACCCATTAATCGACTCACGTGACCTTATTAACAAATATTATCAAAGGCAAGATATGTTACTTTATTACCAAAATGGATAATTGTTTTTGTTTTTTTAATGCAAAATTTTTATTCGGCTCAAAAAACACAGCGTTTACTGTTATATTTGAAAATTACAAATGGCGGCAGACTGTGTTAACACATTAGGTTTGGGAAAATGAGTTAAAACTAAAAAAAACTATACAAAATACTGTTAAAAACCACTGAATACATGTCTGCCTATGTCACAGTAACATGTATTGAGTGAGTTCCTGACAGTATTTTGTATAGTTTTTTTAGTTTTAACTCATTTTCCCACAGTTAATGTGTTCAACAGTCTGCCGCCATTTGTATTTTTCAAATATACAGATAAACACTACATTTTTTCAAACCGATTAAACATTTCACACTAAATAAAAACACTAAAATCTTATCCAGTTAGGTAGAAAAGTAACTTATCTTGCCTTTGATAACATTTATTTGTTATATTTATTTTTCAACAACTTTTTCGTTTCTGTGTTTAGTAATACAAACCCGTTTTATTTACTATAACGTTTAGTCAGCTCGAAGAGCAGTGTTTATCAGTGTATTTGAAAAATACAAACGGTGATGGACACTGTTGATGATGTTAAGTTTGAGAAAATGATTTAAAACTAAAAAACTATACAAAATACTATCAGAAACCCACCAATTATGTCAGCCTATGTCACAATAACATATAATCAGTAGGTGTCTGACATTGTTTTGTATAGTTTTTAACTGATTTTCCCAAACAAACTTTCAAATACATAGATAAACACTGCATTTTCAGCCGATTAAACATTTTACATTAAATAAAAACACTAAAAAATTATCCAGTTAGATAGAAACGTAATTTACCTTACCTTTGCTTTCATTTATTCGTTTTTGAACAACTTTTTCGAATCTGTGTATAGTAACATCCCCCTTACCGAAATATTAATTAAAAACTCACATTTTTGAATACAATAAAAAAGAAAACTATTTAGCGTTTCAATGGTTTAGCAACTTTCGGCTTAATCCACTGAATGTTGGTCGAGCCCAAGCCATGATTGATGGTAACTCCCGAGGATCCGAATCCAATTCTGCAAGAGTACCATATTTTGTTTATTTTCGCCTTTTTTTTTTTTACTTTTTGGAGTGGATTGCTGTACTAAGAATATAAGAAACATGTATTTCCTCTTTTTATTAGAATTTTCCATTACACGAAATTAAGTCACAGCAACGCGTGGCAGGGTACAGCTAGTATATATATATATTCCTGCTTTCCAGCTGTCTATAATATGGTTGTCTTCAAGTCCAACGTGAGCAAGTTTCTGATGAGCCGTTCCACTTAAGTTAGCAAATTTACTGAACTTCCATTACTATCGATTACTATATTGTCCTTTTGACTACTCTACACTCTTTAACCCTTATCCTTAAGTGGCCTATCGGCCTTGATAAGTGGTGACGCCTATGTAAAATATATATATATATATATATATATATATATATATATACTAGCAAAAGTACCCATCGTTGACTGGGTTCAAAAAACAGCCTACAGAAAATGGACTCTGATTTATGAAAGTACTAGCGAGGGGTACCCGGCGTTGCCCGGGTGTTTGGAGGTGTGTGTGGAAACTTCGGGGGTGGGGGGTTAAAAAAAAAAAGTAAGTATGCGGATCGAACCCGAACCGTTGAGGCAAAGTTGTAAATTAAAGTGCAAAAAAAAAAAAAACCGTGCGACGTTAACCATTGAAAATGGACTCTGATTTATGAAAGTATGATAGGTTATGGAAAGGAAGGGTTGTAAAGAGATAGCTTCGAATTTGGGGGTATCAAAACCAAAGCAAAATATGATGAAAATAAAAATAAAATAGATAAAACCCATAATTTATTATACCATACCTGTTCACACTGAAACACTTATCACAATATTCTGTGGATCTATATTAAAAAACCTTGTTAAACTTTGTGACATATTTCTATTCTATGGAGGTCAGGTGCGAACAAACACCCCATAATTTTATTATACCATATTTCTTCAAACTGAAACATAATTATTAAAGTATACTTACGCAGATAGACATGAAAAGTCTTTAATAAAGTTTGTGCCTATTTCCATTCTATGGAGGCCAGGCGCGAACACAGACCCCACAATTTTATCATACCATCCCTATTTAAGTTAAAACATACTTATCAAAGTATTCTTATGTACATCTATATCAAAAACACTTGTAAACGTTTTTTTTAATTTTTAAATTTTATATTTCCATACTTTGTGGACCAGGCGCATACGCAGACCCCACAATTTTAATGAACCACTGTTCTGCCAAATCAAACATACCCATTCCTGTGTCTCGATACATCTTCTATCATTATATGTAATCAGTTTTCTATAATAGTCAACCATATAGGAACCTATTTGTGACCAGACACACACACATATACACACACAGACATTCAGCTTTATATTATAGATATATAGTACTGTTTCGCTGTACTACAGCTCATTAATTTTAAGCCAGGTTTGAAACTCGACCGCCTAGACAACAGTCGGCGCTTCTAACCATTATTCGTCTGCTGCTATGACGGACATGTGAATTAACAATGTTGAAGTATTGTCCAAATGCCTAAATAGGAGCGTGTGCGAAAGAAGCCTTTGCGAGACATACACGAAATGGTCACACACATTTTGCCTTTTATATATATAGATATAGAAGAAGATATTTTGATACAAAACTTACCTAAGAACACTCTTAAACACCCAGTACATTTGTATGAAATTTAAAAAAAAATTGTCCCAGCAGTTTTGGAGTCCATAGGGAACGAACTCCTATACACACACACACACACACGGTGCCGTTTATATATATTTAAAGATGATTATCAAATGTTGTTATTAAAACGAATATTAAAGGAAGATAAGAGATAAGTGCTTTAAAAATTATGTTTTTAAATTTATTTGAATGATCAGGCTGACCCTATTCATTAACACTACGATGAATCCCCTTTTTAATGATTCCATTCTGTACTTTTGAATCAGTAAATCGTTATTATAAAATATGAAGAGGGTTATTTTAAACTATAGGGGCAGAAGCTCTCTTCCTACCACCTAAAAAGAAAAACTTTATTTGCTTGAAAACGATAAATTAAGAAAAAAATATTATTTTGGTGGGGGCTAAGTTTTTATTTAAAACTAGAGGTCAAAGAACTTATTACCCTGTCCCCCCCCCTCACAAAAGCATTAGAAAAATTAATTTTATTTGTTTGAAAACGATAAATGCTTATTTTTAAAATATGGTATTATAATGAATTGGGGAGTGGGAAGCTTAATCCCTATTTAAAACTGAAAAGAAAAGAGCTTGGCCCCACCTCTTCTAAACCATCCTAATTTTTTTTTTTACAAAATTGTGCTTGCTTTTTGCAATTATTTTCTTATTTATTCACTTGGACAATTTTTTTCCAATACCATTTTTATCATGCATGTTTTTTTTTTATTGTTTTTTTTTATTTATTATTTTTTTTTTTTTTTTAGATTATGCGGAATTTACTTGACATTCGACTTTGAAATTAAACCAAATTATGTGCAAAAAAAAAAAAAGTAGTTCGATTTGTTCAATCAATATTCAATAAAATGTAATTCAAAGATTATATTTAGAAACTTTCACCGAATGGTGGCATCAGCTAGTTTATATTTGTATATTTATGTTTTCTGTTGTTTGCAACTACATAAAACATGCACTGACATGGCATTTATGATCAAAGAAAAGCTTGAATCTTCAAAATAAAATGGTTTGTTGGCATTAAATCAGTCATATTTCTGGAAGAAAATGGTGAAAGTCATAAATTTCAACATGTGGGGAGTCGATCATTTGAGCAAATACATTAAGGCCAACGTTTTTAAATTTTTTTTATTCAATAACTTCCAAAAAGACATTTCTTTTTAATATTTTCATTTTGTGGCATCAGTTGAACATTTCTGAATTTTTGAGATGTGGATTGGTTATTCATATTATTTGGATTCATCGGACTACTGTTCTCATCTTGAGTGTTATTTTCACAACTTTCGGTTGATGTAACCTCCAAACTTCTTCAGGTGTATCTTGTCGAACGCGGCAATTTGGATGAAATTTCGAGCAGAACCCTTTATTTACTTCATGGGGGTAGCATGCTCTTGTTCCATCAGCCTTGCCTGGATAGAGGTCCTAAGTAATTCACAATTGTATCTTTCAGTCGCCCACCCTGGGAATTGAACTTTTAGCCTTCAGCAGAATATCACTAGTGCAGTCGTTGGAGTACTTGGAAAAATAAAAAAAATGTGATATTTGCCTGAAGGAATTACTTGGGACCTCTATCCAGTCATGGCTAATGGAACAAGAGCATGCTAACCCCATGAAATAAATAAAGGGTTCCGTTCGAAATTCCATCCAAATTCACGAGTTCAACAAAATGCACCTGAAGAAGGTCGGAGGTTGCATCAACCGAAACGTTGTGAAAATCACACTCAAGATGAGAACAGTAGTCCGAGATTACCAGATTTAGCATTAAATAATATAAAAAAGTGTTGATATACCATGAAAGTAAACAAACTTCATTAATAACATTTTTTGAAAATATAAAAAGCTTAAAGCATAGAAACCTTTTCAAAATTACTGAATTTTGCATTAAATGACCCAAAAATGTATGCTATGCAATTAATAAATCATAAGTCAGAGTGGCTGCCATTAAGAATTTAGAAAATTAACAAATGTTTTGAAAAATAATTTCTTGAAATGTTTGGAAAAATAATTTATTGAAATGTTTGGAAAAATAATTTATTAAAATATTTTGACAAATAATTTTTTAAAATGTTTTGAAATGTTTTGAAAAAAAAAATTTTTTTAAATGTTTTGGAAAACACATTTATTGGTCCCCCGATTTATTGGAGAGGGACCTCGGTTTTCAGTGGTGTCTGTCCATGCGTCCGTTAGTCCGGAAAATTGCCAGATAACCGTTCATTAGTTTTTCCTGGAATTTTGCCACAAATTGTATCTCATTAAATAGATGTGCACATTAACCTGGGATTCCAAAGAGGTTAAAAATGCCCCAAAATGGCTAAAAATGACACTTTTTGCCTCATAGTGTTTGATCTGTTCATTAAATTTTCCTGAAACTTGTCCAAAATGTGGAGGCCATTGTTCTTATAAATTCAGCATGGGTGACCCTGGCAAAATTCTGTTTCACACCCCTCTGGGACTTTTAGGGCTAAAAAAAAATGCCTTTTTGGAGCTGTTTTTTCATATTACTCAAAAACTTTATATGTATGTCTACATAGTGGTTTTCCACAGTGCTGAATTCAAATATACATGTTTCAAGGCGTGAAACTGCACTGTTTGTCCATTTTCACTGAGATTCGGCATTCCCAGGAGCTCAATAGGGTCACAAATGCCCGAAAATTGCAAAAAATGACACTTTTTACCCCATAACTTTAGCCCCATCCATTAGATTTTTCTGAAAGTTGCCAAAAATGTGAAGGCAACGTTGACCCTTCACACTTCTCACATTCATCATTTCTTCACTATTATCTCAAGTGGCATCATCTTGCATGCAGCAGTAGAGAGGGACCATACATTGAAATGAAACAACAAATATATTCTATTAAAAAAATTTTCTTCAAAATCTTTGGATTCGGCATTAACTAACCTGAAAAGGGTTGATATGCCGTAAAACAAAAACAACCACTCCTTGCCTCTCTGTCTGCGTGACGTAAGTGTGTCGATTGACAGTTGAGAACCTGGGCAACAACTATCAAGGAAAACTTGACTGAACTCTTGGGTGCACAGGTGGTCAGCCTTTGATGATTGCATGGCAATTGGTTAGTTATCTCATGCAATCTTGCTCGGGACCACTGTACTTGCGTCACCATGATTCAAAATGTAGTTCAGGCTGGGGAAGAAAGCGGATCAACCTGATCAGGGTGCACTCTATTGAAACAACAACAACATTGATAAAGATAGACAACCATCAACAATACTACACATTAAAATTTCTGACACAACTATCTACATTTTTTATTCTTTCCACCCCATACACATCAAAGAGTTTGTCAGTGTGTTACAAAGTAACATATAATACACATAGATTAGCAATGATAATCCTTTATTTGAATTTTTGGGATAAGAATTGCTTATTTGTTTGAATTCTTCAGACTACTGTTGTTATCTTGAGTATAGATTTCACAAAAATATATTGACAAATTTCTTAGGAGCTCTATCCAGTCATGGCTAACAGAATGATAGCATGCTACCCATTGAAGTATATACGGCATAATTACATTGACACACTGGTTCCCGTCAGATCACCAAAGTTAAGCAACGTCATTACTATAATGGGTGACCAATTTGGCAATTCCAGGCGCTGTATGTAGAAGTATGTCAACACCTCCCTGCAAGAATTGCAAAAACGTAACGTCATCTTCCCTAACGGAGATATACATGTAACTGAGGACTGCTTGTGAATTTCATACTCCCATGAAACTTAATCCTTCGGAGGAAGCTGATTAAACCCGAATAGAGTTAGTGCTGTTTCACACACTCACTCACCCAGTGAAGTAAATAAAATGAAGGGTTTCGTTCGAAATTGCATCCAGATTCCCGAGTTCAACAGAAACATTCCTTAATTTGATCATATACACCTGAAAAAAGATGGGAGTTTACATCAATCGAAACATTGTAAAAATTAGCTTCTTTCTTAAAACTGCACACCTGTGGAACTCTCTTCCGTTTACCTGCTTTCCAGCTGACTGCAATGTGGCCGTTTTCAAGTTCAATGTAAACAAGTTCTTGATGAGCCATTCCGTTTAAGTAATCCAATTTACCAAATTTACACTTCTAATGATTACTATGATATTGTCCTTTTTACCACTGTACACTCTTTAACCCTTATCCTCGAGTAGCCTCTGGGCCTTGATAAGTGGTGATTCCTTTGTTAAAAAAAAAAAAATGAGAAAAATTCGATGAATCAAAATAATATGAATCATAAAATTTACATAAACTCTACTATCATGGTAGGAAACTATATTTACACATGATTGGTGACATTTATTGGATGTGTTTCTATCGGTATTTTGTGTAATTTTTTATTTTTGACTGATTATCGAGACTCGACTATGAAACCATTTTGTTTTTCATTCTAACTCGACACATTTTACACTACCTTTATTTTAAATTAAAAATAATAAAAGTGAAACCAAAGAAAACCATATAAAATGGGGAAACCATGTTTTTTTTTGTTGTCTCTTTAACAAATGTCATCAGTTGTCAAGGCTAAAAACCACTTGAGGATAAACATTTTGTGCTTTTTTTTTTTTTTTTGAGAGGTTGCTAGAAAGATACAATACTGTTTCAGCTTTCAATGAGAAAATAAAAAAATTATTGTATTTAAATACATAAGAAACCTTAATGTAAAATAATGTTAAAACTGTAGTGCTGCTTCTGGTTATAGGTAGTTTGGTGATAGTAATCTCTTTGAAAAATGCCAAGAACAGTGCTAACAATTAATATTCATGTCGTTAAATTGGTAAGTGAAAAAGATGGATGAAAATATGAATGGGTCACCAGTTAGCAAGTGCTAACTTAACAAGATTTTGGAAATGAAATAAGAAAATATGAATTAATGAACAAAATATATTTATATCAACAATTTTACATAGATGTGAAGTGTACTTTGAAAGACCAAAGTTTGTTGACGTTTTCTATTTCTATTTTTTAATAAGGAATAGGCAAGAGCTGCAGAAAGTTTTTTCAAATTTCTATTGTTTGTGTGTGGCTAGAATTCACTGGAGAAATAACAGAAGGTTTAAAGGAATTTTCAGCTTGTGGTATTCCAGTTGTAGCAGATGCTTGAATTCAATTGAGCAAGCCACTGTTTGAAAGAAGTTTCGGTGGCCTGTTATTTTGACATAGACTTGTTACTTGCTTTTGAAGTGATGAAGAAAGTGAATGCAATGAATCAATGAAGGAAGAAAAGGGGTAGCAATTCAAGCCATTTTTTTTTTAGCATAGTTGAATCTTAATGTAAAAGTCTAATGCCATGAAAGAAGTAAAAAGGAAGGATGATGAAAGATTAAGCTGAATGAACAAAGAAAGGAAAGGAGTAACTTTCCTGTACTCTCCGTGTCCTCAGCACATCAATTTCTAATATACCCCCCCCAAAAAAAAACAATGGTATAAATTGGGAAATGCATTTTTTTTTTATTTAATTAATTGAAATTCTTTTTAGATGAATAATTTGTATTATTTATCCATTTATTTATTGCAGACTACTATCCTCATCTTCTAGTTGGCCAGAGGCTTAGTTGGCCAAAAACGTGGTGAGACGACAACTATGGAAGGCAGTAATAGGAGATTTGTGTTCCTATCTCGTTGCGGTTAACCACCTGAGGAATAGTTGGCAGTCGTGAAACAACTAGAAGATGAGAATAATAGTCCATGATAAAGAAATGGATAAATAATACATTGTTTTTTGTTTATTGTACTAATAAGCCGTCACTTATCAAGGTTAAAAGCCACTTGAAGATAAGAGTCAATAAAATAGATTGTCAGGTTAATGATGAATAATATTATGAGATTATTGAAAATTGTATTTGGATTACTTGGACTACTGTTCTCATCTTGAATGGTATTCTAACAATGTTTGGTTGATTTAACCTCCGATCTTCTGGAGTATCTTGTCAAACTCTGAAATCTGTATGGGAGGGATTTCGAATGGATACCTTTTACATAATCCTCAGGGGTAGCTCGCTCTCATTCTGTCAGTATGACTAGTTAGAAGCCTTAAGTAATTCATAAATATATTATTGTTCGTACTGAGGATTAAATCCTAAACTACTGATGACACTTAGCACTTATATCCGTGACACATCAATTCCTTGCAGACAATTCTAGTATGAACTTTAGTAGCATTCGACCTATTCTTGTTTTAGACATGTAGTTTTACTACTTAGTACTGTGTATTATCAAAATATTGATCTCTCGTTGTGAGAATAACATCCAAGATGAGAATGGTAGTTCAGATGATCCAAATACGTAGCATACTAGCAGCGGTATTTTTACGGTTTTAAGAGAAATCATAAGTACATAGTGTTATGGTTTATTGTTCTAGTCCGTAATTTAGGCCAGGCACAAAGCATCTCAAGGGAGTCTCTGATATTGTAACTGCGTCTGTCTGATTTTTTAAAAGTAGTTGAATAGAGTATTAAAATGTGTTCATCTTAGCATAAGGATAGAATGAAAGTTAAAGGTAAGATTCAAAGTGATATAAGAAATTAGATAACGATGAGATGTACGATCACTGGATGTTGAGCTGATCGGGAAAATTTTTTTTTATCTATTCAGAAAATTTGTCTTAGTAGTGATATAAGATTTAAGTTTCTTCCCAGAACTGCTAGATTTTGGAACTCCCTTCCGGGATTCTGCTTTCCAAACTGTACTGACATGCAGAAGTTCAAGTGTAATGTGAACAGACATCTTGTTACTCATAATACCCATGCAACTTATGTCCTCGATAGTACCCCCCCCCTTCCACTTCAAAGTGGCAGCAATCCTTGTTTAGGGTGAAAATTGAATTTAAAAAAAAAAAAAAATGAATTATCCATCCTCATCTCAAATTCTGGAACAGGATTAAAAGTTATGAATGGAATGAGAAAAGTTTGATTTCTTATGAGAAACTTTTATGACATTTGTTGACATGTCTAACAAACACTTGAAGATGGTTGGTCACATCGGCTGAAACTTTGTCAACATATCAAATATCCAGTGAAAACCAATTGAAATAAAAAAAATTTAAAAAAATTGTGTGAATCAGAAAATTGGCGACTTTAAGTCTGCAGCAAAAAACGATGTAAAAAAAAAATGCATTTATTTAAAAATGTTCTGTCATATTATATTTAAATTATATGTAATAATAATTTTACTCATACAAAAAAGTATTAATGCAAAAATATATTTTTATTATAGTTTTCTAAAAAATATTAAACAAATCACTAAATTTCATAAAGTAATATATTTTTTATAATGCAAAAAGCATTTTATTCTATTTTTAAAAAGATTTATTCTATTTTTAAAAATATTTTATTCTATTTAAAAAAAAATATTCTATTTTAATAAAACATTTTATTCGATTTTTTAAAACATTTTATTTGATTTAAAATAAACATTTTATTTGATTTAAAAAAAACATTTTATTGAATTTAAAAAAAACAAAACATTTTATTTGATTTTTCTAAAATAATTTAACAAATCAATAGATATTTCATAAAGTAATATACTTTTTATAATACTAAAAACAAATTCAAAATAGTGAAACAATAACATTTTATTATTTTATGCAAAAAAAAAAAAAGTAACTAAATATTATCTTTGTAAAGTATTATCTTTAAAAAAGATATTTTTAAAAATAAATACAAAACATGTATTTTCTTTTAAGCCAATTTGATTACTTATTTTTAAGTAATTTTTTTTATATAAATGCAAATTATTTATCTGACAACGTTTGTTGCGGACTTTGAGTCACTGTTCTGATTCACCAAATCATTTTTTTATTTATTGGTAATTAAAAAAAAAAAAAAATGTTAATTTGTTATCTTTTGTCCTGCTTCTTTATTTATTTATTTTTTTGTTCTTTCCAGATTTGGAATTCATCCAAGCCAAACGGATTAGGATAATCCCTGGATACTTAAGATCCATTTAAACATTGTCTGGATAGTCTACTCATCTTCATTATTCACTCATGGGAAAAGAAAATGGAATAAAAAGTTTAAGTCTGACACTGGAAGCAAAGAAGTAAGTTATATTGAATTGAAGGAGAAAAATACGATTAACCACAAGGTTAAAAAGATTTTCGTTTCTTTTTCCCGCTTTTTCAAGTTTATGTCATCACTGGTTTTTCTTTTTGTGTCTTTGAAATATGTTGTCATGCAACGGTTTCACTTTTTTACATAGTTATTTCCATTATTGTCGTATTCTGCAAAATTTTTCAAGCTGCACCAGTCAGGGGCAGTAGGAAGCAGACAAGACAGTGTTGCATCATATAGTCGTCCCCTCCACATTTGGGGATGTTTGGGTCAGTTTTATAGCTCCATCTTGTTATCGCAACTGTTGAGCACCCCACTTCTGTGCTCGGGTGGTGTGTTTTTCAATGGAACCAAGAAGGAAGGCCTCAGAAGGGGAGATTCTCATGTCAGTAGGAGGTGAGGGGGAGAGGGGCATTCTCTAACCGCCTGGTTAATGAAATAGAATGTAGAATAATTGTCAGCTGAAAGATGAGGAATATTATGGAAGTACAAACATTGGTCAACATTATGAACTGTGAATTGTCTGCAAGGACTCATGACAATGAATAACACTCAAGATGAGAATAGTAGTCCGAAGAATCCAAATCATACAAATAATCAATCCTCATCTCAAAAATTCAGAAACACAGGGATTTATGGTATAAGGGATTTGTACAAAAACAAAGAGAAAGAAACCTTTGCTCAATCATCATTATCATCATTATATGAATCCAAAGATTCTATTGTTGGCATTGATTTCCACAATATTTTTTCTAGTCAGAATTCTTTCTAGAAAGACATTGAGTACTCACAAGAAGGACTGCATGAAGGTTGCCAACATCCTAAGTGAAAGTGATTTTTGTGCAACGAACTGAATTCGAACTTGGAACAACCAGGTCGTCAGTCTATGTCGTTAACCATTAGGCAACGGTCACCTCCATTTTACTCGGTGGTAGATGATTGGTAGCAACATTTAAGTTTGAAAATAATTGTTACAGATTATAATTCAATGTCCAGCTTGAAAGGCTAGTTCGTACAAATTCCAATGCACAAAATCTATTATATTACTAGCAGGCTTCTCGTCCATTGCCTGGTCGTAAAATATGCATAAATATATTTTAATTCATACGGAAACTGAAACCTGTGTATGTGAATATTATGTTTTTTCTAAAAAGTTCACTCCTTGTAAGTAAAAAAAAAAAAAAAAAATACTTGAGCTGAGATCATAACTAAAGCCTAAAAACAGTGAGTCAAGTATGATACGATTGGGCCATCTACACACGATCTTTAAAATATGTTTTCAAACCTACTTATTCTTAACATAAGTAATCTGTCACGTGACATGCACATCTGTGATCAAGATGATACAGATAAAAATCCGATAATCGTCCATGTTCCAATTTTTCAATTCTGACTCCTTAGCAGCCCTTATTTCCAGATGAAAACCAACTAAAAAAGTTTTCCATGTGTCTGAATGCTCTATATAACAAATTTCGAGTCTGTAGATCAAAAACTCGTTGAGTATATAGGTTGAGAAGTGTCCTCACACACATTATCTTTTTCTGGATCTATATTATTACAAGTCTGTACAGTCTTCATCAAAAGTGACAACAAAACGTATGCTGCGCCAGTCTTCACATGTCCCTATAAAATAATGTCTGAACCAATGAAGTTAAAAGAAAGAAGGAAAACTTCTCAAACTGGAAAGTTTTAAAAAGAACATAGGAAAGAAAAATGTATAAATCGGTATCGAACAAAGAAAGGAAATAAAAAAGAAAACGTTTCATTATGGAAATAGATTAAAAGGGGGGGGTCGGACTTGCTATTTGCTTTCTCAATTCTCCTAAGTACTTGAAATGGATTCGCCTGGTAGGTTTTTTTTTTTGGGGGGGGGGGTTCTTTCTGTTTTTTATTTGCTAATTTTTGCATGATTGGGCAGGATTGATAAATATTTACAAATAAATACACATTACTATTTATTATAGATTGGAGGATAATTTACACTGTAACAAATATAATTATACATTAATGCTATCTGTATTAATAAAACTCTCAGACATGTTCTTGGGCACGTATTTCTTGCCTCTTTGATAAATACACAAACTTTTTTTTATTATTAATCGAATATTTATTAAAATAGAAAACCTTCCTTTACTTTGTCCTTTAGTCCTCACCTTCTGCGAGCGATGTTTCTGACAAAGGGGGAAGAATTGCTGTTTTCTAGGGCACAATCTGGTCATCTAACACTTATCATTAGCTAGTTTTTGAACTTGAAGTAGTATTTTATTTTATTTTAAAAATTTTTTTTTACCACCTTGCATCAAGTGGCTTCATACCTCGTCTCGAACAATTAAAAAAAAAAAATCATATTTACATTTTTTTTTTAAGCTCTCCCCTCTCCAGGCAATGTCCTGTACACAGATCTAGTTATTATAAATATTAAAATCTGTGTTTGTTTCAGAGACATTTAATGATTCATTAAAGTTAAGTTTATGCATTGATGAAAGTCAAAGTCAAAAAGTGTTTAAAAACTAAACTTTACAAATAATCTGTTCAGGTTGGATATAGTTGGATGTTGGTGCAGGTCTGTGCTCTCTGAGTGTTCTCATCTCTGTTTCAATGCTTTGGGCTGAAGTACTTGTTCTAAATGGGTCAGAAGTCATGTTGATGATAGGAACTAATTCTGAACTATTCATCCACCATGGAAGCTGTTAACAATGCATCTGCCTCTTGAACAACAATGGTGATGAAAAACTATTGAAAATAAATTGTATGGAACTACTCCTTCTCCCCCACCTCAATGAGGGGGGTTTGCCCCCATAAAATCTTATTGATCTCTGGGGAAATTGTTTTTATTCATTTTATTTTAATATCCACATGGTGGGGGTCTTGCCCGGTCGTAAACTACACACACATATACATATATATATATATATATATATATATATATATATATATATATATATATATATATATATATATATATATAATGTGTGTGTGTGTGTATGTGTGTATATATGTGTGCGTATATATATATATGTATGTGTGTATATATGTATGTGTGTGTATACATATGTGTATATATGTGTGTGTATATATATATATGTGTATATATGTGTGTATATATATATATATGTGTATATGTGTGTGTGTATATATATATATGTGTATATGTGTGTGTGTATATATATATGTGTGTGTGTGTGTGTGTATATATATATGTGTATATATGTGTGTGTGTATACATATATATATGTGCGTGTATGTATATATATATATATATATATATATATATATTAATTCATGCGGTTTTCATATCTATTATTACAGAGCCAATTCTCTATTGACTGATTTCAAAAGTTAAAAAAAAAAAAAATGACTTGAGTGCCATCAGCTAGAATCCAAACCAAAACATTTAGCACTCCAGCAGCGTTCCTGATCATTTGAGCTATCGGAAGATAAAAAAGATTTAAAATTAAACCACTTCAAGCTATTATATAAATTTGTGCATACGCAAAAGTACCAGAAACATGTTGGCCAGTTGAAATGAACATTTTGCATTTCAGCTTGCCAACATATTTCTGTATGCATTATTCATCCATCCAAGCAAAAATTTTATTCATCATAAACCATCCTTGGTCTATGATTACTGTTTCCTGTTCATTTCAGTGTTATATGACTAGTAGTTTAAGAGTTTATCAGTTAAATATTTACACACACATGCATACACATACATACACACACACACACATCTACTGTTTTATTTTAATAGTTCTTTTTATACAATATCTTTCTGTCATTTGAAAGGGCTTTCTGATGACGCAACATTTCTAAAGGAAGTGCAGTAAAAATATGTATGCACATATGTAGTTAATAAAAATTATATATATAAGCATATCAATTTTTATATAAAATCTATAAGTTGACCTAGAATTAAGGTGATATTTTGAAATAGAATTGACTTTAGTGAATGATAGATGTGTCAGAGGATGGTGTTTACTTAACTGGCCTAATGGATGCTGTCACAAACTGATAATGTGTCATATTTTATCCATTGACCAGCAACGATTAAGCATGATATTCGTCCCCCAATTTATCGGAGAGGGACCTATGTTTTCAGTGGTGTCCATGCATCCATTAGTCCGGACGATTGCCAGATAACCAGCCATTAGTTTTTCCTGAAATTTTGCCATAAATTGTATTTCAGTAAATAGATGTACACAGTAAAAAAATGTTATGTAAAAATTCTCGTTGCATCCCCAGGGGCTCAAGAGTTTTAAAATGTCTCAAAATGGCCAAAAATGACACTTTTTGCCCCATAGCGTTTGATCCATCCATTAGATTTTCCTGAAACTTGGCCAAAATGTGGAGGCCATTGTTCTTAATATAAATTCAGTATGGGTGACCCTGGCAAAATTCTGGTTCGCATCCCTCTGGGACATTTAGGGCTAAAAGAAAATGCCTTTTTGGAGCTCTTTTTCATATTACTCAAAAACTTGATATGTATGTCTATATAGTGGTTTTCCATGGCGTTGAATTCAAATATACATGTCTTAAGCATGAAACTGCACCATTTGTCCATTTTCACTGGGATTTGGCATTCCCATGAGCTCAAAAGAGTTTACAAATGCCCGAAAATTGCAAAAAATGACACTTTTTACCCCATAATTTTGCCCCATCCATTAGATTTTTCTGAAAGTTGGCAAAAATGTGAAGGTAACGTTGGACCTTCACGCTTTTAACATTCGTCATTTCTTCACTATTTTTTGTGGCGTCGTCTCACATGCAGCACCAGAGGGGGACCATGCACGCACGGCTTGTTTGATTTATTATTTAGTGCATTAGTTAAATGCTCACAATGTTAGTATCAGAACATTCTTTTTTTCAACAATCCACAATCGTTGCCCACCCACACTCCCTTTCTCTCTTCTTTCGTGCCTCTTATTTCCCTCTTCTCTCTTTCTCTTTATCTTTCTTTCCGACCTCCTATCCATTGCCTTCTCTCGCGCACACTTGTTATCTTTCGGATGAATTGATGAGGGATGTAGAATTTGATTGCATATAGATCTTACATATGTTTTATCTATATAAGTAAAACAGTAAATGAATGTATATTTATGTGTGTCAAAATATTTAACCGGTAAACTCTAAAACTGCTGGTTACATAACACTGAAATTAGCAGGAAATACTAATCATACACTAATGAGTAAAATCTTTGTTTGGATGGATCATTAATGCGTACAAAAGTCGTCAAGGTGAAATGCAAAAATGTTCATTCTAACTTGCCAACATTTCTATTAGTTTGTGCGTACATAAACTAATCAAAATTAAAAGTGGTTTAATTTTATAACTTTCTAATCTGTCTGTCAGTTTAGCTCAAACGGTATTGAACGTGGCTGGAGTGCTAAATGTTTTGGTTTCAATTCTAGCTGATGGCACCCCACTCATTGTTTCTTAACTTTCAAAATAAGTACTATATATATATATATATATATATATATATATATATATATATATATATATATAGATAAAAATAGATAAAATTCAAAATGGCGTAATGGAAACATATTAAAGGTATTTGCAGCTTCTCTTCCAATTTTCAGATTTTAATCATGTCAAATCATTTCCTTTTGACAGATTGATTGTTGCTAGTTCTTCTGATGAGTTAAGGGCATAATAGATTCACTGATTGATATAATAATTAAGTGAGATTGATTTTGCGCTAGGAAACAGATGCTGTCAAGAATTGTATAAGTCAACTGAACTAAAGGAATAAATTATAAGATGGTCAATATCATGTATTTTGGAATATAGGTTTTTGTCATTTATTCTCTCTCTCTCTCTCTCTCTCTCTCTCTATATATATATATATATATATATATATATATATATATATATATATATGTATATATATATATATATATATATATTCAATAGAAAATTGGCTCTGTAATAATAAATAGGAAATCTGCATGAATTAAAATATATTAAGCATATTTTACGACGAGCAAGGTCGAACTCCCACCTCTGCTAGTTCTAAATAAAGTGTGTTCTGTAGTTGAAAAGAAAGACTAAATTTTAAGAACATGGTTTTTGGAAAGGTAGTTAAACATTCTGATGAACACAGGGGAAAACTATATTGCCAATGAAGAGCGAAAAGGAGGTAGGGTTATGCTGTAGTCAGAGTGGGAGGGAAAGAAAGCAGAAAGCAGCAAAATTCCCGATCCTCTAAAACCACCAAGTAATTTGTCAATTTTATTAAAACCAACTGAACACAACATTTTTACATTTAGCCAATTAGAATGTGTTGGTGTGTAAGCTTAGAAATATGAAACAATCACGAATTAATGTTGATAAATCAGAAGGCTTCAAATGTTAACATTCATCAGCATCATCATCATCTAGTTGTGGTAGTCTCACTCATGCTATCTCATTCTATCCTCCATCACACTAGGTAGCTCTTCATATGTGCATTGTAAGTCTTCTGCTTGATGTAGATTCAAAACTCTCTAGCTTCTCTTCCACATACTTCCTGTCTTTAACACAGCTTTCTGTACACGTAGCTCTAACTTAACTTCTAATAGAAATTTCATTTTCTTAATCTTGCCGTAGATGGAATTTTCCATTTTAACCTCATTTTTACACACCCGACATATAATCTTGGTTACAACAAGAAACCAACACTGAAAATGTAATCCCTAGCTGCCACAGATTATTGTCCACGATCACTGTGGATTACAAGTTAAATGTGATCCCCAACTGCAGGATCACAAATGTAACATCATCTAGCCTCAAGGACCCTTTAAATGTATTCAGGCATTCACTGGATGCTGGAATCATACATATCCTGTCAGATTTAGCTCCAAGGTACACAGAAATGTGCAGTCTGTGTGGCAATGCAATTTCCACATCAATAGATTTTTTGAGGTATTAAAGCAGTACTTTCGTTTTCCAGGATGATTTCCAGGTTGTTTTTCTGGTCGCTAGTGAATTCTTTACTTGCAAAAGGTCACCGTTCAGCAGAAAACCCTTGGTGCTGGAAAGGTTTGGTTTGTTTTAAAACACAAAAGAGACAAAAGAATGAATCAACAAGTCAATGATAAGTGTTTTCTTATAGAAAAATAATTTGGTTAAAAATTCATCTATGTATGTTGTCATACAAAGAAAGTTAAATGATAGTTTTTTTTTCTGATTTAAGAAATATGTTTTGGATGGCTCGAGTCTGTGATTTTAATTGAATGCTTTTTTTTTTTTTTTGACTAAGTTTGTCTGGGCGAAGTTGAGTTATCAATTTCTGGCCACAAGTCTGGGCACTTCTCAAAATGACATGGATTGTTTGGGTAGTGACAAAAAGACTCTGATCGTCTGTAAACCTTTGTTTTTATTCAGCTATTATTTGCTTTATTCTTCCACTGCAATTACCATATCTACCTCGATGCCTTCTCTCTATTTTATCTTCCCTCTTCCTTCATCATCATATGCTTTTTCTCCCCCCCCTTTCTTTTCTTTACCTAAATAACTTTGCCAGAAATGTTAGTTTACTGCGAGAATTTATCGGTCAGTAATTTGTCAGAAACACCTTAGTTGACCTTCGTGACACCTCCTGTTTTTACCAGTCTTTTTAAGCCAGCACTGGGGAACAGTGCTTTGCATATTTTGATAATAATTCATGAGAACCCACCAGCAGAGTCAGTCAATTTTGCTCAGGATCCATAATATCTACACAAAAATGATTAATTTAATTTTGATGAGATTGGAACGATTGGGTGGATTTCCATTGTTTTAAGACTGAATCGTTATCATTTGGTCGTGCTAATGTCATCGATCATTTTGACGATCTCATGCCATTTTCTATCGTCTTCCATCACACCAGATAGTGAGTCTTCATGAATTGTGAGTCTTTTATTCTTCATGAATTGTGAGTCTTTTATTCTTCATGAATTGTGAGTCTTTTATTCTTCATGAATTGTGAGTCTTTTATTCTTCATGAATTGTGAGTCTTTTATTACTTGATGAAAGTTCTCTGCTGAATCCTCACTTCATCCTTGTTTGCTCATAAAAGAACATTGATGACGATTTCATCCTTTGCTCTTCATCAGTCATCAACAAATCGGGTACTCTCTCTTTTTTTCTATTTATCCATCTCTCTCTTGAACAATATCCAAGGTCCAATAATATTAAACCAATCGCGGCAAGAAGACATATGTGAGAAATAATATAAGAATGACTTCAAAAAAGTTTCCTGGTGCTACCAGATCAGGTTGTCTGAAGAATCCGGATTCCTAATCTAAAATATTAGTTTCTTAATGTATGTTCTGTATATTCTCCCAACTGAACTATATTCTTGTTTTGCCTTTAAAAAAGAACATCGCTGATAGTTTTTTCTTTAATACTCCAACAGTGACCATCAAATCTGGCTTTTGCTCTCTTTAAATGAGGACCGAGATCTCAAAGGAAGGTTTCTGTAGACTTGCTCACTTGTAGGGTGCTACCTCGAGGAGATGTTAATTGCAGCTTTTAGCAAGTTTCTTCTCCAATTTTTTTGGTAGAACTCCAGGTGCTATTGCCACATATGCCAAAACTAATGTAACTATGGCTTCAAAGAAGTCGCGTTTGATGTTGGTAGGAAGATTTGACTTTCAAATTGCTTTCCACCTTATCCAGTCCAGCCCACGTCTTGCTGATTCGTACATTTAGTTCACTCTTTATGCAGTGCTCCGTTGAAATTTTACTACCAAATAGGTAAACTCGTCGACATTTTTCAGGCAAGTCCCAGGGAAGAGATGTTGATTTAAGAGAATGTGCTCTGTGTTTGTCTGTGTTCACAAAAGGCTCAATACACTTTGCTGTTATTTTTATTTTTTTCAAGATTGTGTAGTATTTCATCTGCATCTACATTTCTAATAATAGGCTCTAATTATTTCTCGTGTTTGTTTGCTCTCCTCCCATGGTGAGGTGATGGGACTAACGGTTGTTGCTGAGTCTAGACCGGAAAAAAAAAAAAAAGTCAGTTCAGAAGAAGAACGGCTGAAAATTGAGAGCCAAAATCGATCTGACTTTTTTGCAGAATAGAAGACGAGGTACAATTCTGAGTGAGGCTTTTTTTTTATTATTTATTTTTGTCGTTTAATATTCTTTTCTTATAAGATCGATGAGGTTTGTATTTAAATTTTACTTGTTTTAATTATTTCTCTCAAATTACATCGCATTGCATTGCAGCAACAATCTGGTCGTTATTATTTTGACCTTTTTCTATCCGTGTTGTTGGCCTTGTATTAGCAGTTCTGTTCGTTGTAGTTATCTCTTAGTTGAAATAAAGAAGCTTAAAGGTTATGGAAATGAATTTTTAAGTGTGAAGTTTTTAAACCAAAGATATCAAGAAAGAAGCTAGACACGTAAATTGTACTCTGTCTTCCTCTCTCTTCACGTCTCTCTCTCCTTCTCTGTCTCTCGCCTTCTTCGTCTCCCTCTTTCTCCTTCTCTTCCCACCTCTCTTCTCTCCCCATCTCTGTCTTTCTCTCTTCTCTGTCTTTCTCTCTTTCTTCATTTTCTCTCTTCCTCTGTCTTTCTCCCTCTCCCCTCCTCCGTCTCTCTCCCTCTCCCTTCCTCTGTCTCTCCCTCTCCCCTCCTCTGTCTCTCTCTCTCTCCCCTCCTCTGTCTCTCTCTATCCCCTTCTCTCTCTCCCCTTCTCCATCTCTCTCTCTCTCCCCTCCTCTGTCTCTCTCTCCCCTCCTCTGTCTCTCTCTCTCCCCTCCTCTGTCTCTCTCTCTCTCTCCCCTCCTCTGTCTCTCTCTCTCTCTCCCCTCCTCCGTCTCTCTCCCTCTCCCCTCTTCCGTCTCTCTCCCTCTCCCCTCCTCTGTCTCTCTCTCTCCCCTCCTCTGTCTCTCTCTCTCTCTCCCCTCCTCTCTCTCTCTCTATCCCCTTCTCTCTCTCTCCTTCTCCATCTCTCTCTCTCTCTCTCTCTCTCTCTCTCTCTCTCTCTGTCCTTCTCTCTCTCTCCTTCTCCGTCTCTCTCTCTCCTTTTCCGTCTCCATCTCTTTTCTCTCTCTCTCATTTCAATTAATTGTTGACAATACTCATTGTTTTTGCATCAAATTACCAATAAAAGGGGTTGACATATCATAAACATAACATTTAAAAAAAAAAAACATGCAGAGAATATAAAAATTGTCGATTCTGTGATCTCCATTTTTTTTTTTTTTTTTTTTGCAGGGGAGTCTTAAACAGCAGGGATTTCTAATTCAGTATTATAGAAACAAAAAGACTTACTTACTGATTGAATTTTTAATATATTTTTGATGTTTTTAGAAACTACCAATAAAGATGGGGGAGGGGGAATCTCCTCCCTACCTCTCTCTCTCTCTCTCTCTCTCACTCTCTCTCTCCCATGTATTGATTCGATACCTGGTGAGCGTCACTTTGAACCTAATGATGTCAGGTATGTAAGCATATCTTATGTAGTTTTTGATTTTTAATCAGACATACAGAAAATTACAAGTTTCTATTATATAATAGCTAAAAGGGAAAATGTTTGTCCAAACTCTAAGAACTATTGGAATGATTTGTACAAGATTTGTAATAATAATGTTGTGCAACCACAGATTCCCTCTCAATAATGGCTGCCAACCTCAATGCCGTGTGGATTTCTTTTTCATCTTCTCTTCTGGCTGTGTCGTCGTCATTGTCTCTCAATTGGTGGCTGCCGAGGAGACACGCACAGTTTCACAGTTATGAACAGTAAAATAACTCAAAATAAAGCATAGAAAACACATTCTTAGGATCTCAGTTGGGCTCTGGGGTGTCCACATCTACATTGTCTATCGGGGCCTTTTTGTCGTCGGTGGATGTTAGCTCATCTCAGTCTCCTATGAACCACGACCTGTGTTTGACTATCCCAAACTCCAAACTCCTCAACCCTCACAAATTCAAGACTGTCCGAAAAAACTGTCCCTAATTGTTGTGGAAAACTCATTATCATTTCTAAGTTAACTAAGTTTAATGACCTCTATTGTCTAGTTCTTTGTCCTCCGTTACTGTAATACCTTGATTAACAATACTATTTAAGCTGTCTTTGTGTACTTTGGTGAACAACTTCTTCTCCATTGTCTTTCTACCAACCCTATTTCCTATACTTTTGTTTTGCTGAAAAGCTTATTTCCTTTTTTTTTCTTTTTTTTCTTTTTTTTTGTTATATTTTTTTTTTCTTTTTTGTTTACTTCCAATACTTTGTGCGAGGGGGGGGGGTACCACAAGGTTGCTTCAACGTATTTTTCCATCTAACATATAGCTTTGTTTGCAGGATCACAAATTCGCGACTATAATTCACGTGAAGGGGTAAAGAGAAAAAATTGAAAAATGGGCCCCTTATAGGTTGTGGGTGGTGATTCGTGATGCCATAGGATTGCATCCGAATGACGGCCATGCTTCCACTTTGGCTAGATGGGAGATCGAAGAGGCCCAATCAGATCAGTCGATTAGTCACATCATGTCCTATTATCTATAAGTTTATTTCCAATCGTATTATTCTTAAAAAATTCAAAACTTTATTTCTTTTTATTTTCTTTCTTAATACTAAAGTGTAATTCTAAATAGAGATACTGAATTTTATGTTGAGACTTGAAGGTGTAAACATTTGAATTTCTTCAAGTTTTATTTTTAAAACACCTTTCATTTAAAAAAAAGAGTATTGTTCTATTAAACTTTTATTGTTTAAATAATTTAACTTTGCACTTTTTATTAAAAATAAAAATAAAGGTTAAAAAAACATTGTTCACTAAGTAATGAGCTTTCAAAGATTGACGGTGACAAAAAAAAAAATCACAATCATCAAAAAATATGCATTTTAGTATTTTTTGTCACTTTGAAAAATCACTCGCAAATGTAACTGTTTCACTCGCAATGTAAAGCCCTGAAAGGTTGAAAAAGAAAAAAAAAACCTGGTCCCTTTGTAGGATGTGGGTGATGATCTGTGATGTCATAGCATTGGATCCTGATGGTTGAGTCATTTTAAGTTTGGCTATACCGGAAATCAAAGAAACCTGATCTGAAGGCACTAAAAGTCAATAGTGTTGAGAACAAAACAAATTAGCAATGCCAAGGAGTAATGTTTTCCTAGAAACATTTATTCTGAAAGTAGTATCACTGGTGGAGTGCTTCCTTAGGATACTCTGTTTTTTTTGTTTTTAATTATTATTGTGTAATGATGGTGCCTGCTGTGAAAATTTTTCTAAGAATAATGGTTGCCAAGAGTAATGCAATGTTTTCCAAGAACAAAGTATCCTTAGAGCAAAGATAATTATCCTACCTATAGTCCAGACCTTGCTCTTTGTGACTTTTGGTTATTCCCTAAGCTCAAGGAAAACCTTAGAGGCTGTTGTTATGAGACAATTGAGGAGATGAAAGGGACTGTGATGAGGATTGCTGACATGCTCACACAAGAGGATTTCCATGGGGCCTTCCAGAAGTTGTTGGAATGGCAAAACAAGTGCATTGCAGCCGGAGGAGATTACTTCGAAGGGGATTAGTGTTCCATGTGTGTACTATCAATGAAAGTGTCCATACGAAAAAAGTCTGGAAACTTACTGAAGGCACCTCGTATGTTTGACAACTTTATCTGGCAATAAGTAACCCATAGATTCACGTCAAGGATGAGAGATCATATAGAAATGTTGAATAAAATAAAATATGCATCAAGTACGCTTGAAAGCCAAATCACAACGTAATATTAGGAAAATAAACGAATATTTTACTTGTTTCATGGCAAGGAAGAAGAAAAGAAAAAGAAACAAAACAACACACTGAAGATGGAGTATACCTCTGAAATATATTTGTGATTAATTTCAAACAAGTAAAATTTTTGTTTATTTTCCTAAGATTACTTTGTGATTTGGCTTTCAAGCGCACTTGATGCGTATTTTATTTTATTCTAACTCATAGATTATTGTATGTAGCAGCAAATCCTGGGAACATATATCAGAAAGAACTGTTGGAAGTGTGTTTGTTTCTGTCAAAATATTTCAATTGCATTTATGCAATGTATTGTAAATATGATTCGAATTAATCACATGGAACTAATAACAAACGCCATCACTGCTTTATACATAGAGAAACGTTGAAAGAGAGGTACAGATTGTCATACTTTTGCAGCAACATTCTGACATGGATTTTATCAAATTATGACATGGTAACTGATTTTGTCTAGTTTATGTGTTTAACAAAACAATGAGACAGAGAGAAAATTGCATTAACAATATTAATGTGATCCCCTTGATATCCAGCTGCAAGGGGGACAGCTACTGTAAAATGTGACACAATGAAGTGTGTAAATACCTAAACTGGACTATCTGTAAAATGTTCAATATCGAATGCAGTAGCAAGTCCTGGGAAAATATACCAGAAAGACCAGTTGGAAATAAGTCATACACCAACCGCTATGGCTATGCAATTCCTACAGATACGTACCTAGAAAACAGGTATTAAAGATGAAATAATGATATGGGACAACGAGAAAGAAGCAACCTTAGTAGAAGTTAGTGTCTCCAATGATGTGGGATTAAACAGAACTGGGAAGGGAAAAATAACGAAATACCAAGGTCTTGTGTACATCATGTTAGAAACTGGAATCTTAGGAAGATCTCCATAATTCTAGTAATTAGTGGAGCAATTCGACTAATAAAAAAGAATTTCAAAATCTATCTGGCAAATATACCCAGTAAACCAAGTGCGAGAGATATACCAACAATTGCATTTAAAGATACTACTAGAATTTTAAGATCTCGGCTGGAATGTATGAGATAACGGGTGAATGTCTGACATTCGATAGATGCTCCATCCTCAGCTAGAACACAAAAAAATAAGTTGATATACCTTAAACAAAAAAAAAAGTAATCTATTTGACTGATGAAGTTAATCTTGTCAGAATTTTCAAAGTCAGGCCCAAATAGCATTTAAGCTAACAAATCAAATTTTACTTCTAACAAACCAATTTTTATTTGTTATTGTTGTACCATGTTATTGGCATTATTTGTAGTTAGCTACAATTTATTTAAAAAGATTACTAAGTTCAACCCATGCAAATGAGAAAATGGTATATATGTACTTAATTTTCAAATTCAGCAAGAATTTTGAATATCCTGACCACCAGTAATTATCACTTCCTACACTGATAATTGCATAAGCATGAAACACTAGTGTCTGTAGGTATAAAAATTGTTCATATTTATTTTAAAATATTATAGTTATAAAGCCCCTTTAAAAAAATTAAAGTTATGCCAAATTTAGGGAACTAAGAAAAAGCAGTGAACTTACGTGAAAAAAATACATCATTTTGACTTCATGTCATTGAATACTCTGTGAACTCGTATTTTTAATTGAAGAAAATAACAAGAGTTGGCTTTCTTACAACTAAAATTTTATTTCTTTTTCTGTGTAAATTTTAAAATGTACAAATGAAAATTAAAACAAATAAATTGACTTCTGTATTGCGGGCAACACAGCTAGTTGTAAAGAGATTCTTTTACAGGTGAATGGATCCGCAATCAAGACAAGTTAGCATCCTAAACAAGGTTTATTTTTGGAAAGAAAGACCTCCCAGAGTTTGAAAAATACACACAGAACTGATATGCTCTTTGTATTTTTCCAGCTTCAGTAAAACTATTTCAGAAATTTACTTTTACGTAGTATTTAACCAAATGCCAATGTAACTAATTTATTCTAAAATATGAAATTGTTTAGTTTTTTTTTTTTTTTTTTTTTCTAAAAAAATGTTTTGTATTCCCAGGAGAAAGTTATCTTCCGCCTTCTTTCATGATGGTAAATTTAGCCCAAAGAATTTTATAAATTCCTGACACACCCAAATCTGAATTTTTTTTTTCTGTTGTTGTTATAGAGAGTGGGAGAGGTGAGCATATATATATATATATATATATATATATATATATATATATATATAATTTCTAATAAATAGTAGGAATTTTTATACCTACGAACACTAGTGTTTCATGCTTATGCAATTATCAGTGTAAGAAGGGATGAATACTATTGGTCAGGATATTCAAAGTTCACTTGTAAGTTTATGTCTGCTACGGAGTATATAATTTTGGTTCCTCGATTTATCAGAGAGGGACCCATGTTTTAGTGGCGTCTGTTAGTCCGGACAATTACCAGATAACCGTCCATTAGTTTTTCCTGAAATTTTGCCACAAATTGTAGATTATTAAGTAGATGTTCACAGTAAAAAATTTTTTTTTTTTTCGAAAATTCCCGTTGCATCCTCAGGGGCTCAAAAGAGGGGAAAAATGTTCCAAAATGGCCAAAAATGACACATTTTGTCCCATAACTTTTGATCCATCCATTAGATATTTCTGAAACTTAGCCAAAATGTGGAGGCCATTGTTCTTAATATAAATTCAGTATGGGTGACTCTGGTAATTTCTGGTTTGCATCCCCTGGGACTTTTAGTGCTAAAAATGCTTTTTGTGGCTTTTATTTTCATATTTCTTAAAAACTTGATATGTCTGACTAGTGGTTTTTCACGGTGGTCAACTCAAATATACATGTGTTAAGGCCTGAAACTGCACTGTTATACATTTACACTGGGATTCGGTGTCCCTAGGGGATTAAAAGAGGTAAAAAAATGCCTCAAAATGGCCAAAAATGACACTTTTTGCCTCATAGCATTTAATCCACCATTAGATTTTTATGGAACTTGGCCAAAATGTGGAGGCCGCTGTTCTTAATATAAATTCAATATGGGTGATCCTGACAAAATTCTGGTTCTGGGGGTTAATATTGTGATTCTTTCATAGAACAAGATGGCAGCCTATATATATATATATCTTTATATCTTCAAATATTTATTTGTAGAGTTTGGTTTGGTTGTTTTACGGCATATCAACCCTTTTCGGATTTTTTAATTACAAATCTAGTTATTTCGAAAATAATATTCATGCTGCATCCAGTTATTTTGTAGAAGGTTTTTATTCTTCAAGCTCTTTGTATCTTCAATTGCTAATTTTCTTATGTATAGATTCGTCAATCCCAACTGCATATTTAGTCACTAACTGTTTCCGATTCCTTCGAGGTCCATCCACTTTTTGTGAATCACTTATTTCCATTAAAACTGATGTCCTTGGATCTTATGAAAACATCCTTTTCACATGACCGAACTAATTTAACATTCTACATTGGATTAATGCTTCCACATCGATATCACCCCCCCCCCTCCGCCTCACAACTCCTCCATTGGATTTGTTCTTACAATTATCAGTTCGTTTTATATGGGCTTTTGGAAACGGAATCCACAACTTCCTTTAACTTAATCGTTTCCGTACCTCATTACCTCCTCTGTTCTTGGGATCCGAGTGTCACATGGAACCTGCTTACAAAAAGTCACCACTCTGATGAAGACTGCAGAGGTTGAAGGGTTTTGTCGGATTATCTTGCACCTCATATTGTCAAGATCATGAAGACCATGAGGGCAATCGTCCAGCGTTGGTCAGCAGAGTTGTATCACTGCGGAACAGATGTCATTTTTAAGCAAGAAAAATAATAATTCAACGGTTGTAAAGCAAGAAAAATAATAATTCAACGGTTGTAAAAAAAAAAAAAATTAAAAAAAATACTTATTATTCAGAGTAAAAATTACAATTAATTTTACAAAATTAACAAAATTGTTGCGGTTGTGTTGAAAAAAGAAAGAAAGAAAAAACAAAAAAAAACTTTAAAATGCAACTTTTACTCGAAATGTTTTTAGGCTGGCTCTATTATCAGGTCCAGGCAGTTTCAATTCTTTTTTTTTTTTTTTTTTTTTTTTTTTTTTTTCCACATGGAGGACATCACTTATCAATGCCACGGGGGATAAGGGTTATTTTGTGTACAGTAATCAATGGGATAGTCTCTGAAGGTTGAAGTCTGTTTTAAAACAAAATGGTTTGGTTTGGTTGTTTTATTTTACGGCATATTAACCCTTTTTGGGTTATTTCATACCAAATCCAGTTATTTTGGAAATAATATTCATGTTGCATTCAGTTATTTTGCAGAAGGTTTTTATTCTTCAAACTCTTTGTATCTCCAATCGCTAGTTTGTAGTGTTTTTATCGTTTTTGTTCCCTGCCCTGCAGAACATTAGTTTTGCAATGGGAGACCGAATGTATATATACACTATTAATGTTTGGTACAATTTAAGTTAGGAAACCAGTCAGGAAGTGGAGGAGATAGAAAGAGAAATGGGAAGAAGGAAAAGGAGGGGAAAAGGTAGGTTGTTGTTTTTGTTTTTGCTGAACATAATTAAGTTTTGCAAAAAGAGGTAAAAAACAAAAAGCATCAATGTTAGGTGCATTTCATCCCAGGAAGTCAATATCTTCAGACAGCCTGATCTGGTAGCACCAGAAAACAAAATGGAGTCTCTTCTCTACAAAATGTAGTTGATTATATTGTGTTGAGAATTCAGCAACGCAATCGGGCATTGGTCGTTTCTCTCTCTCTCTCCTCAGGAGGGGATATTCCCTTTCTCACTATATAGCATTTCTCTCTCTTGCTGTTGCCTCAGGAGAGGGAAGCCCCCCCCCCTTTCTTTTACTGTACCTAATATTACATTATCTCTTTCTCTCTCTTTTACTGAAATAGATTTTGCTTTTCTCAAACTCTGGGAAAAATTTTCAATCATCGTTGTCTCATGTGACCTATGCCGGTTGCAAAGCTAACTCACTTTTTGACCAAATTTACTATTCACATAATGAGAAAAACTGTTTTTTTTTTTTTTTTCGTTCCAACTTGATTTAGCTTTTCGTTAATTAAATTGCATATTTAACATTTAACCCCTGTTTTACCCGACAATATTTTCACATCTCAAAAAAAAAAAAAAAAAAAAAAAAAAAAAAAAAAAAAAAAAAAAAAAAAAGGTTGATATGCCGTAAAATAGAAAAGTCAATTCATCCAAATCTGGGACATTCTTCTGATGTTCCAATCAATAATCAGTTTATTACAGGTTCCATCTGACTGACATAAACAATTAGCCGCACACCTGTTACCAAAATGTACCCATCTGTATTTTAGTCAAAAAGAAAACCAATGCGAAACCTGTATAAAAATTACATCATTCTTATGCTTGCGATTGCCGTCCATTCTTCTTACAAGTAACTTCCTATCAGCCAGATGTCCTCGTGAGCCACAGGCAGCTTTCTTAACCTTTCATTTGTCGCGCTTGCATTTCAGATGGCCTTTTAAGAAATGGTCTGCACTCTCAATTATTATGAATCCATATGAATTCAAAGTAATAACACCAAACGCCCTTTTGTTTTGACCCCCCTCCCCTCTCTCTCTCTCTCTCTCTCTCATCTTCAAGTTTGGGTGATGACAAGCGGTTTTAAATGCAATGAAAAGAAAAAAGGAAATGGATTTTCTCTCTCCCTGTTTGTAATATAACCATGACAGCAAAAATTCTATTTGATATAGTTTGAATTTTTTTAAGAGCGACTAGGAACATGGAAACCATAACCTTGTATCGCAGTCTAAATCAATATTGATTTGTGTATAAATGTGTGTGTGTGTTTTACGACCGTGTTTATATACATACATACTAGCAGGTTGCCTGGCATTGCCCGGTCGTAAAATACGCTTAAATATGATATTTTGTTTAATGCAGATTTCGTATTTATAATTATACTAGCGAGGTACCCAGCGTTGACCGGGTGTAGCGGTGGGGTGGAGGTGGGGTAGGGGTGGGGTTAAAATAACAGTAGGAAGTCCGACTGGAGAGAGGTGTTAAAAAAAAAGTAGTAGCGGGGAGAGGGAATCAAAACAACAGTAGGCAGCCAGGGTGAAAAGAGATGTTTTTAAAAAAAGATTGGTAGTAGGCTGGCAGGCTTGAACCTGTGACGTGAAGGCGGAAAAGAAAGTGAAATAAAATCTGACGTCTTACCGATGCTCCATGACGCAACCGGAAGTTGAAAGCGTTCAAATTAAGCATAGTCAATCGAAAAGAAAAGATGACTTGCAGAAATGACGTCGGAAAATCTGACCCCTCCATGCAGAAAACTACCCAGTTGAAGGTGAAGGAATTGTTTTGGGCCAATTTTTTGATATTTGTCATCCGAAGGATCAAGCTTCAAAATGATACCGATCTCATGAGGATCCGTCACCTCTGTCGAAAGTTTTGCGAGACATACAAACACACACACACACACACGCATTTAGCCTTATATATAAGATTATATTGGACCCAATATATAGTTATGATTTTATGATATAATACAATGAGATATGTATATATATTTTATACATAATACAATGACATACACATATATATATATATATATATATACATACATACATACATATATATATATACATACATACATACATATATATATATATATATATACATACATATATATATATATATATATATACATATATATATATATATATATATATATATATATATATACATACATATATATATATATATATATATATATATATATACATATATATATATATATATATATATATATATACATACATATATATATATATATATATATACATACATATATATATATATATACATACATATATATATATATATATATATATACATACATATATATATATATATATATACATACATATATATATATATATATATATATATATATATATTAGCAAAAGTACCCGTCGTTGACTGCGTTCAAAAACAGCCTACAGAGAATGGACTCTGATTTATGAAAGTATGATAGGTTATGAAAAGAAAGGGTTATAAAGAGATAGCTTCGAATTTGGGGGTATCAACGCCAAAGCAAAATATGATGAAAGTAAAAATAAAATAGATAAAACCCATAATTTATTATACCATACCTGTTCACACTGAAATACTTATCACAATATTCTGTGGATCTATATTAAAAAACTTTGTTAAACTTTGTGACATATTTCCATTCTATGGAGGTCAGGCGCAAACGAACATATCATAATTTTATTATACCATATTTCTTCAAGCTGAAACATGATTATCAAAGTATACTTACGCAGATAGATATGAAAAGTCTTTATTAAAGTTTGTGCCTATTTCCATTCTATACAGGCCAGGCGTGAATGCAGACCCCCACAATTTTATTATACCATCCCTATTTTAGTTAAAACATACTTATCAAAGTTTTTTTATGTATCGAAAACACTTGTAAACGTTTTTTTTTTTTACATTTTTTATTTCCATACTTTGTGGACCAGACACGCACACAGACGTTCAGCTTATATATATATATATATATATATATATATATATATATATATATATATATATATATATATATACATATATATATAGGTATTTTTCATGATTTCATAAAAACACAAATGTGCAGATATTTTCTTAAATGTAAAATTACACTTGTGAGGGATGATCTATCGATTTTAGTTTTATTGATAGTTTATAATCAATAGACATTCATTATTTTAGTATTGCTATCAATGGTAGAATATTTTTCTGTAAAGAAAATCGAATGAAAAAACAAAGAAAGGAATCGTTTTTGGCATCAGAAAATAGGCACAAAATTGACCGATTCTGATACCCCAAAAGTTCCAATATTTTTTTTTTTTTTTTTTCTCGATTTTTGATTAATCATCGCAACATTAATGTATATGTTATATACATAATACAATAAGATATATTAGTGTTGGGATTATTAATTGGAACTGGCAGTCGAAACAATTGGAAATTAGGTATTGGAATAAAAAAAAAAAAATTGTGCTCATTATCTGCTGAAACGATTCCTTGCTTTCATTTGTTTGTTTTGTTTACAAATTAATTTTGTATGATTCATAGTAATGATGAAATAAATATTGATTGATTTTAAACTACTAGTAAAACTAAAATCTATAGATCACCCTCCCTGCCTACAAGTGTATGCACATATTAGATCAGCTTTTGCAGTAACCCTAACCCTCCTCCCCCAAATATATATGTATATTTAGAAAAAAAAAAATCAGAATTGGGAATTTAGAAATTTAGAACAGAATCGATAATTGTATCGAAATTGAAGAAAATTACTGCAATCGTTATATACTAATGTACGCATGTGTGTGTGTGTGTGTGCGTGTGCGTGTGTGTGTGTGTGTGTGTGTGTGTGTGTGTGATCTGTATATATATAAAAGCGAAAATGTCTGTTCGCTTTTTGTATATGGCCAAGAAAGGCTTTTTTCAGAGGAGCGGTCAGTCGGTTCACAACTTTTTAAAACTTTTTTATATCACATGTAAATCTTAATATCTCACAGTTAACAACGGAGCTTGCCTCTCTATTTAATTTGCTCGACTTCGGGAAGATAAATATTCAACAGTTTTCGCTCGCCGCATGTAGGTTAGGCCTTTTCCTATAATTTTTCCCCCTACCCCCAATGTCTTGGGGAAAAGCATTCCCGCACTAGATGAAATGCTACCCCGCAGTCAAAAGTTGACCTCATTAACTCATTAAAACGTGCACCTGCTAATTTAAGTAATTAAATAAATTCAAACGTCTTTCCGTTAGCATCTCGCGGTGGAGCAATGATTAACGTCACACTTTTATTTTTTCACACTTTAATTTACAACTTTACCTCAAGGGTTCGGGTTCAAGCCTCATACTTACCTACCAAAACATTTTTTTTTATTTTAACCCCCCCCTCCCCGGAGTTTCCACACACACACACACACACACACACCTCCAAACACCCGGGCAATGCTGGGTACCCCTCGCTAAAACGTCCGCGCACGTTTTTGTATGTCCAGCAAAGGCTTTTTTTGCAGGGGTTCTCGAGAGGAGGGAGTTACTATGTTTTAGAACTTTTTATATACTCCCTAAATTATAATATCTATGATTTGTGAACGCACATCATGTCTACATTTACCTTGATCGACTTTTATAAAATTCCTGCTATTTCGTCTTTTTGCGTGTTGGTCTTTTTTGTATCAATAAAGCAAACCTCACCGATGGAAAGCAGTCAGCGGCCTTTCGTGCCGGACATCTTGAAAGCAATTAGCTTTGATCAATGTGGGGGAAAACCCTTCATATCAGACAATTGCTATTCATTTGAGAGTTCCCCCTTTTTCGGTGGAGCTTGGTTTCCCAAACATTGTGAGGAAACAAATAAATGAAACGGCAGAAAGCTGAACTGGCCTTTAGCCAACGTTTATTTCTGCACCTGCGTATTCACTTAGCAAGTCAACTTTTTGATTGACATCGCTAAATTTGAATGCTTTACGCTTCCTATAGCCTCATAGTGTAGCGGTAAGATGTCACTTTTTTTTTAAATTGGTAGTAGGGAGGGGCGAATCAATAGTAGGTAGTTTGGGTGGAGAGAGAGTGGGAGAAAAAATAAATGTGTTAGCAGGCAGGCTCGAACCCGTAACACAAAGAAGGAAAAAAAAAAAAAAAAGTGGTGTCTTTGCCGATGCCTCCATCATCCGACTGGAAGTTTGGAACGTTGAAACTAAGCGAAGTCAATCCAACCAATACAATGATTTGCAAAAATGGCGACGAAAAAAAAATGACCCCTCCTTGTAGAAAACTGACCAGTTTAGGGTGAAGGAATTAATGTTTTTGGCCAATTTTTCGATATTTGTCATCCGAAGGGTTGAGCTTTAAAGCGATACCAATCTCGTGAAAATCCAACGCCTGTGTCGAAAGTTTTTGGCAGACATACAAACACACACACATTTTGCCTTTCATATAGACTAGCGGGGGGTACCCGGCAATGCCCGGGTGTTTTGAGGTAAATCAAAACTCCAGGGGGGGGGGGGGTAAATAATTAAAAAAAATGTTTTGGTAGGTGAGTATGAGAATCGACCCATACCTTTGAGTTGGAAATTAATATGTGAAAAAAAAAGAACATGCTACGTTAACTATTGAGCCACAGCGACAGACAACGTTGGTTAGAATTTATTTATTTATTTAACTATAAAAACAGGCGTGCGCAATAAAAGTTAACTCTGCTGCTCCCATTTGACCTAATTAAGAAGGTCAAATAGAAGTCACGCAGCATTTGGGTTTGTTTATCCAAATTTGACTGTTTCTTCCCTCAACAGATGTTGGGGAGGGGAAAGCAGCTCCCAATTGTCCAGATTGAATCTGATATACAAGATTGATCAAAGCTGATTGCTTCTGGACGTTTTTCCCCGGCGCAATGCCGAGAATACGTCGTTTGAGTTTAGTTTCACTTTATTTATACTAAAAAGCCCGATCAACACGCGAGAAGTCAAAATAGCAATAATTTTGTAAAAATCGACGTGAATAAATCTATACACTACGCGCTTTCCTAATTCCTAGATATTATTATATAGGACCTATATACACAGTTTTAAGCGATAGTAACGACCCCGGCAGCGTGTGCTCGAAAAGCCTTTTGAAGACATACACGAAATGGTCACACACATTTTGCCTTTTATATATATAGACTAGCGGGGGGTACCCGGCGATGCCCGGGTGTTTTGAGGTAAATCAAAACTCCGGGGGGGGGGGGGGTAAATAATTAAAAAAAAAAATGTTTTGGTAGGTAAGTATGAGAATCGAACCCGTACCCTTGAGTTGGAAATTAATGTGTGAAAAAAAAAAACGTGCTACGTTAACCATTGAGCCACGGCGACAGAGAACATTAAGCAGGTTATTTAACTATAAAAACAGGCGTGCACAATAAAAGTTAACTCTGCTGCTTCCATTTGACCTAATTAAGAAGGTCAAATAGAAGTCACGCAGCGTTTGGGTTTGTTTACCCAAATTTAATTGTTTCTTACCCCAATAGATGTTGAGGAGGGGGAAAGCAGCTCCCACAACTGTCTGATCAAAGCTGATTGCTTCTGGACGTTTTTCCCGGCGCAATGCCGAAGACGTCGTTTGAGTTTAGTTTCACTTTATTTATACTAAAAAGCCCAATCAACATGCGAGAAGCCAAAATAGCAATAATTTTTTAAAAATCGACGTAAATAAATCTATATGCTACGCGATTTCCTAATTCTTAGATATTATTATATAGGACCTATATACACAGTTTTAAGCGATAGTAACGAACCCGGGACCGTGTGCGAGAAAAGCCTTTGCCAGACATACACGAAATGGTCACACACATTTTGCCTTTTATATATATAGATATAGATGGATCACCTCTCTTGAAAATTAATCAATATATTTTAAAAAGTTTTGATAATTTACTTTATTGAATCATGTTAATTTCAACAAAACTATTGCATATCTTATGTAGAGGAGAATAAGACGATAAACTTAGAAATGAATAAAAACCAAACATTAATTTCTTTTATTTTTCTTTATTTTTCTTTTTAGAAACAACTGTTATGGCATGTAAAAAAACAACAACTTTATTTTCCTGATGAAGTTTCTGTTCTGAATCGAAATATCGAATTTAATTTTAATAAATAAAAATGTTTATTTATTGAAAGAGATCCTGCACTTGCTTGGTATTTAAACCGTTATATTTTTTTAAATTTTGCATCCATATCAACAGTGCTTATTATAAACAGTAGATTTTCTATTATTTAATAAGAATACTTATTTTCTTCATCATATTCGTCATAACATGTGCTCAAATTGCTCACCCTCTGCATTGATCCATGCATCAATTCTCTTTATAAAACTGTATTGAGAGTTTCAGTATTGATCTTTTGACGTTCAGTTTGTCTTAAGAACGCGATGTACTGATGATTTTCTAATCGTTAGCTCCTGACTTATTTTCCTTGCAGATTTAAAGGGGATTCTAGCAACATTCGAAGAAACCATAGTTGATGTCTCTTCATCAGTTGTACTCTTTCGTCAACCACATCTCTCACTGTCAGTAACTGAGCCAGTTTCTTGGAACAGTTTGCTCAAACGGCAGACAGTGGTATGGCTCGATGGTTTTTTCTCACACATATTCAATTAAATGTGAAACACAAAAAAGTATATGGTGTGCGACTTCTGAGACACCCTGTGTGTATATATATATATATATATATATATATATATATATATATATATATATATATATATATATGAATAAAAATACCAGCGATGGTTGACGTTGTGTTGTTTTAAAAAAAGAAAAAAACGAATGAACTTATAAAATGGTGATCAACGTTTCGTCCCTTATTGCAGGGGACATCTTCAGGAAAAATGCAGAAGAAGAAAACGATCATCAACCATGCGTAAGTGACAAGGAAACAGTGTTAGAATTCATACCCATATCGGGAAGGAAACTATAAATGTGTGTGTGTGTATATATATATATATATGTATATATATACAAGGCTTCCTTAAGTCTTGACAGACTATGGATACCCACGGTAAGAGTGCCTGCGCGTGAAATTTTTGTGGCAAGAGTTGCGCAATCTCCAACCATATCAATTCTGAGTCAATATTGTTGAATACCAGTGGCAAATGGAGGTTCAGGACGACTGGAAACAATGCCGAGATAGGCGGAAAGCACGTACAGCGCCTAGAATTCCGAAATGGTCACCCATCTGGTATTAGCCAGGCTCAACGTTGCTTAACTTCGGTGATCTGACGGGAACCGGTGTGTCAACGTGATTATGCCGTACTATATATATACACACACACACACACACACACTTATAGTATAATATATATATATATATATATATATATATATATATATATATATATATATATATATATATATATATATATATATATACACAAAGAAACAATCAATACAGCAGAAAAGAAATGCTTACCCAATATAATCCAAGGCAAACTTCAATTTGATATAAATGTTGATATTTATATATTAATAAATTAATCCCAACCAAATAAAAAAGCTTAATACAGACAAAATATAAAGTAGAGCTTATTATAGAGGAAAATAAAGGAATTTAAAACTGTAAATTAAAATTTACAATTAAAATATATTATTCGACAGAATACTCCAAAAACAATTTTAAAGTACTTACTCCACGGAGTTTCAAAGAATGCCACTCTTGCTATTCTTCTCATCAGAGGACAGAAAGAAATTATAATTGTAGCAAAGCTAGAAATTTGCTGGTTGATGCATTGGATGAAACAATTATATTTGGTCATAAATTGCAATAAACTGGCTTTCTTTGAAACTTCGCAGAATAAGGACTTTGTGAATTGCTTTAACTTTCCTACCATATTCGCTACCATATGACCTAAGGATAGATGGATATCAAAACTTTAAAAATTATCACACTTTACATATAAATGTATACTTGTGCATGCATCGAGGGTACACATTAGGTTGACATGTGCCTGTTATTCAGTTTTCACTCTTAGCAACCATTTTTACTGGCTGGAAACCAAATCGAATCTGTTTCACACGTCCAAATCCCCTATATATCAAGTTTCAAACTTATACACCAAAAATTGACAGTAGTTTGGCAGAGTCCATCTGCGCATGCACACACACACACACACACACACACACACACACACACACACACACACACACACACACACACACACACACAAGGTCACATATATATATATATATATATATATATATATATATATATATATATATATATATACTAGCAGGACCTTAAGTAAATACTTGAGGATATAAAGAACTTAAACATAAGAACTTTTTTCCAAAATTACTGGATTCTGCATTAAATAACCCCAAAAGGATTGATATAACAACCAACCAACGATTTTCTTGAAATAAAGTTGGAATTTCTAGTTTTCACTCTTTGGTATGTATCCATCCATCATCAAATATGTAGGTATTCTTGGACGTTTTTATTGCCTTAAATCTCCCCCCCCCCCCCGTTTCTTCCTCTTCTCTTTAAATATCCCACTCACACTATTTCCTGTTTCATATGATCTACAGCTTCTTTGGTTTTCTGTTACTCCTTTACCTTCCTGTTACTCCTTTACCTTCCTGTTACTCCTTTACCTTCCTGTTCTCTCCAATCCACTACAGTGATTTCCACTTGGATCAAATATTGAACCACACAGGAACTAGGATGTTATGCACGAGGATGCATCAAAGTAACCTGATTCCAAAATTCAGGAACTTTTACACACACACACACACACACACACACACACACACACACACAACTTACTAATATATATATATATATATATATATATATATATATATATATATAGTAAGTTATAAAAATATATATGGCAATTAAGCTACACAGAATATTCCGCGTTTCATTCTCGGGAGAATTCATCAGACTCACAAGAATGAAACGCGGAATATACTGTGTAGCTTAATTGCCATATATATTTTTATAACTTACTACCTAGCTCTACCTATGTATTGAGCACTGTTGAAGTAAATACTGAAAACTTACGCATTAAGATTATATTTCCATATATTAATTTATCTGATAAAATTAAGTAGTCATATATATAATTTATTTATACTATTGGCTACATATGTGCATACATGTTCTGCGACTTCTGTAGAAATCCAGCTTCATTGTATAATAAAACCTGATTTTAAACAGTCATTCTTTAGACAAAATCTTTGTTTTCTAAAAAAGAATGGAGAAAAAAAATATAATAAAAAGGGATAAAAGATAGAAAGCGTAAAAGAAAGGTTAGAGGAAATGGGTTGGATGGGTAGAGGGAGTAGGAAAAGTGATCTATTTTCAACATTTGGAATTTTACTATCTTATATTGAATTTTATCAACCTAATATCTACCTTTTATTACTGTAAAGTGAGATGTTTATCTTTGTCAATACTATGGATCTCGGAGTAGGTTTGATTAGTGCATTAGTTCAGGTATGGAGCTAGTCTTTTACCGATGACCCCTTCTTTCTTCAATTTTAATCGTACAAATAATCCTAAATGTCAATACTGAAATTTTGCATGAAAATTACAGTTGTCATAGTCAAGATCATATGAGCTGTGAGACTTCATTGGCTGCAGTATGGGCCCAGCAGAGAGTGTCTATGAACAGAACCTAAGTCATTACTAAATGTGTGACGTTCACATTTTTCATAACTTTTGACTTAGGTATCTCAAAATTAAATAATTTCAAAGTTACACCAGGACCGATATATTGACCAAGTTTGTTGAAGATTGGTCAAGCAATATGGATGCTAGACTGTACACAAACATATTGACAAATTCAAATGTTATTACGTTTCTTAAATTTTGAGATGAGGATTAATTATTCCTATTACTTGGATTCTATGGACTACTGTTTTCATTTTGCATGCTATTTACACAACGTTTTGGTCGATGTAACTTCCGACATTCTTCAACTCGGGAATGTTTCTGTCAAACTCTGAAATCTGCATGGAATTTTGAACGGAACCCTTTATTTAATCCATAGGGGTAGCATGCTCTTGTTCTATCAGCCAAGACTGGGTAGAAGCCCTAAGAAATTTGCAATTGTATTTTGAGTGTTGCCAAGATTTTAGAATTTGACAAGATACACCTGAAGAAGGTCGAAGGTTATATTGACCGAAACGTTGTGTAAATAACATTCAAGATGAGAACAGTAGTCTAAAGAATCCAAATAATACAAAATTTGACTGCAGACATAACCTCCTTAACAGAGATACTCTGTTATTTTTTTTTAGAAGATATTGGAAACTATATTTTGGTCGGTATTAATAAGTAACCTAATCAGGCCCGAAGAGCACCTGAGCATTTGTGGCTTGTTTCCCTGAGTTGACCCCATCTGGTTGTTCATAGCAATCAACTGATATGGTAGGACTCTTTGGCCTTCTAAATAATTGCTTCATTACAGGAAGTGAATGTTGGTTTAAAAGGTGCCTTTGACCGCAGGAGAAACTTAATCTTTGGTTGGCAGGCGTGGAGGAGGATGGGTGGGGGTGGGGTGTAAAAAGTTGAGAAAATCATTTTTCTTCGCTTTCTTTCAATAGTAAATTCTTTCTTCTTTTTTTTATTTAAGAAAAATAGATAATGGCGTCAATCACTGAAAGAAATGTTGATGTTGTAGGTTCAGAGTGCTTATTGATTTGTTTTCATTATCAACCCCCCCCCATTATGGGTTGATCTCTAAGGAAAGAAAAATGAAGAAGATAGATAAGAGACAAGAGATTTATGATTTATTTAGAGTTTGCATTTTGGGGAAGAAGCTCAATAAAAAAAAAAACTAAAAAGAGGAAACAGATGGTATGGGCACATAACATGCTCAGGATTTGCAAAGATCATGCTGCAAGGAACAGTCCAGAGGAAAAGCAGGAAAAAAAACCCCTTCTCAACCAACGATTGTCATGACAAATAACATCCTACGTGAGAACCCATTTTTCAAATGCCTCGGTCTAATATCACAGGCAACATGAATTGAAACAAATACATTGAGGACATTGCCAGGGCTGCTGCAAAGAAGGTGGGCTCCCTCTACAATGCTAGAAAATTATTTGCACCAGAGAGCATCCTATACCTTTACAAAGCTACGATTCGCCCATGTATGGAATATTGTTGCCGCATCTGGGCTGATGTATCCACTCTTAGACAGGGTTTTAAAAAAAAGGGGGGGGGTCTGAAATCTAACGGTCTCATAGTGTCGGCCAAAATCCAATCTCTGTCCCATCACTGCAGTGTTGCATCTCTGTGCCCATTTTACAAGTACTTTAATGTGAACTCATAGCATTTGTACTCTTTCGGCGTAAATACTCCCAACGAGCATCAAAATCCGGCCCTTTTCACTTTAGGGGTCTCTAGATGCCGGAAAGCCTTCTATTTTAATAGTTTCTTCCCCCAAACTGCTAGACGTTGGAGCTCCTTTTCTCTTTCCTGCTTCACTGACTATATTAACGTACAGAAATATAATTTAAACAGACATCTCGCTTCACAACTCATTGCATAATATCACTGTAGACATGGTCTTGCCTTGTAGACCCTTACATCCAAGTACCTTGTTTGGGTTGAATGGAAGTATCTTTGCCCCCACTTGGTCCAATATTTCGTTGATTCAGATGAAGGCTGTTTTCCAGAGATTATTGTTTACCTCTTGATTGTCTCCTGGCAACTTTAAATGAATTTCATGATGTCGGTGGCGGCCCTCAACACATGTCCGAACCGCACTCTTTATCTGCGCCTAAACGTAGATTCCATGAACAAAGTTTCTTTCTTAGAACTGCATACCTGTGGAACTGTCTTCTATTTGCTTGCTTTCCAGCTGACTACAATATGGTTATATTCAACAAGTTTATGATGAGCAGTTCCACTTAAGTTAACAAATTTACTGAATTTCCATGACTAACGATTATTGCCTACTGTACACTCTTTAAATCTTATCCTCGAGTGGCCTCTGGCCCTTGATAAGTGGTGATGTAAAAAAAAAAAGAACCACTTGAACCATTCATTCCTCTTGCCCTTAATTAGATTGGCGCACGATATGGTAGCACCTCTGTAACTATATGCCAGCCATGAAAGAAACAGAAAAAAAATTGATGTTTCATACTGATTTTATCAATGTTATTGAATAATCAGTGTGAAAACTACAAAGGAAGAAATAGATAACATGTAAAAAGGAGACAGGAGAAAACATCTCAAATAGGAATGTAGACACAAGGAGGAAATAAACAAATTCAAAAAGTGAAGAAGTTACAATTATCGTGTTGCCTTTGCTCGCAGTAGTCATAATGGGACGCTATTTGAGTGACCATCGTCATATTACGGTAGCCACGCTATTTGTCCCTTGATCTCCTGTTTGATTCAAGTCCGGCAGTAAATAAAAGGTAAGGCAAACTGATAAAAAATGGTTAATTACAAAGTTATAGAAACTATTCAAATTAAATAGATATTTACATTAAATACATGATAAAAATGTATGTAGTAGTAGTAGTAGTAGTAGTAGTGGTAGTAATAATAATAACAACAAGATAATTGATAGGCGATAGGCGACGAGAATAGTCCATTTTTATTTCGATGGTGGATATAAGAATATATTTAAGAAAAAAAAATTGGAAGCTTAAAATGAAGTTTTAATAAATAAACGTTTTCACATACCTGTAAATTGTAACCCAATGCTTTTATTGTAAATTTGACGGTTGTTTGTTGTGGAAAATCACGTTTGAATTATAAGACATATCCGCCATATTCTTTTAACGTTTTGGTTGGGTAGCGAGATTGCTGGCATGCGTTTTTCTCGGCCAATCAGAATATGGCTAGGTTTTTTGCCTTGCATTGACACTAATTTAGTTAATCAAATGTGTTGGAATATTCCGCTTATGTTTGTAGGTAAGCACAGCATGATAACGGCCCAAGCGAATTACGATATTAATATAAAGATGATAATAATAATAATAATAATAATATTTAACTCATCAAAATGTTCATTTATTGACTCTTTATAACCTTTGAATATTGTACGTACAGATGTGATCAGACAAAGATCCAGCAGAGCATTGTAGTTTCTGTGACGACAACTTTTTACTCTGCCTTCCTCACTGTAGGCAAGCACTTAGATCTGTACAAAGTAGTGGGTTACACAGTAGTCTGATAGATTTTAAACATTAGGTGGGCACTGATCCGTCAGTCACAAAAAGTTGGTGATTCTGCACCATTTGAATGACGTCATATTGATATGCGCAGTGACTCCACCGTGGATGTTGCCGTCATTGCTGAGTATACAGTCGAGATACTTGACGATGGCATGCGTTAGCAGGAGTAAATACCAAAACAGAATTAAGAAGGAAATAATGTAGATATTAGTCATGGGATAATTCCAATATTTTACCTCAATTTCAGTACCATTACCAATTCTCTGATTCCGATACAATTAACGATTCTGATTTCAATTCTTTTCAAAACTCTCAATATTTAGAGTTGTTTATGTTTTTATGCAGGGTGGGGTAGGGTTGGGAGGATCACCATAAATACCTATATGTGTGCATATGTTTTTTGGAAACGTAAAAATACGCTTGTTTGAGGAAGGGGGTAATCTATAGATCTTTGTTTTGCTGGTAGTTTAAATTCTGTAAATATCATTTAATCATTAGTATCGTAAATAAGTTTTAAACAAATACAAAAATGAAACTTTTGGGGGAGGGGTTATCAGAGAATAGGCATCACTTTATCCGATTCAGATTCCTTTAAAAGAATCTGATTTTTTTCCTATTCCTGATTCCGCTTAATCGTTCCAACACTGGTAGATATAAACCTTAGTCTTTTTTTATCGCCTCTCTAACTTTTTAAAGTTGTTTAACGTATATAAAAACTAATAAATGACACGGCTGGCATCGATTTATTTCTTGATGAGATGTTGCAATGTTGTATCGGTGGGAGGGAGGGGGGACAATCCTTGCTTGATCTTTGCAGACATTGCCCATTGTTTCTAATTTCTTGGCCGTGAATCAAAATTCTTCTTTACCCTAATATAGCACACTTACGTTTCTTTCTATACAACTGATACTTTCTATTTGTTAACTTTTTGGCACTTGGACAAGTTGTGGATGAAACCTACTAAAAATGGTTACTTTCTATTATGCTGCAAGAATGTTGCTTTTTTTATTTTATTTATTTTATTTATTTTTTTGCAATTTGAATAATTAATTTGGTTACGTCGATTGTTAAAAATGAATAGATTTTTATGAGGTTTTATTTTTGTTGGTCTTCTATGAAGAAAACGAAATACGCTTCTGTTCACCCTATTATTTTTTTTATGTTGCAGATTTAATTGTGTCCCTTCCGTCCAAAGTGATAGGAAACAAAAATTAAGCTTAGCCAGTATAAAATAACGTCTCAATTAGTGAAGTTAAAAGAAAATAACAAGAAACATCTCAAAGTAGAAAGTTTAATAAATGAATATTCGTGAGAACATCGATAAAGCGGTTTTTTTGTTGTTTGTTTCTTTCAATAATTGTCCACTGAGAGTATATACTAGTGTTGGGACAATTAATCGGAATCGGAAAAATCTGAACTTTTCAGGGTATTGGAATCAGAAAAAATTTACTCTAATTTCTGATTCCAAAAACATGTTAAACTTAATTTTACATTTTTGGCACTTAATATAAAATGATGAACATGTTCTTTTTTGTTTTTGTTTTTTAAGCAACTAATGATATTAATTCTGTATTCATAATAATAACATAAAAAAAAATGTAAATTTATTTTACTTGTGCCAAAAAAGAAAAAATTTGTCCCCCACCCCCAATTTGGTCATTGACAAAAAACCTTCAATGAATTAGTAGACTTCAAGGGTTTTCACACTTCTACACTAAATACATTTTGGCAGGCAGCGTTTCTTCGATCTTGAGGAATATCCTGTTTGTTAAGTAGTGTTAACTTGCTTTACAACTAAGTAGTTGTTTGCTCATAAAAGCAAATTCTCAATATGCTGATAAAAGGCTATAAACTCAAATCGAGTAATCTGGTCATAACTGAAGCAATTTTATCAGTCAAGTTTATATTCTTTCAGCCAAATACAGCTGATGAAGACTGAAAATTTGTCTGCCAACAAAAAATGTGTATATATATATTTTTTTTTAAATAATTGAAAAATTTTTTTAAATATATTTTACAAAAATGTTTTTCTAATATTTTGTTTCATATTTAACCTTATATTTTCATCTATAAATATAAAAGCGAAAATGTGTGTGTGTATGTATGTATGTATGTATGTGCACTTTTTGTGTGTGTCCGCAAAAGGCTTTTTTCTGGGGGGGGGGCTGCTCGCTCGGCTCCCTCATTCTTAAAACTTTTTATATCACATCTAAATCATAATATCGACGACTTAACAACGGGGGGGGGGTCGCCTGTCTATTTAATATGCCCGACTTTGAAACGTTAAATATTCCACATTTTTGGATTGCCGTGTGTTGCTTTCATTTTTCGGTATAATAATAATAATAATAATAATAATAATAATAATAATAATAATAAAAATAAAAAAAAAGACAAAACTATTCGATTGGTCAATGTTGGCTGCACCGTCATATCAGACAATTGCTTTATTACTCCTCCCCTAATAATAAACAGGGGAGCCGCTTTTCCTTCCTTCCTTCCTTCCTTCCTTCCTTCCTCCCCACTCCCCCCCAAAAAAAATCATGAAAAGCTCCTGCACTAAAAATATTCACCACTGAATAGCCATTGCTTATGTCAGCATAACGCTCCCGCGATGACCTCATTAAGCGGCCACCTGTCAATCAAACCTCTTTGACTTGACTCACTTTTTAATCACTCTTACATTGCCACTGTTGCCGTAGAGCAGGTGTTCAGGCTCAGCCTATTGGCCTCAAGGCTCCGAGTTCGCGCCTACCTACCACCAACCTCCCTCTTTCCCCCCCCCCATTTTTAAAATCGCTATCGTTAAGTTTCCTTTTTGTTCTGATTTTACCCCCTCCCGCCAAACACACACACATCTACAAACACCTGGGCAACGCCGGGTACACCCCGCTAGTGTAAATATAAAAGTTAAGTGGATTATTGTTGTAGTAGTGTATGAAAGTCTTCAACAAATCCTTCTAAATAAAAGTGAGATTCTAGTTTTTCTACGGATTACATGTGCACACCCTGAAAAACATGAAAGGAAAACATGAATCCTTTTAGAATTTAGAGTTTTACATATAAATTTAATGTAAGAGATGACCTGAATTTCTGAGCTATTCTAGTGTTTTAGAGCAGTTTTCTGGGCATTTTAAGGGGAGGGGTTAATATTAACTTTTTAAAATGATTGGGTATGGTTTTTTACTATCATTCCAGTCAGATTTGGGGTTAGTGGTAAAAAAATAAATTTATAGAAGAAACTGATCCCCCAGTCTAAATCTATATATAAAAAAGCAAAAATGTGTGTATGTATGTGTGTTTGCTTTTTGTGTATGTCCGAGAAAGGCTTTTTTCCCCGAGAAGCGATCGGTCGACTCACTTCTTAAAACTTTTTATATCACGTCTAAATGATAATATCTATGAGTTAACAACGGGGGTTGCCTGTCTATTTAATTTGCTCAACTTTGAAAAGAAAAATATTCAATATGTTTTGATCGCCGCATGTGCATTAAGCTTTTTCGTATAATAAAAGCGAAACTAATTCTGGCGGTATTTTTCCGGAAACGTCCGAAAGCAATCAGCTGTGATCAATGTGGAGTTTCTCCTTATATCAGACAATTACTATTTAATTTGGACAATCTCCTTTTTATGGGGAGCTGGTTCCCCTCCCTCCCAACATCTTGGGGAAATAAAAAAAATATAAAAAAAAGCTGCCCCCCCCCCGCAGTAAATAAAATACTCCCCCCCCTCCCCCGCAGTCAAAGTTGACCTCATCAAGTCATTAAGTACGAGCACCTGCTAATTCCTTAATACTTAAATAAATTCAAACATGTTTCCGTTACTATTTCGTGGTGACCCAGAGGTTAACGATGAACGTTTTTTTTTTTAACACTTTAATTTCCAACTTTGACTCAAGAGTTCGGCTTCGATCCTTCATACTTACCTACCAAAACCTCTTTTTTTTTTATTATTTTACCCCCACCCCCCTTACACAAACACCCGGGTGTTTTTATTTACCCAAAACCACATATGCCTCCAAACACCCGGGCAATGCCGGGTAACACCCCCCCTCCCGCTAGTCTAATATATAAAAGGCAAAATATGTGTGTGTGTTTGTATGCCTGCCAAAAACTTTTGACACACCCAACGGATCCTGACTAGATTTATATCATTTTCATGTTCAATCTTTCGGATGACAAATATCGAAAAATTGGCCAAAGACGTTAATTCCTTCACCCTCAACTGTGCAGTTTTTTATAAGGAGGAGTCGGTTTTTATGTCTACATTTTCGCAAAGTCACCGTCTTGGTTGGATTGACTACACTTAATTTCAATGCTCAAGACTTTATATAAATATAGGTTTTAAAGGGTCAAAAATGGGCCCAAATTAAAAATATTTGTCATACATTTTGTACCTTCATTTTAGTTTTTCAATTTTTAAACTGTTCATATGCGTGTCATGTTGATAAAGTGGTAACGTCACCAGCGTTGAATGCTACAGTTTTGCTTTTGGTTTCGATTCTAGCTGATGGCACCCAAATATTTTTTTTTTCTTTTTTTTTTACTTTTACTTTGAAATCATGACTATATATATATATATATATATATATATATATATATACGAAATCTGGACAAATTAAAATATCATATTTAAGTGTTAAGCCCCCCCCCCTTTCTCCGCTAGTTTTAAAATATTTTATATTAGGGGTCACCTGTGCTGAAGTAAGTAATTTTAAAATTAAAGTGGTACAGAGTACATTATAACATGGTACAACGTTACACACGAGTTAACCGAATAAAACATGATCTCTGGTCTGCACACGTGTCGTCTTTTTATGTCTTTCCCCCCCCCTTGCCATGACGTCACTTTGCACACGGCTTGTCACTTGCATACAGCCATCCTACGCACGTCCACGCTATGTTACAAATATACAATAACAAATGAAAATTGGTTAGTCAGGAGCAAAGTTACATTTTAATATGAAAGTTTAGAAAACTGAATAATGTTATAACAGGGCTCTATGAGCAATTTTATCTTTAGTTGACCCTTGACAGCTAAATATTTTCGTTTACTAGCCAAATAGAAAAGTCACTAGCAAAACCCACATGATTTTTGGAATATGACATCTTCATTCTGTGACGATTATGTACATAATAAAGTTTTTTGTATTTTTTTTTTATAAGTGTAATTCTAAATATACAATAAATTTTATGTTGATATTTGAAGATATAAACATTCTAATTTCTTCAGATGTTTTTTAAACAGCCTTCATTAAAAAAAAAAATTTATTCTATTACACTTTTATTGTTTAAATAATTTTGTTCGTTTTATTAAAAAAAAAAAGTTGAAAGAATATTTTTCACTCAGTAGTGAGCTTTGAAAGATTGTCAGTGAAAAAAATGTAATCGCCAAAAGATAAGTGTTTCATTATTTCTAGTCACCACTTTGAAAAATCACTTGCAAATATGACTTTCACTCGCAATGTAGAGCCCTGTATTTTTTTTTTCCTGGGACTTACTTTAAGACAACTTATTCATAGAAAATTTAGTATTATTTTTCTCTCCATTTTGTTGGTGGTATTAACCCGAGGGGTCGGCCTCTTGTCAATTAGAGCAAAAAGATACACTTTGATGTTGTGGACAGATGTTATAAAATCTAAAATTGATGAGTGCTGCATGGGGTAGTGTGAATTTTGAATAGAGAAACTTGGTCATAGCTGTCAACAAAATCATACATGTATTTTTTTTTCCCTCTCCAGGCTGGGTTCACCCCTCGGACTAATACCACTAACAAAATGAAGAAAAAAAAAAAAACAAAAAAAAAAAAACCAGTCATTTATAAATGCGTTGTATTAACACTGACGATCTCAGAAAAAAAATGATTTTAATGATTTTGTAAAAAAATATATATAACATTCGGTTTTCTAAATTTTCAAATTAAACTTTGGAAATAATGTTTTCAAATATGTGACCACGTTTCTCTGGGTTTCATTTGTTAGCTTAAAATACTATTTGGGTCTGACTTTGAAAATCCAACAAGAGAACTTTATATGTTAGATGTGGAATACGTTGAGAATCTAAATTTTCTCTCTCTGGCATCATCTCCTCCTATAAGACACCCGACTGATTGCATAGAACTAATGTTCCACTATCGATGCGATGATGGAATAACGCAAATCTTCCACTGTGATAAGAGGCCAGTAATGTCAGTAGGTTTTCTTTTGTTCCTCTCCCCATTTTATGTCAACAATTCCGGTTTCTTTCGCATCACAGGTGAACGTACAAAATAATCTTTTTCGAAAATAATCACACATTATTGATACATCGCCAGCAGCATCTGTGCTTGCAGCATCCATGCTTGCAGCATCAATTAGTCTGAGTATCACTGGAATTTCAACGATCCTCTCTTGTAATTTTATCTCGACTCAATAACAGACTAATCCAAAGCTTCTCGCCACTTCCACACTGACCCACACATTCTTGTTGTTGGGTGGGTTGCACACAGTATTACTTTTTTGAAGACTTATAGCCACCCACATCTTTTCTTTCTTAAAAGAGTGTTTCTCTTATGTTTCTGGATTTTTGAGATGAGGATTGTTTTGTTTTTTGTTTTTTTACACAGGAATCACCACTTATCAAGGCCCGGAAGCCACTAGAGGATAAGGGTTAATGAGTATACATTAGTCAATGTGATTATAGTCTACTAAACATAAGTAGTAGGAATTTTGTAAATTGGATTACTTAGGAGGACGGCTCATCAAGAACTTGTTTACATTGGACTTGAAGACAATCAGATTGTAGTCGGTTGGAAAGCAGGCAATCGGAAGAGAGTTCCACGGGCGTGCAGTTCTAAGAAAGAAGATTTGTTCATGGAATCTACATTTAGGTTTAGGCACAGATAAAGAATGTGGGAAATTATTGATAGTGGTTTTGGCTAGACGAGTGTTTTTTGTGAAAATTTGGCGAGGCGTTGGGGATTGGACTACTGTTCTCATCTTGAATATTATTTTCACAACGTTTCGGTCAATGTATCCTCCAGCTTTCTTCAGGTGTATATTGTTGAATTCTGGAATGTTTCTATTGAACTTGGGGAATTTGGATGGAATTTTGAATGGAACCTATTATTTACTTCACAGCGGTAGCATACTCTCGTTCCGTCAGCCATGGATGTATTTTTTGCCTGCCCACACTGAGGATTGAACCTTCCACCTTCAGGAGAATATCACTTTTATAATTGATTTTTCTAAGTACTCTAACCATTGCCTTATGGATCCTTCAAGTTCAAACATTTCTGAGTTTGACAAGATACACTTGAAGAACGTCGGAGGTTACATCGACCAAAAGTTTGTGAAAATGGCACTCAAGATGCGAACAGTAGTCCAAAGAAGATGTTTCAGTTAGAATTTGGACAGAATTATGAACGGAACCTATTATTTACTTCACAGGGGTAGCATGCTCTCGTTCTGTCAGCCATGACTGGATAGAGGTCCTAAGTAATTCGCAATTGTATTTTTTCGTTGCCCACACTGAAAATAGAACCTTTAACCTTTAGGAGAATATCACTTTTACAATTGATTTTTCCAAGTACTCAAACCACTGCGCCACAAGTCTTTGTGGAATTCAACAAAATACACCTGAAGAAGGTCGGAGGTTATGTCGACCAAAGTGTTGTCAAAATGACATTCAAGATGAAAATAGTAGTCTGAAGATTCCAAATAATATGAGTGTTTATCTAAAGAGTGTTTTTTTTTTTACATGGGTGTCACCACTTATCAAGGCCCAGAGGCCACTCAAGGATAAGGGTTAATAGGTATACATTAGTCATTGTGATTTTAGCATAGTAAACAGTGGGAATTTTGTAACTTGGATTACTTAGGGGAACGATTCAATTAGAACGTGTTCACATTGGACTTTTTCTTTTTTTTTTTTTTCATAGGTATCAACACCAGTGTTCACACAGACTTAAAAAATCCTGGAATTTTAACTTTAGCCTTGAAAAGGCTTTATTTCTATTATTACCTTGAAAAATCCTTGAAAATATGGAAAATATCGTGAAAATTTCTTGAAAAGGTCTTGAAAATCGTATTCTTTTTTTATGTTCAGTAAAATTTGTGTCGAAATTAAAAAAAAAAAAAAATCGAAATAAATGCTATTAAATTATTTTTTAAGTATTAATAAAAATACCATTAAGATATATTTTTAGTGCTGAAAATAAAATCGAAATACACTGTTCAGAAATTGCATCATTATTTTGGATACAAGAGTTACGTCCCTTTATCACAAAGCTACCTTGGGTAGCTTTGTGATAAAGGTTCAAATCTCTCTCTATTTTTGTTCTCATAATTTTATTTTATTTTGGGTGGAGGGCACAAGGGGGGAGAAGTAGTGGCGGCCGCCATAAATAACATTAACCCCCTCCCTTAAAAAAATACTTTTCTTCTGCAGACGGACGGGACTCTCCAATAGTGATCCCCTCCCCCCTCATTTTTTTTTTTTTAAATTGAGGATAATTTAAAATTAGGCTGGCCAGGCTAAAAGAAAAAAAAAAAAATGGACAAGATGACAACCATCTTGTTTGGAAATTTAAAAGCCGTAAAGAGAGCTAATATTTGAGATGAAATAAAAAAATCATTTAAAACTAAAAAACACCAAAAAATGATGCAGGTAGGTTGCAAAGTAGTTGTTATTGGATATAACATTTATTTGTTGTATATTTTATTTTTTAACACTTTTTCGAATCGCTGTGAATTGTAAAAAAAAAACCCAATTTTGTTTTGAAAACTTGAATTTTGTCTGGAGACAGACTTGAAAAACTTTGAAAAGTCCTTGAAAATGGGCATTGAAAATCTGTACGTACCCTGATCACTTAGCATTATTAGAAGAGGTTCAAAGGCAAATGGAGTAATCTCGATAATGGAGTAGTGCACTCTCCTACACCACAGTATAGCAACTAATGAAAAGTGAGCCTTTGGGTTGCCCTTGCCTATAGTTGACCATTTAACTTCTTTTTTTTATTATCTTATCAGTTTTGGATGCTTTCTTTAAAAATTTTTTTTTTTAACTAATGAGTCCCTATTTATTCCCCCCCCCCCCTCACTCCTTACAAAATCAAGGTAGCCATATGGTCGGTTGTTTGTGTGAGGGAATTCAGTTCCTCATAAAGGGGCACATTTGATAATACGAAAATAAAAGATTGTCCCAGTCAAGAATTTATCTTGCTTTGAGTGACGACAGAACAGATACTACACTTTGAAATATTTATCTGCACAAAATATAAAAAATTACGAACTGAACAAATTAGGCGCAAGGCCAATCAAAAGTGTGGGAATAATGGGTTTAGTTGGTCATCGTTAGTCACAAATACTTAAAACTGTCTATCCTACTCTTAACTAGACTCATCTCAGTCACCACAATACCACATTCACTCCAGGGACTGTCCTACTCAAAATAAACCCAAATTTGAAAAGGTTTTATTGAAACATAAATATATACAGTGAGAACATTTCATTGGTAAGGGAGTGGGGAATGAACAAGAAACAACCAAAGTTGGTTAGTACGGCCCTCCCAACCTTTTCTAAATAATTTTGCCAAAACAAGCAAGTCAATCTGTAAATGGGTGGGATCTGAGTGCGGGAAAAAATTTTTCTTTTTAAATTTAAAAATATATATATATATATATATATATATATATATATACACACACACACACACACACACACACACACACACAGTGGAATGATAAATTTGTCGCCCTAAAGAAAACAACACTAAAGCTTTAATTTAGAACTTTCATTGAAAAAAGCAATTCAGCGAACTTGATTATATAGAAGAGCTGACATCTAATCAATGTAGCTGCCTTCAGTCTCAGTCACCACCTCGATATGGGTCCAGAACTGGGAGCATGCCATTGGTGAGAGCTCAGTGAATACTTGGCAGATGGTGGCGATCAAGCCGGCTTTACTCTTATGGGAGTTCATGTTGGTGATCAAACAAGTAGTTCAGTGGGTTCAGGTCGGGGGAGTAGGGGGTGCAGTGAGAGAAGGGTACAAAGTCATAGTACTCCTAAAGCCAAGCTTTAGTCTTTTTGGATTATGGGCGGACACAAAGTCAGGTACACTTTCAAGCCAATTTCGAAGATACGAGGTGGCATGATATGAGCTTCACTTGAAAGACCATAACCGTGGCCAGAAACTTTGTTGAGTTGTGCCCTCAAGTGTTGAACCGTCCAGATTTGCATTTTGAGGGTGCTGGCAATGGTCCTGTTGTCATACCTTAGATCGGTAGAGAGCATGAATTGTACAATGGTGCATCTCCAATCTCGTTCGTTAGAACATTATGTCACTTTCAGTCATGATAGATGGCACATATCGCTCTTGGGGTTTGTTCATAACTGGCCAACTAGTAGATGGTCTGCAACAAAAAAAGAAAATCAGTTTTCATCAAACGGAAATGGAATCATGTCATCTTTTCTATGGCAACAATTTTATCATTTCACCCTAAACCTGGGATACGGCATTAATTCGTTCCCGGGTTGGGATCGTAAAGTGAAATTGCCGTATGGCAGGTCCTAAGCAAAATTTTATATAGTAAATATTAAAAATTAGTAACAAAATACAATACAATATATAATACACATGTATATAATCAAATAACATTATAGATAACATCGTAAGGCGGGGAAAATACTGTAACCAGGGTCCGGAAAAACATGTATTCCACATCGTAACCTGAAAAAATGTATCCTGAGACCACCGTATTCCAGGATTCTACTGTGTGTATCTGTGTGTGTGTGTGTGTGTGTATATATATATATATATATATATATATATATATATATATATACATACATACTACACTTTGATCCTAGTTTTAAAATGAGTTTATGAGTTAACTAATCCGGAAAGGATTGATATGCCGGAAACTAAACCTAAACATGTAAATAAAACTGCAGCTCTATCAAATCTATCGGCATTTTTTTTTTATTTCTATCTCTCCTGTGCCTTTTCTCCATTAGCACTTACATCAATGTTTAACTAGAATACCCCCATGAGTTTTTTTTTTTTTTTTTTTATTATTAAGGGCGGAGGGGGGGGGGCATCTTTAAAGTCTTGTCAGACAACAGACTCCATTAGTCTGTATTGGTCTTCATTTTGCTTTGAACCATTACAACTCTGTTGTGAGTGAGGTTCAACTTTAGGTGAACAATAATAAGACTCCCTGGGAGAGATGAAAGGAAATTGAAGTACTTTGACCCTATGCCACTTACCAGCCAAAGTGAATGATGGCCCTGGTCGGTCTGTTGACTAACAAGGTTCTGTGGTCAATTCTTAGAATGTTCTCTAGCAAACGCCAAGCAATAAACTCATCAGAATTAAGAAATTATTTTGGTGCTTTTTTTTCATAGCATTCTTTACAGTATTGGAACTCCAATGGAAAAAAAAAAAAAAAAAATAGCAGACGTATTAAATGTGTATCTCTATTTATATAAAGTTGGGTATGACGTATTTATTTCTCACCCACGTGAGAAATGTGACACTTGGGTCTGAAAATGGAATTGACCCCAGAGAGGGGCCAGTTTAACTCTGCAAAAGATGCCTGTGCAGTCCTGTCGGTATTCCCCAGAAAAAGCGCCTCAAGTGATTAGCAATAAGCTAACCCCTTCTCCAAGAGAGAAGGCAAAGCCTGGGAGGTTGGACCTCCTAAAACTGCACAGAACCAGCATGACACCGCAATCAACAAGGATGATCATTTAGTATATCAAAAAAAGTGTGTGTGTGTGTGTGTGAGGACGCTTCTCAATCTATATACTCAACGAATTTTTTATCTATAAACTTGAAATTTGGTATATAGGGTATTCAGACACGTGAAAAACTTTTTACTCCAGAAAAAGGGCTCCTAAGAGATCAAAATTGAGAAATTGGTACTTGGTAGGGGTCATCAGATTTTTATCTGTTTGCCAACATTTGAAAACACTTTTTAAAGATCGTGGCAAGCTGGTCTAATTGTTGTAGTACTTGACTCCTTGTCATTAGGTTTTTGGTTCGATCTCAGCTCGAGAATTTTTTTATTTTTTACTCACAAGAAGTGAATTGTTTAGAAAAAGCATAATGCTCGCATGCACGTCTTGGTGTCTTTCTGTTTTATTTATTTTTTTTTACTTCATTTTTTTTTTTTTTTTTTTTAAAGGAATTTAACGTTACGTTAAATACCGGGCAACGCCGGGTGCATCATCTAGTATGCTTATATATTTTTAGGCATAGGATTCACTCCTAAATTAATAACCTATCATTATGAATTTTGGAACACAGTTGCTGTGCGTAAGGCGTGTTCAAATGTGGTCCATTTTAATTAAATTTAATTTCGTGCAAAAGGTGGAGGTGGCAAAATGGGATGGAAGCCCTTCATGAAAATTTAGATTAGTTCAATTTTTTTTTTGTGTGTGAAATTTGAACTATAGATATTAGACATTAATTAATGAATATTACCCAAATTTCTTTCTGAATCCTAGCAACCTTCTAACAAGAGAACAACCTCGCCTCTGCCCAGTGAGGAAGACTGCTAATATGACACAAAGGTCACACAAGGGTCACAGATTTTACAAAGGTTATTTTTTCTATTAAATAATAATAATAATAATAATAATAATAATAATAATAATAATAATAATGATAATAACAACGTATTTTTGTGATAGACGATTTTGTAAAATGTTAAACATTTTTTTTTTATTCAACTCAAGCAAGGGATATTACTCCTTAGGTTACTGTGACAGAATTCAGGTTATAGGGGATAAATGTTTATCCACATCACATTAAATTTTTTTTAATGTTTGTATGATCGAAGTAATAAGGAGTAGGAAAAGAATTCCAAAAGCCAGTAGTCTGTGGAAAGAAACTAAATTTTTCTGGCATCTAGAGACCTCTATAATAAAGGGGTGAGATTTTGCTATTATGTAACAATTTTTATGGCAAAAACGTAGTACTTTATACATACGTACTAGTCTTTTACGTGCTTTCCGATTTTTTTTTCATCATCGTCGTTTCGTCTAGTGGTTGCTATAGAAATTAGCTTTTCTTGAAAGAGTACACAAGGAAGACCTTCGCTGGAAGTTTTTTTTTTTTTTTTTTTTTCAGCGTTTTATTCTGAGAGAATGGACTCTCTGAGAGAGAGAGAGAGAGAGAGAGAGAGAGAGAGAGAGAGAGAGAGAGAGAGAGACTAATGTTATCTTTAATTTTTTTATTTCACTTTTTCACTTAATCGAAATGAGTAAAGCATACGAACAGAGACACCGAGGCAACATTCCGCTTATACTGTTTCTACATTATTGGTGGTGTCTCATTCGCACGGCTTCCACGGAGATACTGTTTCTCGCCGCTCGAAAAACGTGACGTTATTCGTCGTCGTTCTGTTTTGTTTGATTTGCTTCCCTCTCCCTTATCTCTATCTATCGCTCTAACTGAAACGTTAAAACTGAAGAAGACTTGTTTCATTTTTAGTTTATTTACTTATTTCATCGGATCCCTTTAGTTGTTTCTAATTATCTTCTGAAAGGTTTAAACATTCTTATCTATCCGAACTCGACATGATTATAGGATGATATAAGGTCACATATCTATTTCTTTCACAATTTGACTAGATCAACAAATTCGTTCTTGCATATCAGGTTGCACTGATCCTGTGGTCAGATCCTGTCAAAAACACTCTTTAACGTTTCTATCCTTACATTCCAAATCATATGTCTTTATTTCTGTTTATTTTCACTTTTCTTTTTCCTTTCTTTCAATTCTTTCCTTTTTCCCACCTTTGTTTTTCTTTTCCCTGTTTTCTTTTTTCTTTCTCTCTTTCCTTTTTCTTTCTTTTTCTTTTTTCTTTTTCCTCTTTTCTTTTTCCGATTTTTTGTTTTCGTTTTTTTTTTCATTTTTCTTTTGTTTTTTTCTTTTTTCTTTCCCGTATTCCTCTCATCCTCATCTGTTTCCTCTTTCCTCTCTCTTCTCTTTTCCGTTTTCTTTTTCTTCCTTTCCTTATCCTCTTTGTTTCAATTTCTTTTCCATTCCTTTTCTTGCTTCTTATTTTTGCGTTTCTTTTCCATTATTTCTTTTTATTTTCTTCCCTTTTTTCTCACACGTATTTCCTTCTCGTGGTTTCGTTTCATAATTTCTTGTCTCTTGTCCTCTTTTTTTATTTGTTTCTGTATAGACTTCGTTTCTCCCTCTCTTTCTCTCTCTCTCTCTCACACACACACCATGCCTCTTTGCATCTCCTTCACCCACTTCCGGTTTCAACACCTGTCACCTTCCCCCACCCTCCTTTTCTCCTCTCATTCTTGTCTGGCACTGTCGTGCGCCCGCACGCACCTCTGTCTAACTGCCAGTCAAAAAAAAAAACGGACTCTGCTGCTGTTATGGTCTAATCTTAAACTGCTAAGCATCAACATAAGACACAAGAAATTTTTGATAGATTATGACTCATTACGCACGCACACCTACTCTATGACCCATCATAGCAGCGGCAGCAGCCGGAATCTGGAGAAAAGGAAGAGGAAAAAATGTGCCGAAGTAGCAGCAGCAGCGGTGGTGGGAGGTGTCTCTTTTGTGTCTTCATCTATCAGTCTGTCAATCAATCTGTTTATCAATTTTATTAAATCTTGCCAGCGTCTAATTTCTGATTGGTCGATTTATCTGTCAGTGAATCGGTTCTCTCCCCTTGTCTCTCATTAGGTTGGTCATTCTGTCTGGAATCTTCTCTATGAAAATAATATTCTGTAACCCCTGCTCGCGTGTCTATAAGTGTGTGTGTGTGTGTGTGTGTGTGTGTGTGTGTGTGTGTGTGTGTGTGTGATCGGTTCCTCTACGTGACTTAGACATTATTATTATTAATAATAATTATTTATTATTAATCGATTGAGGCATGTTTTACAATCGACAAAAAACTGAGAAAGTGTCCAAGAAACATATATATAACAAATTAATGTTACCAAAGGCAAGATAAGTTACTCTTTTACCTACCTGGATAAGTTGTTTGTGTTTAAAGTGTGTATTAAGTTTGAAACGCAAGTAACGCTGAGCGCTTGAGTTGAAACGACAACAAAGATGGCGGACATGAGGCTGTCACTTTTTGGAGTCTTGAGAATCGTTCCAAATTCGAAAATTAGACACGATACTGATAGAGCCACCCAATAAATGTCCCGGTGATATTTATTTGGATTACTACCAGTATATTTATCGGCGATTTTGAAGGAAGAAATAATTAAGAGTAGAAAACATCTCGGGACTTCAACAGTGACGGAATGGAGTTTTGTTGTGTGTCTGGTTAGTTGGGATTATGTATGTTGAGAGGGAAACAAGTGTTGTGAGTTCATCAGAGCACATTCCATTAAAGTACTTGTAAAGCAGATAGATCCAACATTGTGGTGATGGGACAGAGGTTAGAGCTTGGCCGATAGTGCGGGATTTGAGACTCTTTTTAGGACCCTGTTTAAGATTGAGAGACTAGTGGTAAATGCACCAGCTCGGATTTGTCAACAATGCTCCATATATGGGTGAACTGTGGTTTTATCGAGGTATAGGATACTCACAGGTGTGAATAATTTTCTAGTATGGTAGAGGGAGCCCACCTTCTTTGCAGCAATCTTGGCAATGTCCTCAGTGTATTTGTTCCAACTCGTGTTGCCTGCGAATATCTAAAAATAAAATGTGAAAATAATGATCCGAAATCCACCAGAATGCGTTTTGATTAATTTGTAAACGGGTCTGCCATTTTAATTTAATATAGATTGACAAACTAATATTAAAACATTGTGTTAAGATAATTAGTTACAGTTGGATGGAACGATCCCAAAATTTTTCCTGATTCTGATTTTAAAATTGCCTGAAAAAAGTAAAAATTTCACTAGTGGGGTGAAGAGTTTGCATTTTCCTTTTTAATTTGACAAACTTCATGCATCAAAATGATCAAATTTTCGTTTATATTTGTCGCTTGTGTCCAGCAATAGCAAATTAAGTTTTAAACAAATGTTAAATAAATAAAAGAATCGTTTATAGAATCAGAAATTAGTCTAAAATCTAACATTTTTCTCAATTCCGATACCCAAAAACTTCCGATTTTTTTTTTTTTTAATTCAAATTCCCGATTTCGATTCCCATTAAATGTCCTAAATCTAAAAGTTTCATAAAAATTTGGTCTGATTAATAATTTAATGATCAAATGGTTTGATGATAATTAAATATAACTATCAAGATTTTATTTAAAAATAGAAAACGTAGAACAAATGTGTAAATAAAAAAAAGTTCCCAAGTGACGCTGGATTCAAACATCTAATAAAATCTATCTGCACACAAAAATATCTTATTATGATGGAGATTATGTGTCTGTCTGTAACCAACACTGTTGTCACGATACCCTAAAATTTTTAACATCTTTTTTTACTATAGGTTTATTTTTACAATTGACCAAATCTTTGTTGGTCCCCTGACAAAAGGAGGGTGAACCCATAAATTCACCTTTGTCCGTTCGTCTGTCGGCACTTTTCTCAATAACTACACCCTGGATTTTTTTTAAAATTTTGCACAAACATTAAACATGATATGAGTAAAAAAGTAACAGAACGGATTTTCCAGGAAAACTCCGGTAGCCTAAGGGGTGCCTTTCAGGTTAAAATGGTTAAAATTGACACTTTTGTGCTTATTAAAAAAAAAAAATTGATGCCTTGGATTTTTATAAAACTTTCTGAAAAGTTGTAACTGATTTCTATTTTGTTTATCTATACTTTGTGATAACTCTTCGTTATACCCCAGGGGTTGTTTTAGAGCTAATAAAAACACTCCATTTTTGGGACTATTTTACCATATTTGTCCAAAATTTTCTGCGTATATCTATTTAGCAGTTTTGCATGGTGCCAAACTCAAATTTAAATATGTTAAGGCCTTAGGGACTTTTGGGGCTAAATGGGTGGGGGTGGGGATCAAATGATGGACTTAGTCATTTTTTTTTTTTTTTTGCATGGTGCAGAACTCAAATTTACATATGTTAAGGCCTAAAACTGCACCGTTTGTTCATTTTCACCATGATTTGACGTCCCCTGGGGACTTTTGGGGCTAAATGGGTGGGTGGGAGGTGGGGGGACAATGCATAACTTAGTTATTTTTTTTATGCCTCGTTCACTGTGCACTCATGGGGGACCATGCATGCTTCACTTGTTGTAATGTCATTCGATTCATATATACTAGTCATAGGACGATTCCAATATGTTTTTTTGATTCTAATATAGTTATTGATTTAATTCCTTTAAAATGTATAAATATTTAGCTACATATTTCTTGTTTTAAATTCTTCTGATTTCCTTAAAACCCCATGTAGTGTATGCATATATTTTTGCAGATGTAAAAATACATGGGTGGGGGTGATATATAGATTCTAGTTTTTTGGGGGGATAGTTTAAAATTAGTACATATTTTAAATTTTTATCATTATCATTAATACTAGCAATAGAAGATTGTTTTAAGCAAACTTTTTTTTTTTTTTTTTAAGTCGTTTGTGTGCATTGGAAAATAATTTATTGTTTGGGGCTCAAATCATTGAGTTAGATCCATGTCCAAGGAACCTATATCTAAAATTTTAAGTGTTTAGACCCAAAATTGTCGGAGGAGTTTGGTAGAGTTTTCAAAGGTCAAATCGTTGAACTTTGGCCCCTTAACAGTCAAATTTCTGGCCGAAAAACGATCACATAGATTTTTCCAAATCTCAATACCCTGTACATCAAATTTCGAGTCTGTAGACTTAATTTGAAGTCTACAGACTCGAAATTTAATATACAGTTATATATGAGTTATTGCGTAGGGAAATGTACACACACACACACACACACACACACACACACACACACACACACACACACAGACATGTTCACTTTTATATATATACTAGCATGGGTGCCCGGCATTGCCCGGGTGTTTAGAGGTGTATGCTGAGCAAAAAAAAAAAACAAAAAAAGGTCAATTATTTTAACTTTGACCCCTATTATGACCCCTTAACATTTATTGTTTTGGGCTCAAATCAAGTTATTAAGTTAGATCCATGTCCAAGGAACCATATCTAAAATTGTAAGTGTTTAGACCCCAAATTGTCGGAGTTTGGTAGAGTTCTTAAAAGTCAAATCGTTGGACTTTGACCCCTTAACTGCCAAATTTCCGTCCGAAAACCGATCACATTGATTTTCCAAATCTCAGTACCCTGTATTTCGAGTCTGTAGACTGAAAATTGATAGAATTATTGCGTAGGGAAATGTACACAGACACACACAGACACACACACACACACAGACACACAGACACGTTCACTTTTATAGATATATAGATAGATATATAATTTAAAATTTTTTGTTGCACTTACATTGAGATTAAAAGTCTTCATTTTCTATTTAAAAATTATTAAAACAGACAATATATTCAGTCATGGATATGTGAATGATTAAAAGATTAATTAATTTACACATTTCTTTGCAAAACGAACTTTCATTAATTATTAATGCTTTGTTATTTAATGATTGGTTTCATTTAACTATTACGATTAATTCTATTTATGTATATTTTCTATATTGTGCATAGTTGTGTAGCATTTAGGATGAAAAAGTTCTAGCACGTGTACATATAAATATTTCTCTCTGCCTCTCTCTCTCTCTCTCTCTCTCTCTCTCATATATATATATATATATATATATATATATATATAACTACTTCATTTACTCACATAAAATTAATATACGAAAGTATAAATTTATGCGTAAACTTTAAGTATTTACTTCAAAAGTGCTCAATACGTAGGTAGAGCTAGTTAGTAAGTTATAAAATATATATGGCGATTAAGCTACACTGAATATTCTGCGTTTCATCCACTCTAGAACTCTTCAGGTTTATGCGCATAAGCCTGAAGAGTCCTAGAGTGGATGAAACGCAGAATATCCAGTGTAGCTTAATCGCGATATATATTTTATAACTTACTATATATATATATATATATATATATATATATATGATCTTGTCTGTATGCGTGTGGAACGGTCTCTACCAAACTTTTATCTCAATTTTTGGTCTATAGACTTAAAACTTGATATATAGGGGATTTGAGCGTGTGGAACAAATTTAGGCTGGTTTTAGTCAGTAAAAATAGCTGCTACGAGGTCAAAATTAAAAAAAAATATATTGACCTTGGCAAATGTAATTCGACTAAACCTGTTACTTCTGCATATGCATGAATATACAGTTATATATTTTTTTTTTTTTTTTATTCAATTTTCACCCCAAACAAGGCACAGTGCCACTTTGAAACAGGGAGCTACTATCAGGGACTTAATTAGCGGGGTCATTATGAAGGGAGATGAGTAGAAAGATGTTTGTTAACATTACACTTGAACTTCTGCATATCATTGCAGTTGGGAAAGCAGAATCCCGGAAGGGAGTTCCAAAGACCCGCAGTTCTGGGGAAGAAACTATTGGAGTAAAAGGCTTTCTTGCACCTAGGGATCTCTACTGTAAAGGGATGAGACTTAGTAGCTTGTCGGGTTTGTCGGGGGTAGTTATGTCGGGGAGGTATAAGTGTTTGCAGTTGTCAGAGCATTCACCATTAAAGTATTTGTAGAACAGGCAGAGCGATGCAACATCTCGTCGATGGGACAGAGGCTGAAGCCTAGATGACAGTTCAGGACCTATCAGGTTGGCGACTTTCTTTTGAACCCTGTCTAGGAGCGAGAGACAAGCAGCAGATGCACCAGCCCAGATGTGACAACAGTACTCCATACATGGGCGAATGGTTGCCTTATAGAGGTATATGATACTGTCAGGCGTAAGTAGTTTTCTAGCACGGTAGAGGGAGCCAACCTTCCTTGCAGCAGCCTTGGCAATGATCTCAATGTATCTATTCCAGTTCATATTCCCTGTAAACGTTAGGCCGAGGAGTTTAAAAGAAGTACTTTCAGGCAATGTGTTCTTGGCCATTGCTATTGGTGATAGAGAAGGTTTCGTGTAGTTATTGAAGGAAACAAGCTTAGTCTTAGCAGCATTGAATGTGACCAACCATTTTTGTCCCCATTCCACTACGGATTGGAGGTCATCCTCTAGTGTTTCTGCCATTTCCTTGGATATGTGTTCATTTGTTTTCCCCTCATATCTGTTATAGAGAGTGGTGTCATCGGCGAAACAATTTTATCAGGGGGGTCGTTTATGAATATCAGGAATAATAGAGGTCCAAGGATAGACCCCTGAGGTACTCCCGCATTTATGTCATATTGTTTGGATGTACGACCGTCGAGGACAACTTTGATTTTTCTATTACTTAAGAAGGATTTAATTACATTATGAATTCTTCCAGTGATTCCATATGATCTAATTTTCCTTAGAAGACCATCGTGCCATACCCTGTCAAAAGCCTTAGATATATCAAGGGCCACCGCTCTACCCTCTCCTTATATGTTGAAGTCACTTAATTTTTACTTCGTATCTGTTGATAGTTCAAATGATTAAAGTCTTAGATTGAAGTACGAAATGTTTTAGTTTCAATTCTGGCTGATGGCACATAAGTCTCTGACTTTCTTCATTTATCTTGTTGAACTTGGGAATCTTTGTTAATCTCGGAATTTCGAACAAAATTCTTCATTTAAGCCGGAGAGTAGGGTTGCATGTTCTCATGGGTAAAAAATATATATATATACCATTGTGAATTACTTAGGATTTCTACTCAATCATGACTGATGGAACGAGAACATACTATCTCCCTCTCGGTTGATCAAAGAAAGGATTCTGTTCGAAATTCTGTGCAGATTCCCAAATTCCACAAAACACACATGAAGGTCGAGAGGTTATATCGATCGAAACGCTATGCGAATAACACTAAAGATGAGAACAGTAGTTCGAATAAACCAAATAATACAAATTATAGATCCTCATCAAATATACAAATTATAGATCCTCATCTCAAAAATCCAGAAACATTAGAATAGCAGTTCGAATAATCCATAATCGATATTAGATAGAATTTTCTTTTTAATATATAAGTATTATTGTTTCCTGGTTTTATATTATTAAACCTGTGTAAAGTGAATGTGTCTGCCATCGATTTCCACTCTTGCGCAAATATGATAAACATATAAACGCCTTGCAAACCAACAAAACCACGTGTTTATTTTATAACTTACTTTCCATAAATCAGCACCTGTCAAAACAGACTCAATCTTGAATTCAAAAAGTGATACAACTGTTGATTGAGATTGTCGGACTGACTTCCTCGTCTTGGTTATTATAGTCACAACGTTTCGGCCGTTTTACCCTCCGGCCTTCATCAGGTGTTTTGTCTCGAACTGGGGAACCGTTTGTTAGGAGTCTCGAACCCAACCCGTTAAACGTTGTGACTATAACAACCAAGATGAGGAAGTCAGTCTGACAATCTCAATCAATGAAAACACCTCATCTCAAAAATACAGACAATTACTGATACAACTGTATGCCAATTTCTAACCTATATTTGAATAACCCACCTTCATCGTCATCATCACAGTTATCACATTGGGTTAGTACGTGTAGGGCAGTTGAGCTATCAAGTTCAGTTAACAGAGGAAAGGTGTCTCAAACAATTATTAATTATATTTTTAGTATAGCTTATACTTATGGTTTGAACCCAAACCTATCACTTAGAATTGATTACACTTAACATTGTATCTGTTGCACCACTAGTTCGTGTAAGAATTGTTTAAGGCTTCTATCGAGTTATGACCGACGGAACAATAAGAATCTACCCTATAGATTTAATAGAGGGTTTCATTTTAAAGTCCGTGCAGATTCCAGAGTTCAATGAGACTCACTTGAAGGTCAAAGGTTATATCGGCCAAAACGTTGTTAAAATGGTATCCAAGATTAGAACAGCGGTCGGAATAATCCAAATTTTATTTTAATCAAAAACCTTTCTATTCGTGACCTGGCATACTTACCAAATAGTGTGATGGTGGTTTAGTGTAAGCTAAATGATTAAGTTTAAAATTCTTCTTGAAAAAAAAAAAAGCATGTTTTTTTTTTGTTTTTTTTTAAATTGTATTTATGAAACCTTGTTGGCCAGAGGACTACATATTAGGACGTACAATATATGCTGTTTCTCTCTCTCCCACCCGCCCGCCCTTTCTCTGTCTCTTTTCTTCTCTTTATCTTTCCTTTTCTCTCTCCTTGTTTCGCACTCTCTCTTCTCTCCCTGCCTCTGTCCTTTTCTCTTTGTCTCTCTCTTTTTCATTTTCTCTCTCTCTCTCTCTCGCCCTTTCTCTGTCTCTTTTCCTCTCTCTCTCTCTCTTTTCCTCTCTCTCTCTCTTTCCTTTTCTCTCTCTGTCCTTTTCTCGTTGTCTCTCTCCTTTTCATTCTCTCTCTCCATTTTTTTTTATCATTACATCAGTGCATCATCACTCACCCAATATTTAGGCTTTGTTATGCCCCCCACCTTCCATCTTCAACAAAATGACAAATCCCTTGGGAATCAAAAACAAAACTACATTTTCCTATGCTTATTTTTCTGTATATTTTTGAACAAAAAATTCAAAACATAATAACTAGCAGAGCCTGTGGAAATTCCACAGTTAATTAAATTAGTTTAAAATTTTTGTTTTATTTACTTAATACATTACTTTTTGTAAAAAAAAAAAAAAAAAAGCCAATGTAAATTTAATTTAATCGCAAAATGAAGGAAAACGTAATTTTCAAGCTCTCGAATATTTGATTTTTATCGCTCCCCTCCTTCCTTCCTTCTTTCTCCCTCTCTCTTTTTTCCATATCTTGCTCTCTCCCTCTCCTCACTCTCGCAACCTCTCTTACCTTTTCTCACATTAATATGTAAATTATTAGTCTTTCTCCCCCACCTCCTCCGTCTGTCTCAACCCTCTTTCTGCTGTCTGCTACTGAATAGGCCGGCCATGACAGTTTTTTTGTTGAGGTCCTTTAAACTGTAGGCATTATTGTAAAGATGATAACCGTTATACATGGATACCATAGCAAGAAAACCTTGCATTATCCGGAATTAAACATTATCCTACTTTCTTCTAGTCTGTAATACTATATTACCTTTGTATGTATTTTTCTTACATTTTCTAATATTTTTTTTTTAATGGGGGTAGGGATGGGTGGTCTAAAAGGAGTTTAAATATTATATTTATTGATTTTATATTCATTTACAGGGTGGAACGATAAAATTGTCGCCCTAAAGAAAACAACACTAAAGCTTTATTTTAAAACATTTTATTTAAAAAAAAAAAATAAATAAATTCAGCTAACTTGATTATGTAGTAAAGCTTACATGTTTTCAATTTAGCCGCCTTTAGCCTCAATCACCGGCTCAATATGTGTCCGGTACTGGGAGCATGCCTTTTCCACAAGCACCGGTGGGAACTCGGCAGATGGCGGTGATTAGGTTGGCTTCAGTGTTGTGAGAGGTCATGTTGGTGATGTTCTAGACATGTGATGAAACAAAGAATTCCAGCAAGGTCAGGTCGGGAGAGGAGGGTGGGGGCCAGTGAGAGAAAGGGGCAAAGTTGTAGCACTCCTTCTGAAGCCAAGCCTGCTGCCGTAGCCAGGGTCTTCCAGCGGCCACCTGATTGCACTAGGGGATCACCAAACTCTCCAGCACATCCAGGAACACTTTGGTGTTGACTTTCAACCAGTCTTCGAAGATGTGAAGTGGCATGATGTGGCCCTCACTTGAAACGACACCAAAGACCATAACCATGGCTGGAAACTTTGTTGAGCTATGCACTCAAGCATTGAACCGTCCGGATTTGCATTTTGAGGGTGCTGGCAATGGCCCTGTTGTCAGAACTTGGATCAGTAGAGAGCATGAGATGTATAGTGGTGTATTTCCGATCTCTCTTGTTGAACATTGTGTCACTTTCAGGCATGATAGAAGACTTCCATCACTTTTGGAATTTGTACACAACTGGCCAACTAGTAGAGGGTCTGCAGCAAAAAGAGAAAAATGGTTTTCATCAAACGGAAATGGAATCATGTTGTCTTTTCTAAGGCGACAATTTCAGTCTGTAATCTTTAACTCTTTTGAGGTAAACTCATTGTGTACTCCTGCTCCAAACTCTGAATACTTTATTACACAGTCATATATATATATATATATTTCAATTTCTATAATTTTCAAGATGTAAATAAAACTAAACTTTTTAGCTTGTTAAATATGGGCAAAAGTTATAGCCCGTTGATTTAAAATGTGTGCTTTATTCCAAATTGATGACTAAACTTGTGTTCATTTTTAAATACTAATCCCTAAATATGCATGGAACAGATACCATAATACTTAGTTTACTGCACCTTATAACATACAAAATTTCAGCTAGATCAGCATAGTATTCTGCAAGAAAAAGTAGAACGGACATACAAAATTTCAGTCAGATTGGCATCATATTTTACAAAAAGAAGTAGAATGGACAGACAAACTAAGAGAAATATAACATAGCTAATAATTAAAAACAAAAAAAAAACAATTCTTTTTTATGGATGCTTAATGTAAATACAGACACCCTGATAATATATCCCCATTTGATCAAAATGAAATATATTTATCCAATTATTCTGATTAATATACTTTCAGTGTGTGTGTGTGTATATATATATATATATATATATATATATATATATATATATAGTTATAGTTATAAAGGTTTGTCTACTGAAACCACAAGAGTTCGGCAACAAATGAGAACTATAATATATATATACTAGCAGTTCAACCTGGCTTTGTTCGGGCTCTATGTACTGTTCATAACTTTATGTGCATGTGCATACATATATATTAAAAATTTTGACTAATGTCCAGGTAACCTACATCTAAAATTTCAAGTGTTTAGACCCACAATTGGCGGAATAGTTTGGTAGAGTCTGCAATGGTCAACTCTTTCAACTTTAACCTCTTGGCAGACAAATTTTCGCCCCAAAACTGATTAAAAAGCTTGCTGAATGTCTGAATACCCTTTATTTAAAATTTCTAATGTTTAGACTCAAAATTAACTGAATAGATGGCTTTTTAATTTTGACCCCTTGGCAGCCAAATTTTTGGCAAAAAACCCTATTAAAAAGCTTGCCCTATGTCTGAATACACTTTTATGTAAAATTTCAAATGTTTAGACTGGTAGAGACCGCAAAGGTCAATTTTTTTTTTAACTTTGACCCCAATCTTGACCCCTTAACATTTATTGTTTTGGGGCTCAAATCAAATTAAAAAGTTTAATCCATGTCCAAATAATTTCAAGTGTTTATACCCAAAATTGGCAGAGGAATTCGGTAAAGTTTTCAATGGTCAAATCATTGAACTTTGACCCCATTGACAGCCAAATTTCTGGCTCAAAACTGATTAAAAAGATTTTCCTGAATCTCAATACCCCCTATGTGTTGAGCCTGTAGACTGAAAATTGACAGATTAATTTGATAGGGAAATGTACACACACACAATTTCACTTTAATATATATATATATATATATATATATATATATATCCATCCATATGAATATTTTGTAGAACTTCGCCTCATGCTTGAGAACGAAACTCCATGTAGGAGACGTTTTGATTTGTTGTCATAACATGTGGTCTAGAAGCTTACGCTTAAGTAATTGCTTAGCGCATCTTCAATGCTGGATACTTAAATGCGACTGCGCCAAACTGATACATTTTATATTTTTACAGTTGTTTACTCGCTGTAGCAGTGGACCTTAGTTGTTTTCTGCAATGTTTTGCTGGTGCTTATTCAAATTAGCATAAACAAAAATGAAGAAAGAATATTTACATTTGTTATGGAATGAAGATTTTATATTCCAAAAATCACAAAAAATTGTATTTTTTTTTATTTACGAAAAACAAATTTACCGTTTTTACCAATAAGTAGCAGACGAGGTCATGTTTTTTCTAAAAAAAAACATAAGGGAAGGTAATCAGTGATTATTTTCAGTTTCCATGTGTATTGGGGTTGTCTGCCCTTGCCCACTGATTCATTGATTGTAATATGGATGCTTTTTTTTTTCACCCTCATCAAAATATAATAGTAAAATTTGATTTTCTTGAATATAAAATGAAACTACTTGATCAAATAACGCGATTTAAAAAATTTTTTTTTCTTCTTCTTCTTGTCCACCCGACAAAAAGGAGGGTGGACCTGTAAATTCACCCTTGTCCATTCGTCTGTCTGAACTTTTTTCAATAACTACACCTTGGAACTTTTTTAAAATTTTGCACAAACATTAAATATGATATAAGTAAAAAAAAAAAACTACTAGAACGAATTTTCCGGGAAAACTCCGCTTGCCTTCTTAGGGGTGCCTTTCGGGTTAAAATGGCTAAAATTGGCACTTTTGTGCTTATTAAAAAAAATTGATGCCTTGGATTTTTATAAAACTTTCTGAAAAGTTTTAACTAACTGATTTCTATATAATTTTGTTTGTCTATACTTTGTGATAACTCTTGGTTGTTGTACACCAGGGTTTTTTTAGGGCTAATAAAAACACTCTATTTTGGAACTATTTTACCATATTTGTCCAGAATTTTCTGTGTTTGCCTATTTAGCAGTTTTGCATGGTGCTGAACTCAAATTTACATATGTTAAGGCCTTAGGGACTTTGGGGGCTAAATGAGGTGGGAGGGTCAAATGATGGACTTAGTCATTTCTTTTTTGCATGGTTTTGAACTCAAATTTATATATGTAGGTTAAGGCCTAAAACTGTTAATTTTCACCATGATTTGACGTCCCCTGGGGACTTTTAAGGCTAAATGGGAGGAGGGGGCAATGCATAAGTCATTTTTTTATGCCTCGTTCATTGTGCACTCATAGGGGACCATGTATGCTTCACTTTTTTTTTCTGAAGTATCCGTTTTTCAATTCAACACCACAAGTACAACTACCAGTAAAAGAATGAATTTGTTGCTGGGAAATATATATCATTAGCCTCTCCCTGCTGTTGTCCCCTAATCTTTTGCACTGGTTGGTAGTTGCCCAGCGTATTTCCAAACCACTTTTTGAAAATAGCAATCATCTGGCTTGCTTCCATTGGCTTGCTAGTTCTCCTGATTCCACAAACCTACTAAAAATTGTCAAGAGGGTTTTAGTTTTTCCATTTCGGATTGAATAATGATGTTTCACACTCTCATATTTTTATTGTCATCGAAATCTGTGAAATCGATCATTTTATAACCAAATCGATTGATTGCCTGCTCTAGTTAGGGACCCACCGCGGTGAATCAGGAAAGAAGCTTCACATGGCTCTCGGCAATTATTTAGCTCAATACATTGGGGGTCTATATTGCACTGTAAAAAACTTGTTGATTTTCTAAAATTATTTTTACACTAGCATGGTGACTCAACGTTGTCCAGGATTGAATGATGGTCAACAAATGTTTCACACTCCTATATTTTTATTGTCATCAAAATCAGTAAAGTCGCCCATTTTCAATCAAATTGATTGATTGCCTACTCTAGTTGGGGGACCCATCGCGGTGCACTTGGAGGAAGCTCACATGCCTCTCGTTATGACTTATTTCACAATACATTGTAGTCCACATTGCACTGCAGAGAATCTACTGTTGATTTTATAAAATTATTTTTATATATAATGGCTTGAATTAAAGTTTAAAATGAAAAAAGTCAAGTATCATACTCCAATTGTGTTCTAAACGAAAACATTAATTTTGAATGTGCCCCTGTCATATCAAAGAACCTACTGTTGATTTTATATGTCGAGCCTTTTGCCTTGTGTAGTAATAAAACCTTAAATGCACTTGTTAGGCTGTATAAGGTGTTAACTTCAGTCCAAATCACTTTTTCCTCCTTTCATCGAATTATTTTGATTATCGATACTTATCAAAGACATTCCGATACAAAGCCTATTTAAGAATACTGCCAGGCACAAAGTACTTTTGTATGAAATTTCATAAAAATCTGTTTAGCAGTTTTCAAGTCCATTGGGAACAAATTCACAGGCACACAAAGTTTCTTTTTATATAATAGTAGAGATAATAGTTTGAATTAGTTTAAAATGCAAAAGTCAAGTATCATGGTTTAATTGTGCTCTAAACAGAAACGTTCATTTCGAACGCCCCCTGTTTTATCAAAAAAACCTATTGTTTATTTTATGCACTAAGCCCTTCTGCTTGTGCAATGATAAAACTTCTCAAATGTATTTGTGATGTTGGGTGGTTGGCAAAAATCAAACTTACTTTTTTAATCAGATTTTTTCAATTATTGATTTTCGATACTTATCAGAGGCATTACAATGTAAAACCTATCTAAGAACACTCTCAGACACAAATTACATTTTTGTGAAATTTCAAAAACATCGGCTTAGCCATTTCAGAGTGCATAGAGAACGAACTTACACACACACACACACATACATACAAAGTACCTTTTATATATAAGTATAGGTATTAATTATCGCCTTAATGTCATCCTATGAGAGAGAGGGGAGGCGGTAGCATGCTTTTGAAATCAATCTATAATAGAATAGCATTGTTGTATATTTAACATTTTTGTTCTTAATGTTCATGATATCGTGCAAACAATTGTCATATGTTACTAATGTCAGCATTTATTTTATATATAAGTACTATTATGCATTCTTCAGAATTGTTTGATCTATTTCCTGTTTCCTTTGTTTCGGCTCGTTCATCTCATTGGTCTAGTGGTCTTCATTAATTCACTATTTTGATACGCCATTGTAATACAGCTTTATATTCCAGTAGCTTCTTTCCAAGAATTGCATGGTTCCTATTTACTTGCCTCCCCGAGAGTGCAGAGTTGGACACAAGGTCAGTTTTTAATGATGGGGAAATCCAGCTCTCCCAAAAGAGGTACTCTGGATAGAAACAAAATTAAAATTGTCCCAATCTAGAAGGATTTCTCCTCCACTGACCGAGGACAGAAAGGGTGAAATGTAGTATCAGAACAGATACTACACTTTGTTCCTGGCCTAGTTACAGAACTCTCTTCATGCTCACTGTATTCTCCCATACCTATAGCCTTGGTTTTTGAAAACCGAGTTCAATGTTTCATGCCGTCTAGATTGATTTCCATAAAACAAAAAAAAAATAATGACAAATAATTTTTATTTTTATTTTGTATGTTTGCCTCCACCCATGTTCGACTGGGGGTGGGGAAAGGCTGCCGTTCCCCACCTCAGTTGAAAACCACTGTTTCCAATTGGGTAGGTGGGAAAACAAGCATTTTTTTTTTTTTTTTTTGTCCTTGTCATTATTGTCTACCTCCTGCTTTCAGACCCATAAAAGCCTGTGAAACTCTTTCCCTAGCCATCATTCCCTTTGCTTATTTATTTATATCTCCCACCCACCTCATCTCCTTTATGGGTGCAGGTGGGATGTAGCGATCCATTTCTGCTCCTCCTGGTATGTATTACCTGTAAATAAAACCATAAACCGATGAAAAAAAAAAAAAAAATTGAAAAAGTGCTGGGAGGAGGGGCTGAAATCTACCTTGTTAGATAGAATCTCAGGACTTAAAATGTAAGAATGGCAGGGAGGGTTGTGGAGGGTTTTTTTTTTTTTTTTTCTGTGCAAATATATTTGTGTGTGTATATTAGAGGGCATTTTATTTGTTCCCTAGACATGCATTTGACCTTTCACTTTAAAAAATTATTTCATTCTTGTTCATACAAGCGTGTTAAGTTTCTATAAGTTCAAATATTTAAAAACACAAAAAAAAGTAAAATAGCCGATTCAGACACTATCAGAAATGGTAAAGTAAAAACACTGAAAACAAAATTGTAAAACAAGAAAATAGTTACAGTAAATGCAATTATATGAAAATTAAAAAAAAAAACTTTTTTTTTTTTTTTCCAGAACAGTATATAAAGTTTTTTGGCCTCCCTACAAAAGGAGGGTGGACTTGTAAATAAATTCACCCTTGTCCGTTCGTCTTTCCGCACTTTCCTCGATAACTACGCCTTGGAATTTAAAAAAATTTTGCACAAGCATTAAACATAATATGAGTAAAAAAAGTAACAAAATAGATTTTCCGGGAAAACTCCAATTGCCCCCCTTAGGGGTGCATTTCGGGTAAAAATGGCTAAAATTGACACTGTTGTGCTTATTAAAAAAAAAAAAAAAATGATACCTTGGATTTTTATAAAACTTTTTGAAAAGTTGTAACTAACCGATTTCTATATAATTTTTGTTTGTTTATACTTTGTGGTAACTCTTGGGTGTGCCCCAGGGACTCTTTTAGGGCTAAAAAACACTCCAATTTTGGGACTATTTTATGATATTTGTCCAAAATTTTCTGTGTATGTCTATTTAGCAGTTTTGCATGGGGCTAAATCGGGGGGGGGGTCAAATGATAGACTTAGTAATTTCCTTTTTTGCATGGTGCAGAACTCAAATTTACAACTGCACCATTTGTTCATTTTCACCAGGATTTGACGTCCCCTGGGGACTTTGGATCTAAATGAGGGAGATGCATTGCTTAGTTATTTTTTTTATGCCTCGTTCACTGTGCACTCACAGGGGACCATGCATGCTTCACTTGTTTTTTTTTTTTACAACAAAAACATGGAAACAACTGTGAAAGAAAACAAAACCGTTTCTCAGTTTAGAAAAGTATTTTTTGTTCAAGAAAAATACATAAAAAGTGTTTTTTCTTTTTCAAAAAATGTTTCAAATAAATAATCTTATATAGTCTTATTTGTAATATTCCGAATTATACTGGGTTTATATAATTCACTATGCGTTCATATACCAATAGATTTTAAGCCAAAAACAGATGACTTAAACTATAAGCTCCAAAATTATATTTCATAATTGAGCATTTATATACTGTTTTAATAAAAAACAAGAGTTCAAAGAATGATAGCAATAAAAAGTGTATTTCATTGTTAGTTACAATTGTTTCAAGACAATTTGGACAAATTCAAACATTATATCATTTGAAAATTTTCACAAGAACAACCTTTCTTCAGACTCATTGAATAAAAAACATTTTAACAATAAAACATTATGGAAAAACATTTCCTTTATAAGGAAAAGAAAACGAGCGAAACTATTTTACCTCTATCGCATCCTTGTGAAGGTCTTTCTAAAGATTTATATATTTACCTATTTTCGTATCTCTATTTAAAAAAAAATTCAAACAAACTATCATACAATGTTACCACTAATTACCTATGTCCATTTAATGTTTTATTAATAATATTCATTGATTTCTTAAATTAGATTTCTATATTTCTTTATTTAATTTAACTTATTAAAAATTTTTTTAAATTCTTTTTTATCCAGATTAATCAACTAAGTTAAATCGTCACGAATCTATGTTAGTTTCGTATCGGGAATTTGCTTTGTTTATTTAAAAAATATCGGCTAGCTTAGTTATGTAATTTAAGAAAAGTTTTAGTTTAAAACTTATTCAATAAGAAAATAAAGTTTAACATTACTTTATACTTAGTTCATTCTCATTCTTCATAAATAAATAAATATTTGCAACTTTTCTCATCATAAGTATATATAATATATATATATATACTTATGACAAGAAAAGTTGCAAATATTTATTTATTTACAACGAAAACATGAAAACAACTGTAAACAATAAATTTTCTGTTGATATTTGTTTTGACTAAATTTTGGTGGGGGCACAATCATTTTTCCTTCACAGAAAAAAAAATCAACAAAATGTTATGTAAAACAATGGAACATTCGAAAGAAACAGGGCAAATAAAAGAACATTGTCTGCTAAGAGGTGCTGGACTGACGTAGTAGATTAAAGATTATTTTACAACGTGATTTCATTATTTGTAGTGAACTATGTAGCAAAATACTACTTTTTGAGTATTTATTAATTCATCTCCTTTGGGTCAGTTCTATATTTAAAATACAATGGACACTATTTTCATAGAACTGTTAACAAACTCCTATTTGCAGCGTGTTATTGTAATCGTGTGAATAAGAATCTCGTAATTTCGGCATGCAGCAGTTCTTCGTCGAAGAAAGGAGTCAGGGGAACATTAAAAAAAAAAAAAAAAAAATAATTGTTCGCCAGAAGAATGTCGGCTTTATCAAAACATATTTCTTGATTAAATATATTGTTCCAGGGTTCCACAAACGAATTTATTTTTAGTTAACCTTTCACAACTAAATATTTTCGTTTACTAGCCAAATAGAAAAGTTACTAGCCAAACCCATATGATTTTTGGAATATGACATCTTTGTTCTGTGACGAGTATGTACATCATAAAAATCTTTCCTCGTTATTTTTATTTAAATAAGTGTAATTCTAAACATGCATTGAATTTTATGTCGAGATTTGAATTTTTTTAGATGTTTTTTAAAAAGCCTTCATTAAAAAAAGAAAGTATAATGATCTATCAAACCTTTTATTGTTTAATATGACTTTGCTCGTTTTATTTATAAAAAAAAAAAAAAAAAAGTTGAAAAGATATTTTTCACTCAGTAGTGGGCTTTAAAAAATTGTCAGTGAAAGAAATACAATCGCCAAAAGATAAACGTCTCATTATTTCTAGTCGCCACTTTGAAAAATCACTAGCAAATGCGACTGTTTCACTCGCAATGTAGAGCCCTGGGTTCGTACTGTGGAATTTCCACAGGTCTTGCTAGTTGTATATATTAGATTTGTTTATTTATTATGCCTCTTTAGGCATCTCTGGTTTTAATCAATAATTTAGTGGAGCATATTTTTCTGTAGACAACAAACTGAAAAAAGTAGTCTTGAAAAAAATATACAACAAATGTTACTAAAATCAAGATAAGTTACTCTTCTACCTATCGGGATGAGTTTTTTTTTTTACATGGAAGTCACCACTTATCATGGGCCAGAGGCCACTCGAGGATAAGGGTTATTGCGTGTACAGTAATCAATGGGACAATATCGTAGTAATCGTTAGTAATGGAGATTTGATAAAGTGGCTTACTTAAGGGGGCGGTTTATCAGGAATTTGTTTATGTTGGACTTGTGGACATCCAAGTTGTAGTCAGGTGGGAAACAGGCAAACGGAAGAGAGTTCCACAGGCGTGCACTTCTCAGAAAGAAGCTTTGTTCATGGAATCTACGTTTTGATTTAGGCACAGATAAAGAGTGGGGAAAATTACTGACAGTAGTTTCAGCTAGATGGATGTTTTTCGTGAAAGATTGGTGAGGGGGGGGGCAGAGATTGGAGCTCAGAAGAGCACTTGCCATGGAAGTAACGATAAAACAACAACAGGCCCGCAACGTTTTTGGTGTATTAACTTATTTTAAAGTGTTTATTAAGTTTGAAATACAAGTAGTGCCAAGCGCTTAAGTTAAACTGACAACAAGATTGTGGACATGGGACTGCTATCTTTAGCGTTTCGATAATCATTGAAAACTCGAAAATAAAACAATATTGATAAAAATCCACCCAATAAATGTCACGGTGATAGTTACTTGGTGGATTTTTCCCATTATTTATTTTTGAATTGTGAGCCATTCTCGAAACTCTAAAGGTGACAGCCTTATGTTTGCTATCTTTATTATTTCTTAATTTAAATGAAACAAAAACCTATAATCGAATCACATCGAAACGCTGGTACTTGTTGGATTCTGAAAGTTAAGTGACTTTTTTTTTTTTTTTTTTTTTTTTTACACAGTGATCACAACTTATCAAGGCCCGGAAGCCACTCAGCGATAAGGGTTATTGCAAGTACATTACGTTAGTGTGGAGATTTGATGAAGTGTTTACTTAAGGGGGTGGTTCATTAGGAATTTGTTAACATTGGACTTTAAGACATCCAAGTTGTAGTCCGGTGGGAAGCAGGCAGACGGAACAGAGTTCCACAGGCGTGCAGTTCTAAGAAAGAAGCTTTGTTCTTGGAATCCGCATTTTGATTTAGGCACAGATATAGAGTGGGGGAAATTTTTCACAGTGGATTCAGCTAGACGGGTGTTTTTCGTGAAAGATTGGCGAGGGGGGACCAGAGATTAGAGTTCAGATGAGCCCCTGCCATGGAAATAATGATAAAACAAGGATAGGCTCGCAACGTCTCTTCTGTGGGAGAGAGGTTGCAGGGTAGAGAAAAGGGCATCCCCCACTAAGCCACGAAGTCTATTTTGTACTCTGTCAAGGCAGGATAGGCTATTTTTAGCAGCTCCTGCCCAGATATGGCAACAGTATTCCATCCTTGGACATACTTGGCTTTTATATAGATAGAGAATTGCATCAGTAGTGAGATATCTTCTGGAGCGGTAGAAGGATCCCACCATCTTTCCAGCGACCATGGCAACAGACTTGATGTACGTGTTCCATTTCAGATCAGGAGTAAAGGACAAACCCAGAAGCTTGTCAAAGCACGGGGCCTCACCCAGACGAGAGCCATCCATCACAATTGATGCCAGATTGAGCTTGGTTAATAATTAAATGGGTGACTTTTTGAGATTATCAAATGCTGAACACAAAACTCATCATCCTGAACATTTTCCAGAATAGCTAAAAAAAACCAAAAAAAAACCACACAAACAAAAGCGGGGCTAAAAAAAAAAAAATGTTGCAGTGTTCAGTAGACAGATAGAGAGCTCATTACTTTTATTTTATTGTTACAATTCGGACCTATGTTGAAAAGTAGAAATTAAAACTGCTTTTTTCTCTTCTCCCTCCATATACTTCATGTCAGGCGGGATTTTTATAGGTAGAGCTTCTTTGCACGGATTTCCCTTCTGTGTAGCACATTGCCACAGGACTGCTTCTCTGTCAACACAAGTCAACACAGTTCATAGCATAGATCAATGATTGTTAGTACTCCCATAGTGTTCCTCGTTTTTCGTCTGGCAATTATTCTTGTTTTATTAATCCTTATCCTCAAGTGGTTCTTGGCCTTGATGAATAATAACCAAAATAGTTTTTTTAAAAAAGTATATTTTCATGATTGTCACTGATTATGGACGTGTGTGTGTGTGCGTGTAGAATTGTAAATATTTTTGTATAAAAATAGATATTAAGTAATTGTGAAATCCTTGTATTAAATAGGTATTTGAGGGGGGTGCATTTTAGATTTTGTATGCATCTTGGTTTATATTTAGGTGTGTGTATATGTATGATTGTAGGTATTTTTTTTACTTAATGGCATTATGTTTGAGAATATGTTCTATGCATTTATATGTGCATAGGCATATATATATATATATATATATACTAGCAAAAGTACCCGTCGTTGACTGGGTTCAAAAACAGCCTACAGAAAATGGACTCTGATTTATGAAAGTATGATAGGTTATGAAAAGAAAGGGTTGTAAAGAGCTAGCTTCGAATTTGGGTGTATCAAAACCAAAGCAAAATATGATGAAAGTAAAAATAAAATAGATAAACACCATAATTTATTATACCATACCTGTTCACACTGAAACACTTATCACAATATTCTGTGGATCTATATTAAAAAACCTTGTTAAACTTTGTGACATATTTCCATTCTTTGGAGGTCAGGCGCGAACGAACCCCCCATAATTTTATTATATCATATTTCTTCAAACTAAAACATAATTATCAAAGTATACTTACGCAGATAGATATGAAAAGTCTTTATTAAAGTTTGTGCCTATTTCCATTCTATGGAGGCCAGGCGCGAACGCAGACCCCACAATTTTATTATACTATCCCTATTTAAGTTAAAACATACTTATCAAAGTATTATTATGTACATCTATATCGAAAACACTTGTAAACGTTTTTTTTTTTTTAATTTTTAAATTTTTTTATTTCTATACTTTGTGGACCAGGCACGTACGTAGACCCCACAATTTTAATGAATCATCATTATGCCAGATCAAACATACCCATTCCTGTGTCTCGATACATCTTCTATCATTATATGTGATCAGTTTTCTATAATAGTCAACCATATAGGAGCCTATTCGTGACCAGACACACGCACACAGACATTCAGCTTATATATATATATATATATATATATATATATATATATATACACACACACTAGCAGAGAGACCCGATGTTGCCCGGGATTGAATGATGATCAACAAATATTTCAGACACCTATATTTTTATTGTCATCGAAATCTGTGAAATCGCCCGGGAGGAAGCTTCACATGCCTCCATGCAGTAACTTAGTCCAAAATATATGTTATTCTACATTGCACGCTAAAGAACCTATTGTTTTTTTTTATAAATTTTTTTTGTATAAACTTCTTTCCAGTTAACAAAAAAAAAAAAAAAAAAAACATTAAAAAATGTACGTGCGAGGTTTGAACTCACAGGCCACGTCATGCAAAAAAATAAAAGAAAAGAAAAGAATTTTCACGGCCTGTTGTTCTATCATTGTTGCTAAGCAACAACATGGAAAAAAATGGCTTTACCGATGATAGATAAAATAATGGTTGTGATTATTGGTAATTATCGAGGGTATTCTGAGACAAAACTTAACTAAGATCACTTCCAGACTTATACACTAAAGTCGTGTAAATTTTAAAGAAAATCTGTTCAGCCATTTTGGAGTCTATAAGGAACGAACTCACACATACACACAGAGTTGCATTTATATAATTGTAGAGATATATATGTATGTGTGTGGCTGTGTGTATTGTACTGTATAGGTGCAGTTGATTTGAAAGGGATGCCCGCCCCCAAAAGCTATGAATAAAATAACAACTTGTGTTTAACAATGAATCTTATTGTTTCTGTATAAAATATGTGAAAAATGGTTGATATGTCGTAAAACTCACCATCCAAACGAAACTGAATGCTGGGAGTAATGCCTCAACTTGCAAATAAAAAATTTAATTTTACTTATTTTTATTGCTTTCGACTGAAATAGAACTTGGCACGTTCAGGTGGTCAGTCCACATCGGTATCCATTTCATAGCTGCTACTTTCGAAAAATTAAATTTTTAATAAGTGATCCATTATATGGAGCCTGGTTTAGTGCGTTCAATGCACCAGTCATGATCATTTCACTCGTTGTTGTGCCGAGGAATTCTCTCTCCAAAATCATAAACCTAGTTTATAAACAAATGATACTGTATATTTCTTTGGAGATTGCAGGTGGTACTTGTCCTCTAAGTTGATCAAAATCTGTTTTTAATAAGCAATGGTCATACGTAAAAATAAAAAATTTTTTTTAAATCGATCCCTCCCCTCATTCAATGACATTTCCTGTATTTTTTTATAATCAAATGTCACAAACTCCAAAAGTAATGAATTTCTTATAAATCTAACTCCATAATCTTCAGAAAACGAAATAAAATTGTATGTTAAGCTAGTTGTAATGAGCTAGCATTGGCCTGAATCTATTATGTTCAGATTTCTTTTGTAAATATTTTTACAACCGCCAATTCTTTTTGCTATGTCGGGCATCTAAATTAAAAATGAACTGGCCTTTGATTTAATAAGAACGAAGCAAGTAATATATATATTTTTTTTTTTTACACAGTGATCACCACTTATCAAGGCCCGGAAGCCATTCAGGGATAAGAGTTATTGCAAGTACATTACGTTAGTGTGGAGATTTGATGAAGTGTTTAATTAGGGGGCGGTTCATTAGGAATTTGTTAACATTGGACTTGAAGACATCCAAGTTGTAGTCCGGAGGGAAGCAGGCAGACGGAACAGAGTTCCACAGGCGTGCAGTTCTAAGAAAGAAGCTTTGTTCATGGAATCCGCATTTTGATTTAGGCACAGATATAGAGTGGGGGAAATTTTTCACAGTGGATTCAGCTAGACGGGTATTTTTCGTGAAAGATTGGCGAGGGGGGACCAGGGATTGGAGTTCAGACGAGCACCTGCCATGAAAATAACGATAAAACAAGGATAGGCTCACAACGTCTCTTCTGTGGGAGAGAGGTTGCAGGGTAGAGAAAAGGGCATCCCCCACTAAACCACAAAGTCTATTTTGTACTCTGTCAAGGCATGATAGGCTGTTTTTGGCAGCTCCTGCCCAGATATGGCAACAGTATTCCATCCTTGGACGTACTTGGCTTTTATATAGATAGAGAATTGCATCAGTAGTGAGATATCTTCTGGAGCGGTAGAAGGATCCCACCATCTTTCCAGCGACCTTGGCAACAGACTTGATGTACTTGTTCCATTTCAGATCAGGAGTAAAGGTCAAACCCAGAAGCTTGTCAAAACACGGGGCCTCACCCAGACGAGAGCCATCCATCACAATTGATGCCAGCTGGGGATCAGAGCGTTGATGATGTAAGGATAGGAGTTTGGTTTTAGATGCATTAAAGGTAACCAGCCACATCTTCCCCCACTGAACCACGCGCTCGAGATCAGAGGAGAGAGAATCCGAGAGAACTTTGTCATTTACAGCCTTTGATGTGTTGCCGTAGATGGTCGTGTCATCAGCATAGATGTCAACGAATGATTTAAGTATGTGTTTAGGGAGGTCATTGATGTAGATCAGGAAGAGAGTTGGGCCCAGGATTGACCCCTGAGGGACTCCAGCATTTATATTGCAGGCCTCCGATTTTTGTCCATCTACCACTACTCTTATGAGCCTATCGGAGAGAAATGATTTAATGATTGAGAAAACATTTCCAGTTATACCGTAGCTGGAAATCTTGTGAAGTAGACCCTTATGCCATACCTTGTCGAAGGCCTTTGATATGTCAAGAGCAATTGCCCTAGAAAGGAAGCCTTTGCCAAGAGATTCACTAATCCTGTGGGATATAACCGTCAACACATCTGCGGTAGATCTTGCAGAGTGGAAACCATATTGTGTGTCACTAAGAAGGTTATTCCTGCTGAGGTGGTTGACTATATATATATATATATATATATAAAAATGTACAGCATAATCACGTTGACACACCGGTTCTTGTCACATCACCGAAGTTAAGCAACGTTAAGCCTGGCTAGTACCAGATGGGTGACCATTTGGGAATTCTAGGCGCTGTATGTACTTTCCGCTTATCTCGGCATTGTTTCCAGTCGTCCTGAACCTCCATTTTCCACTGGTATTCAACAATGTTGACTCAGGAGAGATGTGGTTGCAGATTGCGCAACTCTTGCCACAAAATAAAATCTTTTAAAAAATTCATGTGCAAGGCACCCTTACAGTGGGTATCTATAGTCTGTCAAGACTGAAGGAAGCCTTGAGATACATAAAATTTTAGTCATTCAATGAATTTAAAAATTTATGATGGGAAATATCTAAGTTTCAAATCAAAAGATTTTTATTATTCTATGTAAGACAAAGAATACCTTTGAAATATTTTATAATACTTATAATAATACTTATACTTATAGAATATTACTGGCAGTAATATTTTGTAAATCTTATAATCACAGGTTTCCATACCAGCTGATTGTTGGATAATTTTATTCTGAAGTATTTATTTATATATATATATATATATATATATATATGATTAGTTTTTTTGGAAAAAGAATTCCAGCAGAGTGCTCAATTAAAAGGAAAATCCAAATTTTAAGAGCGTACTTATATTTTGTGTACAGAAAGTTGTTAGTTGAGACAGGTCATTGGTACCGTCGGTTTCAAGCCTGATAATAAGGCCCGTTTAAGGTATCCTTATCGAGCTCTCTTCAGCCAATATTCGTATATATATATATATATATATATATATATATAGTAAAAATCGATAACCATCTGCATGTTCTAGAAATTTTATTAATGCCTTCCTCCTTAAAGGGGTAAATCCCACTACCGTACATTATGACATTTCTAACACAGATTAAGGTGATTAATAATGACTAATAAATTTAATGATAATAATTTAATGACATTTTTTTCTGTACTAATCAAATATCATAAACTTTAACTGTCAAAGCGATGAATTTCCTCTAAATCCAACTCTTCAGAAAACTAGGCAAATATCAAACTAGCTGTCCCGACATAGCATTTGCCAGGATGCATTATGTTAAATTTTTTTTTTTTTTAATGTTTCTGTATTATTTCCATTAGCTGTGTGTGTGTGTGTGTGTGTGTTTGTTTGTGTGTGTGTGTTTGTTTGTGTCTGTGCTTTTGTGTGTGTGTTTGTGTTTGTTTGTGTGTGTGTTTGTGTGTTTGTTTGTTTGTGTGTGTGTTTGTTTGTTTGTTTGTTTCAGATGACGTCAGTAATAGAAGACTAATTAAGTATAAAAATTGTAGCAAAAATGCATTAAATTTCTGCTTGATCAAACTAATTGCACCTTTTTTCTTTCTTTTTAAGACGATTAATAATGACTAGCGGGACCTGTGGAAATTCCACAGAGGCTCATTCATATGTAATATATTGATGTTGGTATTCTGTAGCCCGGTCATAATGTACGCTTAAATATGATATTTTTATTCTTGCAGATTTTGTATATATTATTATAGAGTTAATGTTCTATTGATTTTTATATATAAATATAAAAGCGAAAATGTATTATGTATGTATGTATGTACGCTTTTCCTCGATGTCCACAAAAGGCTTCTTTCAGAGAAGCGCTCGCTAGATTCACAACTTCTTAAAACTTTTTATATCATCTATAAATTGTAATATCTCGCAGTTAACCACGGAGCTCGCCTGTCTATTTAATTTTATTGACTTTCAAACGTTAATTATTCCACATTCCCCCCCCCCCCCCGCATCGGCACGCGTTACATTCGGGTTTTTGGTATTAAAAAAAAGCGAAACTCGACTCTAATAACAGTCCCAGAGCCAGTGGTCTCTAGAGAGCTAAGTAACGTTTGATCAATGTCGACTTCGTCATATCAGACGGGGGGGGGTTAAAAACAAACAAACCGATTTATTGACCTCATTAAAACTGTCCCACACAAAATGCTAACTGCTGAATAGCTATTGCCGTCCCGTCAATCAAAAACGCGCACCTGTTTTTTTTTTTTTTTTCTCACACTTTACTATTTTCCAACTGCGTGTCGTCAAGGCTTTTTATTTTCACGGGCACCTGTTTTTTTCCACACACACCTACAAACACCCGGGCAACGCCGGGTACCCCTCGCTAGTATATTATAAAGTTGTGATTTCAAAAATAAAATATATCTATGTGACTTGGGTGCATCAGCTGAAATCAAAACCGAAATCAAAACTTATGAAAAAAAATGTGTGTGTGTGTGTGTGTGTGTGTGCATATATATATATATATATATATATATATATATATATATATATATATATATATATATATATATATATATATATATAACTTGAGTTCCTTCAGCTGTAACCGAAACCAAAACTTATGAGGAATTCTTGGTAAAATTATTTATTACAAGAAATGAGGTTCATAATAATTAAACAACCGTCACTCTAATGTAAGCGTGACACACAAAATAAATAACACACATACTATCCTATTATCTAGATTAATAACTTGATCATGACAATTTTTTCTTTGTATTAACCGAATATCACAAATTCTGCTAAAGTAATCAATTTTTTCTGAATCCAAAGCAACAATTTTAGGATAACCAGGCAGAATCCTCACAAATGCTAGAGAGACTTGCATTATTCATTGATCTGTTACAAAAAACGTGACAATGCTAAGATGATACCGTCGATGTTAGGAAGTAGAGGAAAAAGAGGAAAAGAAATATAACAAAAAAAAAAAAGAGGAAATAAGTTTATCAGCAGAATAATGAATGAGAAGTTGTTCACTATTGCACACAAAAGGGAACTGAGGTAGGATTATGAATCAGGGTGTGACAAAAGAATTGAAGATATATTTAGAGTTAGTTTGTGTGCACATTGAGGAGTGGCAGTTGTGGACAGTCTTGAATTTGTGACAATTGACAACACTGTTCAGTTTGGGACAGTTGGCAGTTCGGAGGTCCCCAGAGAGAGATCGGAGAGGAAGTCACGAAGAGAAGAAAATCGCTGGGGACTAACGCAACCAGATAGTTATCAACGGACAATGTTGGGGTTCCTATTTCTACGATATACGAATGTATTACATATGCACCCAGAGATTAACCGGTTTAAATCAAGAACGCGTTTTTAGTTTAGCGCGATTATGAAGATGATCATCGGGTCACATTCAGCACTTTTTTTTTAATGTGTAACACTGGTAAATGTACAACACCAAAATCCTTTTTTGCTCCATTAATCTGCTGCCATATTTTGTTGCAGTGTATGTAGTTCATTATTTATTTATGCATGGTAAAAATCCAAATCCACAAAGTGGCGAGAGGGAAAAAAACAAAAAAAAAACTATTGTTACTGTAAATAATTTATTGCATTAACATGTTTCGCGTTTGGCCTTCTCAAAGGTGCTAAAATTGAACAATGTGAAAATACGCCGATTTACAGATGTGTTGCATATTTTGAGACCTCGTAAAAGTCATGTTTTCTGGTTGAAAATGGAAATAGTGTAAGAACGAAAAGGATTTATATACCGTTGAAAATCTGTTATTGTCATTATTATCAAGATCAAGTAAATTCCATGACGCCCGAAACGATTTCCAAACTGAGTAATTTTTTTTTTCTTTTTTTTTTTTCTTTTTAATGTGTACTAGCGAGGCCTGTGGAAATTCCACAACGGACTCTTTCATATGTAATATATTGATGTTAGCATTCTGTGGATGTTCAGCATAAATGGAGACACCCTGATATTATTGTAGCTCTTTTGTTAAAACTGCAAAAGTATTAATCTAAGCTAAAAGGGACGCCTGGCATATATATATATCGGGTACAATATATTAATCAATAGGGTAGTGGCTCTTTAATATTAAATATGAAATCTGTGTGGACTAAAATATCATATTTAAGCGTAGTTTACAGCCTGGACACGCCGGGTGGCATTGCAATGTATTAGGTATAAAAATGACTATTAAAATTGTCGTTATAAGAATAATGAATATGAAATCTGCATCAATTAAAATATATTTAAACGTATCTTACGACCGGGCAAGTTTGTATGATTAACAAAAACAATTTTTGATTTAGCATTTTTATGACTTTGTTTTTTTAAACGTTTTTAACTTGGCCGTTTTATTTATTTATCTTTTTAATTTAGCAACAAACATTTATTAAAGTCTGGCATATCCGGTCGTAAAATACACATAAATATGATATTTTAGTTTATGCAGATTTTGTATATATTATATACATATATTATAGAGTTAATGTTCTATTGATTTTTATATATTATAAAGTTGTGATTTCAAAAAAAAAAAAAAAATATCCATATGACTTAGGTACATCAGCTGGCACCGAAACCGAAACCAAAACTTACGAAGAAAAAAATAATATATATATATATATATATATATATATATATATAAATTTGAGTTTTTTCAGCTAAAATCCAAACCAAAACTTTTGCAAAATTCTTGATTACAATTAAACAACGGTTACTCGGAAGAAAAGATGATGTAAGCGTGACACACAAAATAACACATGCTATCGTGTGTGTGTGTGTATATATATATGTATATATAAATAGTTGAACGTCAAAAACGACATTATTATTGCACCAACCTAGTATACCCCCCCCCCTCCAGAAAGTAAAGCCAGGCTGAAGCGCTAATGATGCTATAAAGTCAACTGGATTCAAATTTGGCACACCTACACCATCAATCTGCATTATTATATATATTAATCACGTCAACACACCGGTTCCCGTTAGATCACTGAAGGTAAGCAACGTTGAGCGAGGTCAGTACTAAAATCGGGAACTATTTGGGAATTCCAGGTGGTGTATGTGCTCTCCGCTTATCTCAGCATAGTTTCCAGTCAATCTTTGGCCTCTCCATGCCACTGGACCCATGCAGTGCTAATTCAAAAGAGGTATGGTTGGGAGATTGTGCATCCTTTGCTTCACAATTACACGGACAGCTACCCTTACAAGGGTGTCCATTGTCTCTTGGGACTGAATGGATATTATCCATGGTATTTAGTTTGGTTTGTTTTGTAGAAGACAATTATTGTTTTTGTTTTTGAAGAACATGAGTGAGTTTTGCAAAGGAACAGGAGAAAAAAGCCAATATCAATGTTTGGTGCATTTTTGTTTTGGAAACCAGTATCTTTAAACAGCCTGATCCAGCAGCACCAGATTCTTTATCAGGTATTACCATTCTGGGGCAAAGAAAACCTTGGAACAATAATAACTAAGGAGCAACTCCATAATCCTTACAGCCCCTAAATGGGCTTCCCCACTAGATGTCTTTTAAAGTCCCAGAGCCTCATAACTTTGGAATTCTTTCTCTCTCTCTCTCTCTCTCTCTCTCTCTCTCTCTCTCTATATATATATATATATATATATATATATATATATATACATAACTACTTCATTTACTCACATAAATTATTATACAAAAGTATAAATTTATGCGTAAACTTTAAGTATTTACTTCAACAGTGCTCAATACATAGGTAGAGCTAGTTATAAAATATATATGACGATTAAGCTACACTGAATATTCCGCATTTCATCTACTCTACGATATCTAGTGTCTTGACCTGTTTTAAATCTAGGTTAATTTTTTTTTATATGTTAGTTTATATATATATATATATATATATATATATATATATATATGTGATGGTTTATGTATATGAATGTTTATTTGTTTATTTTCTATTGTTATTGTTTGTTTTAAAATTATTTTGTATCTCTATCCTAGGGTAAATTTTATCTTGTGAACACAGTTGTTCGCTATTTCTCTCCTACAGTTTAATAGATCTTGGGGTTCTTTAAAGTATAGGATAGCAAATTTTTCATGAAGGCATAATCTACATGGATCGTCTAGGTCTCGACATGTGTTAGCTTGTCTTACTATTTTATATTCGACTACTGGCGGACATCCGCTTTCCTTGAGTTCCCAATATTTGTTTGCTAGAGTTGTTTTCATACGGTATTTTTTTTTATTATTGAATGTACTTTTGTGGTCATAATATCGAGTTTTGAAATCTAAGGAAGTCATACCTATGTAATATTTCTTGTTATTCAGGTTTTCTTTAGCAAATATTTTGGCCTGGTGAACTATGTTTTTGGTTAGACATTTATTTTGAAGTGGGCAAAGTGTGCGGTATCTGCAGTTGCATTTATCTTGTTCGTTTTAGTATTTTTATTTTTAGTATGGTTGTTGTCCCGAGTTGGTTTATTATTATTATTATTATTATTATTATTATTATTATTATTATTATTATTTCTACTAGTTATATATGTGCCATTTGTGTTAGTTTTATTTTTGTCATGGTGTCCACTTTTTTTATTGTTTATTTTGTTGTTTTCATTGCTTTTATTTAATATTTTGTTATGTGCTTTAATTATCATCTCTAAATATATATATATATATATATATATATATATATATAAAAGTAACCTTGTCTGTTGGTCTGGGAAATGGTCTCTATCAAACTCCTCTATGAATTTTTGACCTACAGATTTGAAACTTAATATAAAGAGGATTTGGACCTGTGGAACAAATTTGATTTGGTTTTTAGTTGATAAGAATAGCTACTGAGCGGTCAAAATTGAAAAATAAAAAAATTGAACTTGGCAGGCATGAATCAACTTGAAGTGTTCTTTTATGCATGCACAAATATACATTTATACTTTTTACAATGTTACTTTTTACATTTTTTTATGTGTAAGGGTATAGTACAAATTACAACGAATAATTCTAGCTGATGGCACCCGAGTCATGTTATGTTTGTTTTTTCGTTTGCTTGTTTTTTTGTGACTATAATAATAAATACGAAATCTGCATAAATTAAGCATATTTTATGACCAAGCAACGCCGGGCAGCCTGCTAGTGTTCTATACTGTAACCTAATGTGAGCGGTTGTATGCACGGGTAAGAAGAGGTGCACTAACCCTAATCCTGGTGGCAACACTTAAACTTCATCTAATGGTGGACCCTTCAAAATATAACTAAATTCACTGGTCACTGAAATTTACTACTCTAATACCCCAAATGCACAAAACTCACAATGACCCTAAGTTTATGTGGCAATCCCCTTTGACACGCTAGCTGGTCTGTGAACCTACTAGATGGGTCTCGGGTGGCTGTTTGATGTTTGTGGCTGAAGATGCTTTGGTATTGGTTGATTTGCTGCTTCTCACCGCTGCAACCTGATCGTTGTGTACCAGGACATGTTTGAAACTGATTGAGTCATTTCAAATCAGCAGGCAATCAATAATTAACGAAACATTAGAGATCATTTACGTATCAAAAAAAAAAAAAAATTATTATTTGCATAAAATAATATATAGCTTGTTTAAAAAAAAAAAGAAGAAAAGTCTCTGGATTTAAGCTAAACAAATTATTTTCTGGATGCAGGATTTTTTAACTGAATAAAATCCTTTCAGATACCTTTCTTCCATATAGCTAGTTCTCAGGATTCTATTTTTTTTTTTTTTTTTGTTGTTAAATATCTTACAAGACATACACCTGTACCTTTCAGCCAGCCAGAGGGAAAAAGTGGTCTGATTTGACCTGGTCACTTGGTTTTCATAAAATCGGCTATTTTTCCTTCTATCTCTTTGAGATTACCATTTTCTTCTCCATCCACTTTTCCTCCCATCCCCACCTTCTCTATAATATCTTTTTGTCTCTCTGTTCCCATCTTTGAGACCTGCCCCCCCCCATTAATTATTAACTATTTTGTATTGTTACTATCTTTTTCTAGCATCATTTAGATTATTTTTTTGTCATGTTAACTTTCTGGGAGGTCCCCTAGGAATACGTGGTTACAGTTTCCTTATCAACTCTAACATGGGAAAGTAAACATACCATTTTTCGGTTTTTCTTTGCCCTAAATCCATTTTTTGTTGCTTATTTCTGTTCATCGCTTCATTATCAACAAAAAGCTTTATTTAGTTTCGCAAAAACTTAAACAGATGGTCGCAGTTGAGAATCCTTTTTTGCCAATACCAGTTAGATTTGTTTAACAATTGACATTTCTATTTATCGGTTGAGGTGTTCATTTTTCTAATATCTCCAAAAAGAAAATATTTCATCATTCCTTGGTCCATCTGAGATTTCTAACAAAGTGTCAACCCATAACATGATCATACTTGACTCACCGAATTTGCTTAGCAAGGCAATCTAGTGTTGCTCGGTACTAGATATATGTTTAGAAAAATGTTACAATATATGTAAAGAGCAAGTTTGTGTGGAGGTTGCTATTTTAATAGCACTTTATTACTAATCTCGTTTTTTTTTATGTAGTTTATTTCTTCCTCTGTTGATCATATTTGTATCTGCTTTGTTGTATACTGTTGAAATAAGAATCAACATTCAAGATGTCAATTGTATCAACTCTAAAACACACCTATCATGTTCTCCTGAAACAAGGGTTATGCTATGATGATGATCCAAGCTTGTTGGTTTATGTCAGTCAGGAAGAAGGCTTGTATGACCTTACTTCTGTACGAAAGTATGATAGATAGATAGATAGATAGACGCGCGCACACACACACACACACACATTCTTGTCGTTCTTATAAAGCACCTGCTGAGAAGGGCACCGTCCTAACGATTGATATCAAAAGGAAGTGGAAATTTTTCATAAACTGTCATCTAATCGCATTTTCTTTTTCATCAGATAAGAAAGAGTATTTTTTTTATCTTCATGTTATCGCTTTTTTTTTTTTTTCATGAACTTATATAACAATAAAGCCCCCCTCCCCCTTTTTGCCTACATATTAATCCTGACACAAATAATACAATTTGTTCTTATTTTTAAAAATCTGTTGCCAAGGCCACTGGAAAAATTGTAGGATCCTTCTACCGACCGCTCCAGCAGATATCTCACTCCTGATGCAATTATCTACCTAGCCAGGCACGGTCAATGATGGAGTACTGTTGCCACAACCTTATCCTGCCTTGACAGAGTTCAAAATAGACTTCATAGCCTAGTGGAGGATGCCTTTTTCTCTTCCCTGCAACGTCTTTCCCACAGAAGAGACGTTGCGAGCCTGTTCATGGCAAGTGCTCATCTCAGCTTCAATCTATGGCCCCTCCCCTCGCCAAACTTTCATGTAAAACACTCATCTAGCCAAAACCACTATCAATACTTTCCCACACTCTTTATCCGTGCCTAAACCTAAATGTAGATTCCATGAACAAAGCTTCTTTCTTAGAACTGCACACCTGTGGAACTCTCTTCTGTTTATCTGCTTTCCAGCTGACTACAATATGGCCTTCTTCAAGTGTAACGTAAACAATTTTTTGATGAGCCGTCCTCCTAAGTAAGGCAATTTACAAAATTTCCTCTACTTATGATTACTATGCTATAATCCCATTGACTAATGTACACCCATTAACCCTTATCCTCGACTAGCCTCCAGATCTTGATAAGTTGTGACTCCTTTGAAAAAAAAAAAAAAAAAAAATTGTATGTGACGAATAGTTACATTTCTTCGGCTGAGTAAACTTACACTAAAACAGTGTGTATACCCCTATCTCTAAATTGAAACAATACTCACCCTAGATGGGTTGAACCGACTTCGTCCAAAGGAGGAAGTTTCATGAGAATATCAAATTCACAAGCAGTCAGAAGTCAGTTGTATATCCTATCAGTGTATATGACGTTAGGTTTTGCAGTTCTTCGCAGGGAGTTGCTGATGTTCTCCTACATACAGCAGTTGGTATTCTCAAATGTTCACCCACATGATACTGACTCAACATTGCTTAACATTGCTGATCTAACAAGAATCGGTGTGTCAATGTGATAATGCCTCATAACTGTGTATCAGTAGCAATGCCTCCTACTGTGGAAAAATGTGGCACAATGTCTTATACCACAAGAAAACATGACGTAAGGTTGGAAGATGAGGCTTGAAAAACCAGCACCCAAAAGGAAGAGCACTCTGACCTACAAAAATTGCCTGAGCAACCACATTGGTATTAGATATGCCGCAGGTGATCAACAATGAACTTTTTAGGGAGAGGAGCAAATCCTGGGTAGGTGAACCTCTTAGAACTGTACAGGACCGTACAACCTGACAGGAAAAAGGTCACCGAACCTAAGTGGCCTCCAGCTCTGTCAGACTGATTGTCAAGGACGTATTTTCGACTTGGTATGAAAATCACAAGGTCAGGTTGACCCCCTAGAAAATGCAATTTGGAGTTCAATTAACTTCCAAGTTTCTCAGATGCCACATAGCTTCTTTTGATATCGCATAATCTTTACCTTTTTTTCACACTGGTTGTCTTCAAGATATTACAGCTGACATCCACGTGCATCGTCGTTGGGTACTTTGCTCATGTGTATGGTTATCACTATAAAGGCCAGGCGATCTTGCAATTGTTGTCTTTTACTAGAGTTGATGTGAATGTTTAAGATGATTTGATATACAAGGTGCCTTCAATATGTTTACAGATTTTTTTCGTATGGGTATTTTTATTGATAGTACACACATGAAACTTTAGTCTCCTTCGAAGTAATCTCCTCCAACTGCAATGCACTTGTACGGTTCCAACAACTTCTAGAGGCCACCATGCATGTCCTCTTATATGTCACAGTCTCTTTGAAAATGTAGATGGAGACTCAGCGTGCCAAAGTCTGAAAAGGGAATCCATAAGATGAACAAAGGCCATGTAACATATAACTAGTTATGGCGTTCTTTTGGGGTGTAAACAAACATGCGATTTGGTTTGAGACCAGCAGAAATAGATGTTATCCATTTGATTATAAGAAAAGCTGTCTATAAAAGTTGATGTGTAACATATTTGTGGAGAAGCGCCCACACACACAAAAAACATTTTATATACATGCAGGACACAATGAATATTTCTATACTTTGTATGCACACATTCATTACATATTAAAGACATTGTTATATTCACAACTAGAAGATATACGAACATCATATAATATATATTGATACATGTAAGAAATACCAACGTGTACATAGACAAGACACACATGTGTATGTTTATGTGTGTATATGTGTGTGTTTGTGAGTGTGTGTGTGTATATATATATATATATATATATATATATATAAGTAGTATCGTTTGTGCGTGTCTGTGTGTACCACTCTCCTACAGCCCACACTATTGAACCAATCATGACCAAACCTGGCATAATGATGGTCCCCCACCTAGGGATGGTGCACACCATTTTTCAAGTTAAGGTCAAAAGTCAAGGTCATAGCCTATGTATATACACTCTCCAGCTTACACCACTGAATTGATCCTGACCAAACCTGGTATAATGGTGATCCCCCCCCCTCCACCTAGGGATGGTTCACACCATTTTTCAAGGTCAAGGGAAACAATTACGGTCATGTTTTGTGCGGCTCTTCATAAACTCCCTCATCTAGGGATGGTGCATATCAAGTTGGGGGTTCGCCACTATGGCTCCAGCCAATGTCATTGTGAATTTGAATCGGATCACCCTCCTCCACCCCATCCACTCAACCAATCTTGATGAAGTTGGGCATGATAGTGGTCCCTAACATTGGCCAAAATTTAAATTTCAAAATCGGATTTTCAATCATGAGGTAGTTAAAAAAATTTTTTTAAATACCTTAGGCAATAGTTGCTTTTACAGCATCCACTTAATGCAAGTGTGTCTATGAAATGGGTACCTGAGCGTACAGCAAAGTACCGCACGAATCTCGGGTATCTCTGCTAGTACATACATATATATGACTCTAGGTATCCAACAAATTGATAAATTTGACAATTATTGAAAAATAAATGAAGTAATTTTGAATAAACAAACGCAGTTGCATACTTTAATAAATGATTTTTGTTTCAACGTGGAATTTTTTTTTTTCCCTTTATAAGAAAATTTGTATTTAATCATTACTATGATTAGAATCGTTTCAAAATGAAATTTTCTAGGAGCAAAGACAGTGAAGTGTTGGCAGCTAAAAATATCTTTGCTGACTGTTGAAGGGATAATCAAAGATCACGTCCATACATGTTTGCAGCTAAAAAGATATCCGCTGAGTGATTGTAAGATTTGCCAAAGTGTTACATCTCTGCCTGTTTGAGGGATGGTCATGCATTTCACCAAATCAAAATGGTAACTCTAAAGTATATTCGATCAGTGACTGAAATTTAGAATATGCTTTAAAACATTTTTTTTTTTTTTTTTTTTACACAGTGATTACCACTTATCAAGGCCCGGAAGCCACTCAAGGATAAGGGTTATTGCAAGTACATTAAGTTAGTGAGGAGATTTGCTGAAGTGTTTACTTAAGGGGGCGGTTCATTAGGAATTTGTTAACATTGGACTTGAAGACATCCAAATTGTAGTTCGGAGGGAAGCAGGCAGACGGAACAGAGTTCCACAGGCGTGCAGGTCTAAGAAAGAAGCTTTGTTCATGGAATCCGCGTTTTGATATTTTAATATCATAGATATTAGTATATTTGGATGGTGAAGCTATTGGGGTTGTCAAGTTTTGTTACCTTGGCGATACCACTTAAGCACAATGGAGCAGGTGCTAGTGTGATTGCAAGAGTTGAAGTTAATTCAACAAACTTCTGCCATTACTAAGAACATAGTGTTACCATTAAAAACAAGGTAAGAGTCTATCAGGTATGTGTGTGGTGTAGTTGCATGCATGCTGGTCGATTTTTTTTTTTTTTTTTTTTTTTTTGTAAGCCAAAAACTACTTGTAACACAAACTTTGTTTTTTATAAAAATATTATTTTCTTTATTTGCCCCATGTGCGTGCAGCAGCTGTGAAGGTCAAATACTTAACCTTTTACCACTGGCGACATCAGTTTTGACAGCTTCACCCCTAATTGTTCAGTGCGTTTTGGCTACCCGCTGTTATGTATATGTGTGTGCGCGTGCACACATATGTACACAGCTTCAATACGTGATATGTGTATGCAGTGTGATGATGTATGGGAGTTAGACATGGCCAGTAAGGGTTGAGGGTATGCGTTACATGGGGAAAATAATATAAGGATGATACAATGGATATGTAATTTGAGTCTTAAGTTCTGATGACCTCTGAGAAAGAGTAAATCTAAATAATATAGGAAGATATGTGGAAACTTGGATGGGGAGGTTATTTCGAAAAAAAAAATAATGCACGTTTTATGTTAGTAGATGTAGCAGGTCCAGTTCATAAGGAAATATAAAAAAACAAAAAAACAAGGGAAGAAGTGATAAAAATGGACTTGAAAGAAAGAGGGATATATAAAGACCTGGCTGGAGCTACAACCACAGCAAAGAAATTTCCTTTATCTTTGTGTATAAAAACCCAAATGGAACTTCCATCAACAAGGTTTCTTTCCTAGAACATCTCATCTGGGACAAAATACAGCAAGGTAACTTTGAACAAACAAATTTCAGAAACACCAAATGTTATATCTCTTGGCCTGTTGAAGGTGATGGCCAAGAATCATGTCCATATGTGATTTGAACTGAATCAATGAGTCCTTCATCAGTTAATGGTAAAAAATTAATGAAATTCGTACACAATGATTCTCGTTTCCTTATTTCCCATAGAAGGTTTGATCCCGTGAGGTCAATGTCCTCCTTCAGAATAGAAAGCCTTTCTGTCCATCGCTCCATAACTGGAGACCAGTGGAGCACTTTTATAGCAAGTAATTTTTTTTTTTTAATTTATTTTATAGAAAATTTGTATTTAATCATGGCTACGGTTAGAATGACTTCAGAATTAAATTTTCTAAGAGTAATTACAGTGAATTGTTTGCAGCAATAAAGATCGAAAGCCATTTTTGGTTTCAGAAAAAAAATCTTGTTCCAAACAAAATGGCAGTCGTCAATCAGAGACGATTTGAATTGTAAAAGATGAAGATGAAGAATAGGGTTTCCCGCTGTACAAGTGTCGGATTGTAAAAGTCTGCAGACGGAGAGCAAATTCCTTGTGTTGGGCGTGAAAAAATTGTGGATGAATGCTGAAAAATTCAATACTTTTATGGAGCAATTCTGGTTTCTGATTGGTTGCTAGCAGAATGTGGTTCCATTAGATTGGTCAATTCCTATCGCTAGTGTCTATAAGTAGAACATTCCAACTTTGTTTAATCATACCCTCCAACATATAAGCAATATCGCAACAGTTACTTTCAAACAGAAACTTCAAATGTTACGTCTCTTGGCTTGTTATAGGGATGGCCATGCTCATAATTTAATCTTTGTTGGACTTTGACCTTTCTGTCGTAAATTTGATAGTGTAATATTTGAGATGCAAAGGTGTTATATAAGGTCAGCATTTTGAACCGTTTGACCTGTTTATCACTGATGAACTCAGACAGCCCTGTTAAATTTTGTTGGTCGTAGAACATAAACGGATAATAATGTGGACGATGGAATCCATCATCTGAATTTAAATCTTATCAAATGTGTGTCCACTGTACATGCGCGTCAGGAAGGTATGAATCCACAGTTCTCCCACCAACTATAGTTACGTGCACGTTTCATGTTTAAATTTGAAAATGTACTTTTTTTTTACTCTTTACTCCAGACAAGGAACTTGCTACTTGGACGTAAATCCTTAACCTATCTATATAAAATCCAGCAACTCACAATACATAAGATCAAATACGAAACTAGTAAAAATAATTTAAATGTTTATTCCAGGGCACTAATTCTGTCGCTCTCTTAGAATGGAAATTGTAAGACTGGAAGTAACACCAATTAGTTTTTTTTTACTTTGATGATGTAAAATATAGTGTTCTTTGTTGATTGATTTTTTTTTGTTTTCGTTGCTTGAAAATGAGTCAACAAAGAATCGAAAGTGTTCCTGATACTTATAAAACATAGATTGATCTTTTTGATTTTGAAATTGAAAAATTTTGAAACTTTCAATAGGATATAATTAAACAGGAAAATTCTATTTTGTTTACCAATGTTTGCATAAATGAAAGAATGCTGCCTAAATATACACAATATATAAACGTACATGATTTTTGTTTATAAATTGAGATCTATACATGAATATGTACAAATGGAAAACTATTTCTACCTAGAAAACTTATTCCTTATCAACAGGCATCATGTGATCAAGTAAAAAGATGAATGAGATGTCGGTTTACATTACACTAGCGAGGAGGGGGGGCTTTTCCTAGCCATAAAATACGATTAAATATGATATTTTAATTTGTCCAGATTTCATATATATTATTATAGTCATGATTTCAAAAGTTAAAAAAAAGTATTTGGGTGCAATCAGTTAGAATCAAAAGCAACATTGTAGCATTCAAAGCTGGTGACGTTACCACTGTGCAAACGTGACACACACATATGAACTGATTAAAAATAGACTGAGATGAATGTACAAAATGTATAACGATTTTTACATTTTTGACCCCTTAAAAGCTGTTTCAATCAGCTAAAGACCAAAAAAAGAATGGTCCGTAAAAAATCCAATCATTTGAGTCCCTAGCACCACTCTGTGACTTGTAGTTTCGGAGGAGATAGAGTTTGAAAATATGGAGACAGCCAGACATAGCTTTTTATGTATCAGATTTAAACTTCTGAATGTCAGAGAGCAGAGAGGGAAGCCTAGCAGTTCAAGGAAAGATTTTAAAGGATAAAACTTTTCAGCATCCCTACAGTGAAGAGGTCGGATTTTGTTGCTAAACGGATGTTAAAAAAAACTAATCGCCTACTCGTTTCTATTTCTGTCAGTGACTTTTTTTTTATGACTTTGTATAAAAAAAAACTTCTCTTAAAATCTTATAGCGTGTGAGAAAGTATCAGCAGCAGCAAAGGATGACTGGCTTGCAAAAGATTAGCAGCAGCAGAAAAACACACATATGCAAATAAGGAGAAAATGCCTGAGAAGTAAATGTATAAAAAGGAGAGAAAAATGCACCACATGCTCGGGAGAGAAGAAAAGTCTTCGTCAAAGGAGACGGACATGAAAAGCGAAGATGAGAATAGGCCAGCAGTGCGGTCGGAAGAAAAAGAAACAACTGCCAAGCTAAAATGGACAGGTGGCAGCGAGAGACTTTTTAAGTGGTGCCGAAAGTAACGGTGATAAAAAAGTTTTGTAAAAAAGGAAAAAGATTTTACTGAAGTGAAGTTTTATTTTTATGAATTACTGGAGTAAAGTTTTATTTTTATGAATTACTGGAGTAAAGTTTTATTTTTTATGAATTACTGGAGTAAAGTTTTAGTTTTTATGAATTACTGGAGAAAAGTTTTATTTTTATGAATTACTGGAGTAAAGTTTTATTTTTTATGAATTACTGGAGTAAAGTTTTATTTTTATGAATTACAGGAGTAAAGTTTTATTTTTATGAATTACTGGAGTAAAGTTTTATTTTTTATGAATTATTGGAGAAAAGTTTTATTTTTTATGAATTACTGGTGTAAAGTTTTATTTTTATGAATTACTGGAGTAAAGTTTTATTTTTATGAATTACTGGTGTAAAGTTTTATTTTTATGAATTACTGGAGTAAAGTTTTATTTTTATGAATTACTGGAGTAAAGTTTTATTTTTTATGAATTACTGGAGTAAAGTTTTATTTTTATGAATTACTGGAGTAAAGTTTTATTTTTTATGAATTACTGGAGTAAAGTTTTATTTTTATGAATTACTGGAGTAAAGTTTTATTTTTATGAATTACTGGTGTAAAGTTTTATTTTTATGAATTACTGGAGTAAAGTTTTATTTTTATGAATTACTGGAGTAAAGTTTTAGTTTTTATGAATTACTGGAGTAAAGTTTTAGTTTTTATGAATTACTGGAGTAAAGTGTTAGTTTTGTGAATTACTGGAGTAAAGTTTTATTTTTTATGAATTACTGGAGTAAAGTTTTAGTTTTTATGAATTGCTGGAGTAAAGTTTTATTTTTTATGAATTACTGGAATAAAGTTTTAGTTTTTATGAATTACTGGAATAAAGTTTTAGTTTTTATGAATTACTGGAGTAAAGTTTTAGTTTTTATGAATTACTGGAGTAAATTTTTAGTTTTTATGAATTACTGGAGTAAAGTTTTAGTTTTTATGAATTACTGGAGTAAAGTTTTAGTTTTTATGAATTACTGGAGTAAAGTTTTAGTTTTTATGAATTACTGGAGTAAAGTTTTAGTTTTTATGAATTACTAGAGTAAAGTTTTAGTTTTTATGAATTACTGGAGTAAAGTTTTAGTTTTTATGAATTACTGGAGTAAAGTTTTAGTTTTTATGAATTACTGGAGTAAAGTTTTAGTTTTTATGAATTACTGGAGTAAAGTTTTAGTTTTGTGAATTACTGGAGTAAAGTTTTATTTTTATGAATTACTGGAGTAAAGTTTTAGTTTTATGAATTACTGGAGTAAAGTTTTAGTTTTTATGAATTACTAGAGTAAAGGTTTAGTTTTTATGAATTACTGGAGTAAAGTTTTATTTTTTATGAATTACTAAATTAATGTATTCAAGCCGATATTTGTCGTCCAAGATGTTGAGCTTTAATGCGATACTGATCTCGTCACGACCGTCGCATGTGTCAAAACTTTTTGATAGACATACAAACACACATGCGCACACACAATTTGCCTTTTATTTTATAGAAGATATATAAATCATTGCTAATGAAAGCATTGGGTACACAAGAAGTTCTGTTGAATTACTGATATATTGAGAGATAGGCAGTTTATGTGCAGGAAGTGTAAGGCAGATGAGAATTTAAATATGGAGGAAGTATGTTTGGATGGTGAGACTGTCTAAGAGTTCTGTTACGAAGGTAAAACCATTGGAGCACAGGGATGAACTGATGTTGGTGTGTTTGCAAAAGTTAGAAGTAGATGGAGAGTAACTTCAGAGAACGTTTGCCATTACTAAGAGGCAGAGCGTCATCGCTATCGACCAAAAGAAGAGTCTATCAGGCATGTGTATGCAATGTGATGTATGGAAGTGAAATCTGGCCAGTAAAGGTTGGGGGACATGTGTTGCATGGAGAAAAATGGCATGAGAATTATTAATTGGATGAGTAATGCAAGTCCTTTAAGACTTTTAGCTTAGATCTGATGACTTCAGAGGAAGATTAAATCTGGAGAGTATAGGGATATGTGTGCAGAAGAGGAGACTTTGGTTGTATCATCACATTGGAAAAATGAATGAGAGCTTTTGAGTTTGATGTAATCAAGATAGCAGGGTCAGTTGACAAGGATGGGCGAAGAAAAATATGGATGGAAGTGATAAGGGTGTATTTGAGAGAAAGAAGGATAAAGACCTGGCCAGAGATAGGTTAGTTTAGAAATCAATTTATAAAAGCCGTCCAACACATGCCAACATAGAAAACAGATGTTAGACTGAATATGATGATAATGATGATTTTTTTAGAGTGAAGCCATACCTTTTTAAAATTTCAGCATTAGAGCTACCGATTTCACAGTCTTGCAAACATTAATTCTTGAGATTTACTGCCATTCTAGTTGAGAAATGGTTGAAACTAGCATCAAAGAAACCGGTCTACAAAACAATTTGAATCCAACCGTATTAAATATCAGATGGAAAAAAAAAACGCACTGAAAAGGTGGGGCGAGGATCTATAGGCATTCCCAAATGCGGAAAATATCTATCCTGTGAATGCTTTTGTGAGGAGTAACCACTTCTCTCTACCAAGACTAGTTTGGTTAGTCATTTATGAGAACAGAAGCAAACAGAAGTCATAGTTGAGAGTTTTGTTGTAAAACACAGATACTGCATTTGTAGGAAGATCTCTGAGTCATCTGGCACTCTTAATAAACATGATTTGACACCCAGCTACAAAGTTCCTGCACTTGATGCCCGTAATATGAATATTCTGCAACTGAACCTAATTGCCCCTAGATTTAGGAACCACCATTGCACATGCAATTTCGCCCTTCAAGAAAAGGTCTCGCTTGTGCACGAGTGTGCAACCAAAATATAGGTGCTTGTCATATTTTATAGGCATATACAGCACAATCACATTGACACACTGGTTCTTGCCAGATCACCGAAGTTAAGCAACATTGAGCCTGGCCAGTACCAGATGGGTGACCATTTGGGAAGGTGAGGCGCTGTATGTATCATGAGGTAAAATACCAGGTTGAGAAACTGACGCGGTCTATCCTTCTCTTGAGGGTAGATGGGACTCTCAAGCCGTGGTAGGCACTCCATATAGTGATGGCGCCACGATAAAAAAAATACCAGGTTGATACCACTGGCGAAGTATCAAGTATTCAGCTACCGACAAGATTTGAATTACACTACAATCTCAGCTATGGCCGCACTGGATGGATGGATGGTCATATTTTATAAATTGACCTAATACGTTGAGATTTTACTAACAACCGTCCGTTTGACAAAAATTACACCTGTGTGACTAGAAAGAAAACAAAAGCAGTCGCAATGAAAATGTTGACATAGACATCTTGAAAGGACTGCTGTGTGATGGACTCCTGAAACACGCTGGATGTTTTACGCTTATAAAAACACTCTTCATTGTTTGCTTCTGTTTCCAACAATAAATAGACTTCTATTTATAAATTCATAGATTATTCGTACAGGTATCTGAAATGCGTTTTATTTTATTTTTCTATTATTAAGTTTAACAGATTTCGATAAAGAGCAGATTATTGTCCGAAATATTATAATTATATTCCTTTTCTTATTCGCCCTTTATTTAAGCCAATACTTTTCAACAAGGTTTCTGCAGAACTTTAGGGTTCTGCAATTTCTAAATTAGAACCAGGAACAAATAAACAATGTTAAATTCAATTTGGAAAAATCTGTTATTGTATGCATCTTCCTTTATGATATCCCTGCAACTTATGTCCCCAATAGTAGCCCCTACTTCAAAGTGGCACTATGCCTTGTTTGGGATGAAAAAAAAATTGAATAATAATATATTTTTTTAATTTATAGTTTAAATATACTAAATTTTATTAGGTTTGTTTTATATATTCTTGTCAACGCCAAAGGAATCGCACTAAAAGCTATAAGAGTATTTTCATTTCATTTTATTTTTAAATGCTGTTTTTGCATAAGACAAATTATTGCTTAGGAGTTTCATGAGCCAGTGGAATGTTCTGCGCAAAAAGGTTGAGACGCACTGATTTACGGCAACAGACCTTCTTTACATCATCTAAGACACGCGAGATGCAAGCACACTGACATCATCAGACTGTTAGTGAATATGTAACAACGAGTGGGTCCCTATGAATTTATGAAGTAATAAATTTGGGATCTTGTTTACCTTGGTGATGTTTTAAACCAACGCATTTCAGGTGAAAATATTCTCACGTACTTATGGCGAAATTAGTATAAATTCCAAAAATTACGAAAAATAATCAAGTATTGTTAACAAAAAAATCATCCACAATTATATTCTTTAAGAAAAAAAAAAAAATGGGGCACCCTAAATTTAAGTCAAGGGAGACAAGTCAGTTCGTTATACTGAATTGGTGACACAGCTCTTACACATTAAAACATACATTAAAACATACAATAAAACTGTGTAAATTCTATTCTTATTTTCTATTTGTTTTTCTACTGGATCATTTTTCATAATTTTTTTGAATTTATATTAATTTCGTCATGATATGTAAGTACGCGATAATGTTTTCACCTGAAATGCGTTGGTTTAAAAGATCACCATTGTAAAGAAGCATCTAAATTTGGCTTATCTGCGCACTTTTAGTAGATATATTGCTTTTTGTCATAAAGCTCTACCTGGAAGGATATCGATAACTGTGTGTGATGGAGAAACAATTAATTTAAACGATGATTGCACATTCTAATATCGATCTGGGATTTATCAAGTTCTGGTATTTATGCAGAATAAGAACTGTACTCTTGCCGGAATTTTCTGGGCAGTTTACGTAAAACATAAAAAAAAATATCAAACAAAAGTTTTTTTGTTTTTTTTTTACACGTAAACGCTGTCCAATTTTTTTCAATGAAAAATATATTATTTCTGTCATTACAAAGATTGACGAATGAAAACAATACTTGTTTTGTTGTTCTGAAGAAAATACGATAATTATTGGACAATTTTACGAAACTTTAAGAAAATTAAAATAAAGATAAAAAAAAACACCCATTGTAAGAACAAATAGCAAACGATTTTTAAAATTTTTTCATATGATTTTTTTTGTTCAAATGGAGATATTTAGTTTTGTTTTTGTGTTTTTTTATATATAAGAAACTAATGATAGCAAAAAAAAAAAAAAAAATGGGGGTTTTCTTTCTTTTTCTTTTTTTTTTTTTACTTGACGTTGGCTGCTGTGATCTCATTCACTCAGTGTTTTGGCAACTTCCGGTGTTATGATAAAGTGCTCGGAAAATTCCGACGATAGCACAGTCCTTATTCTGCATAAATATCAAACTTCCTGCAGAGCACTTGCCACTACTTTGAAAGTCCTGACAATCACGGAATTCTAATAAAAAAAAAAATGTTCCATTTTGGAACTTTTCTTTTCTATATTCCTCCATACCGTTCCTTATTTTTGTTATCTCCACTAAACGATCGAATTTGTCGCCATTTGTTTTTGTACAGACTGGCGTTTATATTCCTTGACCATTCGTTACTAAATTTGATCAAAATATCTGTTAAGGTCTAACTTAGAACCAATTTAATTTTGGGATGTCTAGCTTAAAAGTCAAGGTCATGGAAAACATTACCGTCGCATTTTTATTAATAACGTTTGTTCTAGTCATCTTGGGTGAGTCACTAGGTGGCTCATATTGCAGCCAATGAAGTCCCACTTGCATGACCTTAATCTTGCAAAATTTGGTTATGGTAATTTTTTTTTTTTTTTAGAGATTTAATCGTAGACAATCATCGCACTTATTATTGTGTAATATTTAAGGTATTTTGTGAAAAGAGTTTGGATAAACAATTTTGTGAGTGCTACTGAATTATTAATAATGGTGCTCAATTGCTGGTAGGGTTGAGCAGTATATTTATTTAGCATACAAACATTTCTGATTACATGTACATATATGTTTTAGCAATAGACTAGGACGACTGAAACCAAAACCTATATACATATATGCAGCCAGAAATTTTTTGTGCACCGTACACATATTTTCACTACACTGAAAAGGGTCGCAAGTAGCGGCCGAAAATTCCTTAAAAAAAAAAACATTCTGTATTGTTTGTCAATAAGTTCTTGCTTTTAATTTTGAACCTAAAATACAAAACCTTTAGAAGTGTGACTGAAATCTGATAAATCAAATATGACGCTATGAAATAACGTCTTATAGAAGTCAAGTGAATGAACATGCAATAATACCGGTATTTGTGCAGAATTTGAACCAGACGTAACTAACTTGCCGCTCGGGTTTGCTCGGAACATGACGTCAACCGCCGGTTTGCGCCGAGCGTCGCCGATTATCAAAGCATAAAAACGCTACTCAAGGAAATTTCTTTCTTTTTTTTTTTTTTTTACAAAGGAGTCGCCACTTATCAAGGCCAGAGGCCATTCGAGGATAAGAGTTAATATGTGTACAGTGGTCAATGGGACAATGTCGTAGTAATTGTTAGTGAAAATTTGGTAAATTGGATTACTTAAAGGGGAATGGCTCATCAAGAATTGTTTATGTTGAGCTCGAAAACGACCATATGATAGTCAGCCGGAAAGCAGGCAAATACTGAAGAAGAAAAACATTTAAATGTAATAAAATCACCAGAAAAAATATGTATACTAGCATTTCAGCCCGGCGTTGCCCGGGTGTTCGGGGGTGTATGTTGAGCGAAAAAAAAAAAGCGGTCAATTTTTTTAACTTTGACCCCTATTATGACCCCTTAACATTTATTGTTTTGGGATCAAATCAAGTTATTAAGTTAGATCCATGTCCAAGGAACCTATATCTAAAATTTCAAGTGTTTAGACCCAATATTGGCGGAGGAGTTTGGTAGCGTTTTCAATGGTCAAATCGTTGAACTTTGATCCTTTAACAGTCAAATTTCTGGTCGAAAACCGATCATACAGATTTTCCCAAATCTCAGTACCCCGGAGATCAAATTTCGAGTCTGTAGACTTAAAATTGACAGAGTTATTGCGTCTGAAAATGTACACACATACACACACACACACACACGTTCACTTTTATAGATATATAGATAGATAAAAAAACAAAGCAAAAAAACAACGACCTATCATAAGAACTTGTTTTATTCTTGTAACAAATCTTTTTAAGGTGCCGCTATGCTATATGATCAGTAGTTTGTGTTTTGTTATGGTGTTGCGAACTTTAAAAAGTTTCAATTTCTTTTTATCAACATTTTTCATTCACCATATCTTTTTTTGCTCCAACAACAAAAAAGAAAAAAGCAATTCTATTTTTTTTTTTTTTTTTTTTTTTTCAGAGGAACACAAATTTGTCTCTTATGAGTTATTGGAACTTTTGCTATTCAACGAAAGGCGTGTAAGGCGTACTACATAAGAATATGAATAAAATACTATGGGTAATACATATGGTTTTAGAATAACTAACGATGTATATATATATATATATATATATATATATATATATATATATATATATATATATATAATTAGTTTTTTTGGTTTCTTTTGTAAAAAGAAATCTAGCAGAATGATCAATTATAAGGAAAATCCGAAAATACAAGCGTATTTATATATTTTATATTTTGTTTACAGAAAGTTTTTAGATGAGACACGTCATTGTACCGTCGGTTTCAAACCCAACAATTAGGACCGTTTTAGATACTTATATCAAGCTCTCTTCAGTCAATACTCTCTCTCTCTCTCTCTCTCTCTCTCTCTCTCTATATATATATATATATATATATATATATATATATATATATATATATATATATATATATATATATATATATATAATCAGTCCAGATTAAGAATGTATTCGTAGTATAACAGTTCAGAGAATTGCCTCCGGATTTATGAAGTAATGCTCAATAGTAAATAGAGCTATCTATATAATATTTATTTATACTGACATGTAACAAGCTTTGTTACGCTGGGATGGCTGTGTCTAGTATTTAATAACTAAGATCTGGTCAGGCGAAAAAGTTTTTTTTTTTTTTCATTTAGGTATTCATAATGAATATTTTTCTTTAAATATGAATGCCTAAATGAAAAGATAGGCTTTTTTTTTTTCGCCTGACGAGATCTAACTTATTAATGATTACAGATCGAAACATTGTCATGTCATTGTAGGCAAGTATATTATGCCTGAATAAATAAATAAATAATATATATATATATATATATATATATATATATATATATATATATATATATATATATATATATATATATATATATAGTTATAAAATGATAGAATTTTAAATTTCGTAGTTAGCCTGACGAGTGAACTAAGCAGAAGCGTTTCTATATCTATCGAGCACATTTGTCGAACATACATTTTGTACGAATATATATAGCCTCCCTTTACCCTCTGCTCGCGTCCTCCCTCTGCCCTTCTCTCCCCTTCCCTAGCCCTTATGTACTGGCCAGTAAGCGGTGACCTACATTCACAGTCTAAGTTAGCCTCTGGATAATTATAACGCGATGGTTGCTGATGGTATGGCTGCTTTCCTGCTATTGACGTCGATGGTGGAGTGGTAAAGTGGAAAGATAGATGTGGGAGGGGATGGAGGGGGAAGCGACACGGAGGATGAGGGTGGGGAAGGGAAGTATAGAGGTGTGGGTGTTGGTAGAGTCGCCCTCATCCATTTCTATACCTCTTCTCACCTCCCCTCCCCCACCTCTGTGTTTTTTTTTGTTTTTTTTTCCCTAGTGCCCTGACCTCTCCTCTTCCCCGGATAGGGTGGTTAGTCTAACTAGTGGTTTTACTACGCATTTACCTCCCTTTCTGTCTCTGTTTATTCTTTCACCGATGGTACACACGGCTTTCTTTGGTTTTTATTTATTTATTTAAAGTTCCAGAACTGAAATGAAAGAAGAATGAAAAAACAAGAAAGATGTGAGATTTTTGTTTCTTTTGTCCCCCCTCCCCTAAATATATATGTATTTTTTAAATAGTAATATATATTTTTTAAGGATTTTAATGATAATAAAGGCAGACGATGGAAAGAAGAAAGAAGAGAAGAAAAAAAAAAGGAGAACCCGCCCCGCCAATCTAGTTGGTACAAAGGAAGGAAGTACGTATACAATCAACCACTATACAATACAGGAGGATATAAAGATAGCAGAGAAGAAGGAAGATGATGACGAAATTATTGATCTTACCACAACTAGGACCAACATTATACCTACCTAGCTTTACTTATTTGGATTGGCCCGGGAGTCTTTTTTTTTTTTTTTTTTTTTTTTTGTCTTCACATACACGCGGCGTGCGCCTTTTAAACGATGCCGCATGTTTGATGCGTATACAGATCGACCCCCATGGCTGCTATCATTGACTCCATTATAAGCGACACAAAAAATTGCACCCTGGCTCTTGAAATGAAGGGGGAAAAAAGACATTTACGGAGTTATTTACGTTGCATTTTATATAGTTTTACTGGTATACCTATAATATTGCATTTCATTTATTCGAGTAAATTGTTCTTTTGTTTGTTTGTTTTATTTATTTATTAGGTAATTGCTTTTATTTCCAGTCACGTGGGCATTTTGTTTATAAAATTGTTGCATTTAACGCGGTCGGTTATTTATTTATTTATTTTCCTCTTTTCGGCGTGGGTAGTTGTATCTTTCGTCACTTGATCTACAAACTTTAAGGAATCACCTTTCAACGGCGGTGTTTCGTTTCATTCCAAAAAACCAGATGCATTTAATTCACATTTATACGTTTTTATGCTTATGCAGAAAAGGTACCGTGCTATTTTGTGTGTGTATGCGTGTATGTATATATATATATATATATATATATATATATATAAAATTAGGCTCATTACCGCAGGGTCCCGATTTCGAATCTCGCTAGATTCAGCCACTCTGATGTGTCGTAGATGACGACGAAACACGTGTCAGTGGATAATTATATTTTAAAAACAATATGTATGCCGCTCCCCATGTGGGGGGGTACCAAGTTGGTTAAAGGGAAAATTATTCCTAACTCGCATTTAGGTAGAAGCACTTTCGTAAATAATTGAATTCATTCAAAACGTATTGCAAACTAATATATATATATATATATATGTGTGTGTGTGTGTTTAATAGTATATTTTAAGTTAGATACATCGCTGGTTGTAGGGTCTGAAAGTAAAAATTCACTTGCATATTTATTACAATTCGGAATGTTACTTTAATACTATATCTATTTTTTTTTTCGGTAAAACTATACAAACACCGTGACAGCGAATTAACCCTAACCCTAATCCTAACCCTAACGCTGTCACGGTGTTTGTATAATAATACCTTTTTTTCTTATAATCGTAAGAAATATATATTAAGTGTAAAATGCAATTTCCTACAAAAAGAAAAATCTAAAGTTTCCGCGTGACTCAAGACAAAAAAAAAAAAATAAAATAAAAAAAACAATTTACACACAAAAAAAAAGGTGTACGGTTATCCCCAAGATCAGTGTTTCGGAAAAATCAAGCTACCGGAAGTGGATACGATTGATTACGGAACGGAAGCATGACACGAAAAACGCAACCCTATATTTATTTTAAAAAATTACTCTAGTTTTAATACTTCTTGTGTTCTCAAATAATAAAACAAAAGGTAAATGTTCAGTTCTATAAAGTCTTTTTGAAATAATGTATTAAATATTTTTTCGCTTATTTTATAATAAAAATGATATAAAATTGTTATTAAATTATTATAAAATTATATTAAATTATTTCAGTTTTAATCCACACTTTTTCTGCTATCACGAAACAATAAAAAAAAAATCTTTTTGTAGCCGAGTCGAGTACCTATTTGACACTGGGGGTCCGAATTGTGTACGTCGACCAATTTAATAATTTTTTGTTATTATTATTAATATTATTATTATAAAAGTGAATTACTATTATTTAAAAAGCCATTCTTAACATGGGGAGGGGATATTTTGTATCTATTCTATACTTCAACCTTACAATTGAATAAAAAAAAACATATCATAAAACTTTAATTAAACTTGGAAATACGATTTAAAAAATAGCGCGGATCACTCTCTGCACTAGCACCAAAATATTTTATGACATTTCAAAAAGACTATAGAAATGTAAAAATTGAACACTTTCTTTTTGTCAAGTGTTTTTTTTTTTTTTTTGTCGTGATAACACAATACATGTTAAAAGTAAAACTAAAGTAATTTTTGAAATTAATATATGGTTGCATTATTCGTGTCTATAATCGACCGTATCCACTTCCGGTAGTCTATTTTTTTCCGAGCACTGATCTTGGAGATAACCAAGTGTGCAATACAAATATATCGGTTATCTTTCGTTTTCCGTTTCAGGATCCCGAGTTTCAGTTTCTGTAGTCGTCTTTTAGATGTTGTAATCCATTACCGAATCAATCAATGTTGACAATCATGAGGGTTTGATCCAAATAAGCATTTTAACAATAAGTTTGTTTTTTTTTTTTTTTTTTTTTTGAAATTTTTTTTACTTTAACTGCAACTATCACTCACTTTTAGAAAGACGACTTGAATAAGTTTTCGGGTCTGCTGAAACCGAATATCAAATTCAAATTCGGCGCAGACAAGTAGATGTTTTGGTACTAGTGCACTTATTGATCCGTGCTATGTTATTATTAGAAAGCCGGTCAGGGTCTTTTGCGCCTATTCTGTACTTTAACTTTACAATTTAATAAAAAGATATCATAAAACTTTAATTAAACTTGAAAATACTATTTAAAAAAAATAGCGCGAATCAATAAGTGCACTAGCACTTTTTTTCTAATGTATTGTTTAATGTTAGTGACCGTAATTATTCTTATGAGGAAGAAGGGGGTGTTTTGTAACACGCATGCGCATTAGTACTTGTTCAGTTGGAAAAAAACATGATCGCAAGTGGAAACATAAGGAATTACATTGTATCATAACAATATTAATAATGATATCTAGAAAACTCAGCATGCCCGAAAATCTATAATAGTCGTCAATTTAACGGTGAAAAAAAATAATATATATATATATATATATATATATATATATATATCCCGTTATTACATATTTTTTATTTCAGTAAATAATTGATTAATAATAAAGGAAAAATAATGTGTGGGTCAGTGGGTCAAGTAGAGGCGAGAAACGCATACACAATAAGTTGTTTCCTACTGTACGATGGAGTTTTTTTTTTTTTTTTTTTTTTTTTTTTTTTGCATCAGCCTAACGTACGTTTTGGCTATGAGCAAAGTGGTACCTGTTTTGATGCTGTATTACATTTTTTCAGTCCCCAGTCACCGAAGGATAAAATTTGTACATTGAATCAAGTTCGTATTATCTATATCTTAATACGATAGCGTGTGTTTTATTTTCTGTGTCACGCTTACATCCGGGTCGTTTAATTATGTACTTTCATTTCCTGTATTAAATAATTTTACCAAAAATTCTTCATAAGTTTTGGTTTCGGTTTCGATTATAGCTGATGGCACAAGTCATCTATTTTTTTTTTTTTTTTTATAAATAATTTTACCAAGAATTACTCATAAATTTCGGTTTCGATTACAGCTAATGTCACTCCAATAATCTATTTTTAAAAACGATTTTATCAAGGATTCTTCATAAATCTTGGTTTCGGTTTCAGCTGATGGCACCTTAGTGATCTATTTTTTTGTAAATAATTTTATCAAGAATTCTTCATAAGTTTTGGTTTCTGTTTCGATTATAGCTGAAGGAACTAAAGTTTTATATATATGAATATATATATATATATATATAATATATATATATATATATATATATATATATATATATATATATATAAGTTTATGATTCGGTTTCGATTCAAGCTGATGAACCAAAGTCATATAGATATATTTTTTTTTATTTTTGAAATCGCAACTTTATAACATATAAAAATCGATAGAACATTAACTCTATAATAATATATACGAAATCTGCAAGAATTAAAATATATTTAAGCGTATTTTACGAGCTGGCTACGTCGGGCGTCCCTGCTAGCTTGGATAAATACTTTTGCAGTTTTAACAAAAGAGCTACAATAATATCAGAGCGTCTCTATTTTACACTGAATATCTACAGAATGCCAACATCAATATATTACATATGAATCAGTCCCCTGTGGAATTTCCGTAGGTCTCACTAGTCTATATATTAATGCGATAGCGTGTGCGTTATTTTCTGTGTCATGCTTGCATAAGAGTCGTTTGTTATAGACTTCTCTCTCTTGTAATAAATAATTTTACCAAGAATTCTTCACAAGTTTCGGTTTCGATTATAACTGATGACACACAAGTTATATTCATAAGTTTTTGTTTCGCTTTCAATTAAAGCTGATGCACCCAAGTCATATGGATATATATTTTTTTGGAAATCGCAACGTTATGATATATAAAAATCGATAGAACATTAACTCTATAATAATATATACGAAATCTGCAAGAATTAAAATATCATATTTAAGCATACTTTATGACGCGGACGTCCATGCTAGCTTCGATAAATACTTTTGCAGTTTTAACAAAAGAGCTACAATAATATTAGAGCTTCTCTATTTACGCTGAATATCTACAGAATGCCAACATCAGTATATTACATATGAATGAGTCCCCTATGGAATATCCACAGGTCCTGCTAGTATGTATTATTCTTCGAACTACTATTCTCATCTTGAGTATTATTTTCATAACGTTTCGGTTGGTGTAAACTTCGACTTTCTTTAAATGTATCTTGCCGAATTTGGGAATATTTTTGAGCTTATTCAGATTGGCACTTATTTAAAATTAAAGAAAATACTGAAAAGTCGGCGCTTCGCTTCTCCACTACTGGGACGAAATTTCGGAAATCGTAAAACTGAATTTCACATCAAAACAATCCTATCTACGTATTCCTCATATTTTTAAGATGATTATATCAAAAAATTACGAAACTCGATTAAGGTAGAAAATTATTTATTAAAGAAAATATTAGTGACATTTATTGGGTGGGTTTCTAACACCATTTTGTTTTATTTGTTGTTTTTAAGTGATTATCAAGTCTTCAATGACATCGCAGTCATCATTTTTTTTTTCTGACAGCGTTCAACATTACTCGTTTTTCGAACCGAATAAACGTTTTACATCAAATAAAAACACTAAAAACTTATCCAATTAGGTAGAAAAGTAACTTATCTTGCTTTTGATAATATTTATTTGTTATATATTTGTTTTTGACAACTTTTTCGAATCTATGTGTATAGTAAAACAAACCGTTAAGTAATTAATTTATATTTTGAGTGTCAACCGCACTGAAAATTTAGCCTTCAACCTCCAGAAAAGTGTCACTTACAACTGGGTTTTACCACGAACCCGTGACGTAGTGGATAAAATCTACCCATGACTCACAAAACAACTGAATCATATCATCGTAGATTAAATAAAGCGTTCTGTTAGAAATTTCGTGCAGGTTCCAATGTTCGCCAGAAAGATTACGGAGTTCGACAAGATACACCTGAAGAAGGTCGGAGGCTACATCAACTGAAACGTTGCGGGAATAAGATTCAAGATAAGAACAGTAGTCGAATAATCCCAATAACATGAATTTTCAATCCTCATCTTAAAACCTGAAGCAAGTTATTATTATTTTTTTCGTCTTTAATCCAGATTGCCCTTTCATAGTTAGCTGGGTTTTTCTCGCATTAAAAACCGATCTTTTATCTAATTCTGTTCTTGTGGGGAGACAAATCGGAACTGTGGTTGTCAATAATGTGTACACGTGGGTGTGGAGGTCAAAAATGCTTTTAACCCACGCGTCTGCCCCAATCGCTGCTTGTCTGTCAATCCAGAGGAAAGGTTGGGGGTAAAGATTCCCAAGTTCTCTTTTTATTTTTCTCCCCCCCCCACCACCACCACCATTCAACTGTTCTGTTACCCTTCTTGCTCTGTTTTGTTTTTCTTCCTCTTCCCTACTGACCCCTACACAGTTGTCCAGTTGGTCTTGAGAGGACGTGATCCTTCTGGTAGTGAACACCCATGTGACGGCTGTGGCTAAAAAACAAAAAAACAACAACAACAAAAAAAAAAATCAACGTGACCTTGTGTCACATTCCAACCTACGTGGGAAGGCAAGTAGATAATGGATTATATTTTCTCTCTCTCCCTCCCTCTCGTGTCCGAATTGAAACAATGATTTTTAAAAGATGAAGTTTACCACGTTTTATGATTGTACCTATTTACTATGCCTCCCCACGGGACAGAGTTAGACACCAGGGTCGTTTTTTAACGTGGAGAAAAGGTACAAAAATAAAAATTGTCTCAGTCGTGAGGGATTTCTCCTCCACCGAAAGAGAACAAGAAAATGAAGTGCAGCATCTGAAGAACAGATACTACATTTTGATCTTGTCCCGAAGGCACGTTTTATGATTGTAAGTGCGTTCTGTAAGATCAAACAAGTTTAGTTGCATTAAGCCTGGCTTATGCATAGATGTGTGACTGGGTATGTTTTACAATCCACAGAGTCGAAAAAGTGCTCAGAAATCAAATAATTAACAAATAAATATTCCTATTTACTTGCCTCCTCACGAGAGCAGAGTTAGACCCAAGGTCGGGTTTTAATATGGGGAAATCCAGCTCCTCAAAAAGGGGCACTCTGGTTAGGAACAAAAGTAAAACTTGTCTGAGTCATAAATGATTCCTCCTCCACTGACTGAGGACAGAAAAGGTGAAGAGTAGCATCAGAACAGATACTACACAGTGATCTTGGCCCGAAGGCTAAATGTTATCAAAGGCAAAATGAGTTACTTCTTTCTATCTAGCTGAATCAGTTTTTAATGGTTATAATCGCTTTAAACGCTTTGATAAATATATAGTGTTGAGCGTTTGGTGAGAACAAGAAAAGTGGGAGCGAATTGACATCTAAATATTTAAAGCCTTGAAAATGACTTAAAAGTAAAACAAAATACTGTTAGAAATTCACCCAATAAATGTTACGATCTTGCCTTTTGATAACATTTGTTACTTATTTGATTTCAACCACGTTTATGAAATTGAGTTACCGTTCTTTCTTAGCCCCCCCCCCCCGTTTCTGTCTCGCATGTGCCTACATTTTACCATTTTAGTTTTCATTTTGCCGTTTCACATATACAATACAACTCGCTATAATGTCGTGTTTATGTCTATTATTTTATTAGCCTAGGTGCCCAGCATTGCCCGGGGGTTTGGAGGTGTGTGTTGAGCAAAAAAAAAAAAAATGTGCTAGTAGGCAGGCAGGCTCAAACCCGTGCAAAGGAGGAAAAGAACATTAAAAAAAAACAAAAAAAAAAAAACGTGACGTTTTTGCTGTTGCGTCCATTGCCAAACCAGAAATGGTGACCGTTTAAATTAAGACTAGTCAATCGAAAAGAGACGATGACTTTTGAAAATATCGTCGAAAAAAGCGACCCCCCCCCTCCTTGTAGAAAAGTGCCCAGTTAAGGGTGAAGGAATTAATGCTTTTAGATATTTGTCGTCTGAAGAGTCGAGCTTCAAAATGATATTGATCTCGTGAAAATCTTGCTTCTGCCGAAAGTTTTCGGCAAACATACATACATACATACATTTAAACAGACAGGTAAGATTTATATTGTAGATGATGCTTAAAATTACATACAAAAAATTAAAAAATATTAAAAAAGGAAAATTAAAGAAAAAAAAACTTTGATGTATGTGCTTGTTACGGAATGATGTCATATTCCTCGTTTCGTAAATCGTAGATATTATAATCTAGGTAGCATATAAAAAGTTCTAAGAAACCATAATTGCCCCCGAGCACGCCTCCCCGAAAAGGCTTTGCCAGACATACACAAAAAATGCACACACACACAAACACACATTTTCGCTTTTATATAATAGATGATGCTTAGCAATGCACACAAAAAATTTTTTAAATATCAAAACAGGAAAATTAAAAAAAAAAAAAAAAAAAATTTTGATGTACATGCCTGTCACGGATTCCAAAAAATTACGTAAATTGAAGTAGTTTTATTTTTTACTAAGAAAGTAAAATTTTATGAATCTTGAAAAAAAATAAAAAAGAGAGAGAGAGCAGATAAGTCCACAGTGATTCAAACTTATGAGATCAACATTGAAACGATAACGATTTCATATTAATCACTAATTTCATAAATTTTTATTTTATTTTTCGTTTAAAAAAAAATACTTGATCTATTTATATAATTTGGGAATATGACATTTTTATTCGGTGATGAGTACGTACAACATAAAGATTTTTCTGCAATTTAGTATTTTAAAATGCGTTTAATTCTAAATAAGCAGTTTTATTATTATTGTGGTTATTATTATTATTATTATTCACTTACTAGGAGTTTTCATACAGATCAAAATCAACGTCGTGTTCCCTAGAGTCTGAGTGACAAGTCTCCTCAGATTTCCAGACCTCTTTCGATAACATTTGCCAATTAATTTGCATTATCGCAACAATCCTAGCGACTATTGGTCTTCACTGAAATTTGGGTGGCAGCAAGTCTCCCCAAGGTCCCAGTCCTCATCACACCCATCCACTGGAGGTCTGGTAAGTGCTTTTTCTCCTCGTTTTTTTTTTCTATCCTCCTTGACCCTCCTCGTGTGGTATCAGTTGTCACTTTTTTGGGGGAAGGCGCGGGTAAATTATTATACAGTTTGTAGTGGAGTCGGGAAAATTGAAAGTAGGAAAACACGACGACTGGTGAGAATACAAAAAAACATTTATATCAAAAACAGGGTTAGTGATACAGGAAGATTAGTAAGTCCGTGCTGAGTCGTCTCTGTACGACATCCGGATAGCTCTGAGCGGTCTATACTTGCTGCTTATATGGCTAATGGATAAGTCCATTTTAGTGATTATAATGGTGTGTATGTCCCCACCACACAGTTTCTATTTTCTTGATTCCTTGTAGCATTTCTTAGTGTTTTTACCTCTTGAGGAAATTATTTTTATTAATAGTATTTTATTTATTTTTTAATTTTATTTTTTTTTTTTCTAAAAACTCTACTAAAAATAAAAAATAATTTGTTTAGGAATAATTCTGAAATTCATTACTTTGGGTGACTAAAATATAAAGTGATCTATCTTTTAGATTTGACATTTGTGTAAATTCAAGAACTCTGGAAACGAATGGATAGGAACGTGCGCGTGCGCAACACTTATTTATTTTACTGTGCCTCGTATTGCAAGAATAAAAATAAGAAAATAACACTCAATCTCTATAATTTACTGTTAAAAATAATATTGATTTTGGGTTGAGTTTTTATTATGATCCACAGAGGTACGAAAAAGTTGTCCAAAAACAAATATATAACAAATAAATATTATCAAAGTCAAGATAAGTTACTTTTCTACCTAACTGAATAAGTTTTTAGTGTTTTTATTTAATGTAAAATGTTTATTCTGTTAAAAAAACAAGTGGCATTGAACGTTACCGGAAAACAAGAAAAAAATGGTTGCTATGTGCCTTTACATCTTTGAAGTCTCTATAATCATTTCAAAATAAGAACTAAAACAAAATGGTGCTAGAAACCCATCCAATAAATGTCAGGGTAACACATTGGGTAGGTTTCCAGCACCATTTTGTTTTTCTTTTGTCAAGATTTCAATGACATCGTGGCCATTTTTCTTGGTTCTTCGGTAATGTTCTAGCATTGTTTTTTAACCGAATAAACATTTTACATTAAATAAAAATACTAAAAACTTATCCAATTAATAGAAAGTAACTTATCTTGCCTTTGATAGCATTTGTTATATATTTGTTTTTGGACAACTTTCTCGTATCTTTGGATTGTAATACAAACCCTTTCGGTTAAATTCAATAAATTATTTGGCGCAAGTTCAGATTGGCACTTATGGCAGCATTTAAGGATAAACAAAATATAGAAATATCTGGATTATTTACGTACTAGTCACGGAACGAAAATGAAATATTCCAAAGATCATGTAATTTGATAATTTATTTTTTGTCTTCAAGCAAATCAAATTACGACTAAGCAAGCCATAGTGTTTTTCTTGGCCATTACTAAATTCAGTGAAATAAAGGGAGGTAATTCAAATCAAAGCGTCAAAGATGAAAAATAAGCCTCATGTTCAATGCAATTCAGTAGTAAAATCGCTAAAAATTGTAAATTTTTCTTTTTTTTCTTTTTCAGTTTAAAAAAAGTACTTGATTGATTTATGTGATTTTTTTGGAATATGACATCTTCATTCTGTAAAGAATAGGTACACGATAAGATTTATTCAATTTTATTTATTGCCAGAAGTGCCAATGAGAACTTGTACCAATTATTTATATTTTATTTTTGTGAAAAACAGTTTTCGGTAAAGGTTATTTGAGGAACAGATGTATTTAATCTTTTAAATTGTTTGTGTTACATAACGTAAGCAAAAGGGAAAGTAACTCTGTTCTTAGAAATTCAGAACTTGATTACCTCCCCTGTCAACTGTTTTTTTATTTATTTTTTTTTTAGTCAAATCTAGCGAAATCGCTCGATTGTCAGTTAAATAATTTTCATATCAATAAAACATATGTCACTTTTTGAAATGTTTTTTTTTTTTTAATTATTAAATTGTACTGCTTTAGTCAGTGTTATAAATTTTTGCCTTAGCAATATCAGATTAATCATCAATTACTACTGATCAAATGATCTCATAGATAAGGTTAACTAAAGGTACGGTTAGATGTCCAAATATGAGGTGCTTTCAATAAGTTTCCAGACTCATTCTAGAGGCATTTTAAATTGTCATAGACTCTTTATAATTCAGTATGTTATCGCTATACCTCTTATGATTCTTATTATTTTAGGTTCAAATGAACAGCTACAGTAGGAATTGGAATACACCCTACTAAAGCATCATTGTTACAGCTGGTGAATTTCAAAAATGCAATCTGGACGCGAGGATACTTTAGAAGAACGATATGAAAATTCTGTTTTGAACTTGGAAAAAATGCCACAGAAATGTACAAAATGCTGCAGACTACTTTTGGACCATCTTGCATGAATTGAGCATCAGTTTTTGAGTGGCATAAGAGATTCAAGGAAGGTAGGGAGTTTTTAAAGGATGTTGAGAGGTGTGGGAGTTGTAAGGAAGTCAGACCACCAGAGTTGATTGGTAAAGTAAAGAATTTCATGGATAAGGATTGCGTATGTCTATAGAGACGATAAGTGCACAATTTGATGTCAGTGTGGGAACTGTACACACAATTATTTGTGAGAAACTGAAGATGCGAAAGATTTGGGTGAAGTTCGTCCCAAGGATGCTCAGAAAGAAAAATGTTGTCATGACAGCAGGGAGATGGTCGAGCTGATCAAATCAGATCCTGCAGTTTTTGATGCTCTGGTGACCTGCGATGAAAACTGGATTTACTGCTATGACCCAGAGACCAAAAGACAGAGTTCTCAGTGGAAGCATGCTGGCTCTCCCAGACCGAAGAAGGCCAGACAGAGCAAATCCACCCAGAAACATGATAATCCTAATTTTTGACAACATGAGCATTATCTACATTCACTGGATAATCACTGGAAAGACAGTCAACAAGCTTGAGCTTTTAAGGGAGTTTAGGGAGCGATTCCATTGGAAATCGGGTCAGTGACATTTCTACCAGGACAATGCACCACTCCACAACTCTATCCTGTTACAGACTGTTTGACTAAAATGGGCATCAAGACAGTTACCCACCCTTCCTATAATCCAGACCTTGCTCCCTGTGGCTTTTGGTTATTCCCTAAGCTCAAGGAAAACCTTACAGACTGTCTTTTGAGACAATTCAGGAGATTAAAAGGCTGTGATGAGGGTCATTGACATAAGCTGTTGGAATGATACAACAAGTGCATTGCATCCGGAGGAGATTACTTCTAAGCGGACTAGAGTTTCATTTGTATACTATCAATAAAAGTGCTTATATGAAATGGAAACTTATTGAAGACACCTCATAACTTTAACAAAGGTTAATAATAATATCATAACTTTAACATAGGTTAATAATGATATCATAACTTTAACATAGGTTAATAATAATATCATAACTTTAACATAGGTTAATAATGATATCATAACTTTAACATAGGTTAATAATAATATCATAACTTTAACATAGGTTAATAATAATATCATAACTTTAACATAGGTTAATAATAATATCATAACTTTAACATAGGTTAATAATAATATCATAACTTTAACATAGGTTAATAATGATATCATAACTTTAACATAGGTTAATAATATCATAACTTTAACATAGGTTAATAATAATATCATAACTTTAACATAGGTTAATAATAATATCATAACTTTAACATAGGTTAATAATAATATCATAACTTTAACATAGGTTAATAATAATATCATAACTTTAACATAGGTTAATAATAATATCATAACTTTAACATAGGTTAATAATAATATCATAACTTTAACATAGGTTAATAATAATATCATAACTTTAACATAGGTTAATAATAATATCATAACTTTAACATAGGTTAATAATAATATCATAACTTTAACATAGGTTAATAATAATATCATAACTTTAACATAGGTTAATAATAATATTATAACTTTAACATAGGTTAATAATATCATAACTTTAACATAGGTTAATAATATCATAACTTTAACATAGGTTAATAATAATATCATAACTTTAACATAGGTTAATAATAATATCATAACTTTAACATAGGTTAATAATAATATCATAACTTTAACATAGGTTAATAATAATATCATAACTTTAACATAGGTTAATAATAATATCATAACTTAAGCATAGGTTAATAATAATATCATAACTTTAACATAGGTTAATAATATCATAACTTTAACATAGGTTAATAATAATATCATAACTTTAACATAGGTTAATAATAATATCATAACTTTAACATAGGTTAATAATATCATAACTTTAACATAGGTTAATAATATCATAACTTTAACATAGGTTAATAATAATATCATAACTTTAACATAGGTTAATAATAATATCATAACTTTAACATAGGTTAATAATAATATCATAACTTTAACATAGGTTAATAATAATATTATAACTTTAACATAGGTTAATAATATCATAACTTTAACATAGGTTAATAATATCATCACTTTAACATAGGTTAATAATAATATCATAACTTTAACATAGGTTAATAATAATATCATAACTTTAGCATAGGTTAATAATAATACCATAACTTTAACATAGGTTAATAATAATATCATAACTTTAACATAGGTTAATAATAATATCATAACTTTAACATAGGTTAATAATAATATCATAACTTTAACATAGGTTAATAATAATATTATAACTTTAACATAGGTTAATAATATCATAACTTTAACATAGGTTAATAATATCATAACTTTAACATAGGTTAATAATAATATCATAACTTTAACATAGGTTAATAATAATATCATAACTTTAACATAGGTTAATAATATCATAACTTTAACATAGGTTAATAATATCATAACTTTAACATAGGTTAATAATAATATCATAACTTTTTGCAGCATAAAAAGAAATTGACACCACTCCTACGACATTCGTTGCGCTATCCGCACTTTTTAATTTCAACATTTTCTCTTCGCTGCCAAACACTTGACTTTTTCTCCTCCACGATTTGTCCCGTTTTATCGCAGCCACTCCTCTCATGCAAATTATATTTTGAAACACTGTTTTTGTAACATTCAAAAGAAGGAACATAAAATAAATTGCTTGTGATTTTTTTTTTTAAATTTAAATGTATGAAAATAATGAAGATGAGAAACTGAAATCGGTTTTAGATTATCAACTATTTCAAACAATGTTCTTATGTAGCGGCCATTTTCTATGAGCTAACACACGTGTTTAATAAATCGAGCAGAAATCAATTAATCCTTTGACAGAGTTTTTGATACTTACTCACTTTTGGATTAATTTACATTTAAAATACAGTTTTCATAAAATCTTCCTTTTTTTTTTTGTTTTAATGTTTGTACGTAATTTTTTGTTTTAATGTTTGTACGTAATGCTCGTATTTCATTTTATGAAATCTGAACCAAATAATTATAATCAATCGAAATCCCAATATTAAACGAATAAATGTTACCAAAGGCAGAATAAGTTACTCTTCTACCTATCTGGGTAAGTTTTGTGTGTTTTAACTTATTTTAAATCTTTTATTTAGTTTGAAAAACAAGTAGTGCTGAATCAATAAATTAAATTATGCCAGTAATTACTCAAAAAAAAAAACAGAATGTCATGGTGACATTTATGGGGTGGATTTCTATCCGTATTTTGTTTATTTTTTTTTAATTTGAGCAGTTACTGACACTGCGAAGACGGCATGTTGTTTTTTTATTTTTTTAATTTATTTATTTTTTTTTTTTTACACATGCATCACCACATTATCGAGGCCAAGAGGCCACGGGTTAAAAAGTATACAGTAGAAATTGGAATAGTAATCAATTCGGTAAATTTGTTAACTTATATGGAACGGCTCATCAAGAATTTGTTTGCGTTAGACTTGAAGGCAACGATATTGTAGTCAGCCGGAAAGCAGGAAAATGGAAAACAATTCCACAGGCGTGCAGTTCTAAGAAAGAAGCTTTGTTCATGGAATTTACGTTTAGGTTTCGGTACAGATAACGAGTGGGGGAAATTATTGATAGTGTTTTCAGCTAGACGAGTGTTTCTTGTGAAAGTTTGGCGAGGGGGACCATAGACTCAGTCGAACACTTTCCATGAAAATAACGACACATCAAACTCGCAACATTTCTTTTGTGAAAGAGGTTGCAGAGAAGAGAAAAGGACATCTCCTACGAGGCTATGAAGTCTATTTTGAACTCTATCAAGATAGGACAAGTCCTTTCTAGCAGCTCCTGCCCAGATGTGGCAACAGTATTCCATCCTTGGACGTACCTGGCTCTTATATAGATAGAGAATTGAAGAATTGTTGTTGACAGATTAACTTACTAACTTGACACTACTTGTTTTTCGGGCAGAATAAAACATTTAAAATATGTAAAAAACGCACAAAATATATCCAGGTAGGTAGAAGAATAACTTCTCTTGTCTTTAGTAACATTTTATATTTGAACTTTTGACCCTTTCCTTTCGTTTATTGGCTTCTCTACTAAATACCCCAAAATTTTTATAATTATATGAAGATGAAGAGTCTAAACAAACACATTTTTTAATCAAACTCATGAACATGGGAATCTAGTTGAATCTGTGCAGGATTTTCAATTACATTTTTTATTTAATTCATCAGAGTAGATTGTTCTTATTTCATCAGCCATGACTGCTGATTAGAAGCAGTTTATGGGTGATTTTCAAGAATGACCAAAAAATTAAAAAAGGGGCTTTGTAGACTAGATTTCTGAGTGACTTTTTGTTTCATTTTTTTAAAATTATCTGATTTTTAAACATTTTCTTTATAAATTGTTAAATATTTTTAAGAAATGATTTTCTTTACCATTCTTTTAAAACATTTTTTCCCCTCAAGGGAGATTACTATTATTTTTGTGTTTATTTTTTTTATTTATCTTTGTTTCCATTTTTGGTGCATAATATAAACATGGGTATCATTGGAATATTTAAATTGATTTAACAAGCAAATGGTTCATTTATAACTACCCAACCTTACCCAGAAGAATGATAAGTTTGGTGCAATTTCAGAATTTGAACTAATAAAAAAAAAAAAAAAATTAAAATACGGAAAAATCTTGGATGTACATAATAGTCACAGAACAAAAAGATCATATTCCAAAAATTACATGAATTGATCAAGTATTTTTTTTTTACTAAGAAAATAAAATTTTATGAGAAAGCAAGAACTGTCATATTTTAAATTCATCACTAGTTACTTTTAACTTAACAACTGCTCTGAAAATAAATTAAAATAAGCCTTGTAATGCTTACAATTTGCTATTTATCCCTAAAAATAGTAAAAAATTATTTTATATATATATATATATATATATATATATAGATCAATTTACGTAATTTTTGGAACATGACATTTTCATTCTGTGACAAATACGTGCATCACAAAGATTTTCCTGTAATTTTGTTTTTTAATAATTTTTTTAATGCGGTTGAATTCTGGACTTCCACCAGAAGTTTTTAAAAAAATGTGTGCAATATCTTTCTTTTAACCCCCCTCCCCTCCTGTCTTGAAGTCAGAAACCATACAAGAAACAGTGTGACTGACTTGGTTGTATTCATTCCCTTATATTTTCGAGGAATGGAGAAAGGTCACCATCCATCAAAAAACACTGAAACTAGGCCAAACAGTCAGTCAGTTTTGAGAATGAGAAATTAGTGAGCAGGTCTTATCACTTTAGACTTAATGCGAAAGAACATTATCTATTGGAAATACATACAACATAATCACATTGGAACACTGGTTCTTATTATATCACTGAAAGTAAGCAACGTGAAGCCTGGTCAGTACCAGATGGGTGAATATTTACGAATACTAGGCATTTTATGGAGGAAGGCATCAATACCTCCTTGCAAGAACTACAAAAACTTTATCATCTTCCCCGACCAATTGGGGATTGCTTGTGTATTTGATATTTTCAAAAAACTTTCTCCCTTGGAGAATTCCGTTTCGTAATTAGGAATGGATTGGTAAATATCTTCGCTTTAACATTTATTTTACATACTGGTATGCGTTGGATGACTTTAAAACTTGGTTCCAAAATAACCTATGTCTAGCCAGGTTTTTATTTATCCCTCTTACTCTCAAGACCGTTTTTATCAGTTGCTTCCATGTTTTCCTTGGTCTTTCTCTGCGAAGTAGACCTGCTACTTCAACTTCTCTACTTCTCCTAACCCAAGAACTCTTATCCACTCTTTTAATGTGGTCATACTGTCCAGTTTTAATCTCCCTCTGAGGTCATCAGAACTAAGTTTATCTCTAAGAACTCACATTACATGCCCATTGTATTTGTTTCTATTGTATAGTTGGCTATAACAATGCAAAATACATGTGAAAGGTATCAGCACATCATTAATTTGTCTAAGTCATGCGTGTTATGACATTTGGGTATTGTAGTCAGCACAAGTGTAGAGTTCTTTTTTTTTCTTTTAGTAACAGTTCAGTTGTACATGTGTCTATCTCTTTTATAGCAGCAGTTGTAATAGATGTTGCCTTGTTTATAGCATGCAAGTAGACAACAAGCATATAATAAAACAGTTCATATTTTTGGGTTTTAATTATTTTTATTGACAGTATATGCTAGCCATCTAAAATTATACTTTGCCAGTATTTGCTCCTGATATTCATATTAAATGCCGTTTCAAATTGGTACTTTTTAAACAAAGAAAAAGATATTGGTGTGAACACTGATGAAGCATAATCTTTTCTGTAACTTTTGATAGAGGATATTCATACATGTAATAAATTTTTTTTTTTTTTGTAACAAAAATGATTTGCCAAATCGCTAGGGCCTTACCTCCTTATTTTTTCAGTGTTATTTGGCTAGATTTTATTTCTTTTTCACTTTCTTCCCCCCTCTCTCTTTCTTTCTTGTTTACTGTTATTCTTTCTTTCTTTTCCTCTCTGTTGTTGTTATTTTTTTTGCGTTTTTTTTTTTTTTTGTCCTGCTGTCTTGTTCTCCCTCTTCTTTGCATATCTGCTTTTTTAAAATTCAAGAAATATCCGATTTTTGCTAAATTGCAAGTTTTTATCTCCTTATTCTCTCGTTCTTATTTGGCTAGATTTTATTTCTTCTTCACTTTCTTCCTCCCACGCTTTATCTTTGTTGGCTTTTTTACCGTTATGACATTTCTCGCAGAACACTAGAAATTGTGCCATAAAAATGAATGCTTGAAACGATTCATGTATGGGCATACAGCATAATCATGTTGACACACCGGTTTTTTTTTTTTTGTTAAATCACCAAAGTTAAGCAACATTTAGCCTGGTCAGTACCAGGAACATAATTTCAGAGACGTCCTCTCTTCTGAAGTTAAAGTGTGATCTTGCAGAGGGCTTTGAAAAGTGCCCGAGTAAAATTAAGAAGTGGAATGACACCAAATCCAATATTTATTGCAGAAGTTATACTTGTTATACTGTGTAGTGAAATTGATGAACAAAATGGGTTACTCACAACCTCTGATAGCGACAGTCATCCTCATCAGAGGCAACATCATTTTGTGTTTGCTGTGGAAAATGGGCAGTCACCTTAAAACAAGCAAAGTCAGCATTAACCTTGGAATTCTTGAATATCAAAGGAAACAGTTGAGACAATCGAGTAATTATGTTTCTAATTTTTTCTGTTTTTTTTTAGATAAGCATTCATTGGTTGTGATTATTTGCGCTACTGTTCTCATCTTGAGTGTTATTTGCACAACATTTCAACCAATGTAACCCCCAACCCTTCTCTTCTGGTGTGTCTTACAAACTTGGCAATCTTCACGGAATTTTGAATAGAGCCCTTTATGTAGGGTAGCGTGCTCTCATTCCGTCAACCGTGACCAAGTAGAAGTCTTGAGTAATTTTCAATTGTATTCTTCGTATCACCCGCACTGAGGATTGAACCTTCAACCTTCAGAAGAGTGTCACTTACAACTGAATTTTTTTTTTTTTTTTTACTAGTATTTTTTCTGTTATTCTGTGGGGTCCTTGCATTCGAAATTCCGAGCAGATTTCCAAGTTCAACAAGCTACACCTGGAAAAAAGGTCGGAGGTTGAATCCGCAAAATCTACAAATAATATTCGAGATGAGAGCAGTAGTTGGAAGCATCCAAACAATACAAATCAAGTAATTATACACAACTCGGAGACTGAGTTGTGTTACTGTTCAATCACTGACGGAATTTGACTCTGTGCTAAACCCGAGCCTTGGTTATGTTTCTACCATACTTTCAATTTCACCATGGTTCAGGTACTTCCACAGCATTAGCATCATAAGAAGGTAACATCCTAGCTATGATTTAAGCACCCACGCATTTCACATTTCCTAATCTATAAAAGTGAGAACGTATGTGAGGACACTTCTCAACAATTTTTTGATCTACAAACTTGAAATTTGGTATATAGGGTATTCAGACATGTGGAAAACTTTTTAATTGATTTTCATTCGGAGAAAGGAGGACTGCTAAAATTGAAAAATTGGTATCGATAGGGTGAGTGGAGGGGATCTGCGGATATTATCTGTTTGTAAACTGTTTCACAAATGTGTGTGGGTGAATGGTTCACATGACAGATTACTTATGTTAAGAATAAGTAGGTTTGAAAACAGTTTTTAAAGATCGTGTCGAGCTGGCCCAATGGTTAGTGTTCTTGACTCACTGTCTTTAGGTTTTGGGTTCGATCTTAGCTCAAGTAATATTTTTTCTGCATTAACTAAAATATAATATGCATATTTTACGACTGGGCAGCGCCGGACGGTTTGCTAATCTATAATATAAAAAGCAAAGTGTGTGAATGTGTTTTTATGTCTACCAAACACTTTTGACAAACTTGACGGATCATACAAGATTGGTATAGTTTTGAAATTTGACGTCTCGGACAACAAATATCGAAAAAAAAAAAACATTAATTGCTCCACCCTCAACTGGGCAATTTTCTACAAGGATGGGTGGCTTTTTTCGTCAACATATTCGCAAGTTATTTTCTCCTTTCGATTGACTAGCCTTAATTTCGATGCTCACGACTTCCAGTTTCATCATAGACGCATCAGCTAAGACATTATTATTTTTTTCTTTTTCACCTTCTTTTCCCCCTTCGAGGTATGGGTTTGAGCCTGCCTGCCTACTACCACATTTTTTTTTTTTTTAACACCTCTCTCCGCCCAAACTGCCTACTGGTGTTTCGATTTCCTTCTCCAACCACTTTTTTACACTGCCCCCCCGGTTCCTTATTACACCACCATAACACACCCGGGCAATGTTGGCTAACCCTGCTAGTATAGATATAAAGAGTAGATTTATTTATTTTTCAGCAAAATACAAAGAACATGAAAATTTCAACAAATATATTTGACATCAGCTAATATAAGTAATGTTTGTTTGTGTACAGCATTCACCCTAGGCGGGTTGAGCCAGGTTCCTCCATAGAAGTAAATGTCAAGGGAGTCCCCAGTCACATAAGAGAATAAAAAGTTTTAAGATTTTATTAAAAGCAAATGAAAAAGCCTTTGTATTTTTTATCATTTCAAAAGCTTTGAAATAAAGAAGGAAGTGTATACATTGAACGTGTAGGTTTATTTTTATAAAGTCTTTTATCCGGCCCGTAGAGCTCTTATGGAAGACATAAAAACATTTAAAAAAAAAACAAAAAAAAAAAAACGAAATGTGTAAAAATGTAAAAATAGTGTTATGGTTTTTCTTTTTGTTTTAAAAATAATTTAAAAAAATGAGGTTTTGGATAACCAGTTTTACTAAAAAGCAAAGCTACTGCGCAAAAGAGTAAAACATGTTCAGGTAATTTTTTTTGTGATTTTTGGTCTGCATTTCTCTAAAAAGTCAACCATATAGCCTCCTGTCCAAAAACTTTAGCGACCCCCTCATGTAGACTATAGAACGATTAGGGAGGGAGTAGCAGTTCTTTACTTTTATTTTGCACTAGCATGGATACCCGGCATTGCCCGGGCGGACATGAAGTTCGGTTTGGACACCCCTAACTACACTAAGGATATTGAGCACTTTCATTGATACCCCACAACAATTTCAAAAATACAAGACCGGATATAAAAACGAAAATGTAATACATGTAAATGTAATATGTGACAACCCCCACCACCAGATATTTTGACAGAAGGGATACGAAGAGAAGCTATTCTCCCAGTATTGAGCACTTTTTGTTGCCCGTGCATTGGACCCCCCCCCCCCCCCCCACACACACACACCTAAAATAATAGATAAATGAATCAAAACAACTTTTCTTTCAATCAAAATAGCAACTACTGCCCATGTGACCGAGGGGGGGGGGGAGGAAAAAAAAAAAAGAGCCGCAGTAACCGGGCTCGAACATAAAATGCGAAAGAGGAAAAGAAAGGAAAAAAGTTACTGGCAAACATGTTTGCTTACATGGCCACCAGTACTTAGGGCATCATGATGTTTCAAAATCAGATTTATAAAACATAGTTTTAGTTAATTACGCATGCATGACTTGCAAAAACTGTGACTCGCAAATGTCACCCCTTCCAAGAAGTGGCCCAGTTAACTGCCATAGAATTAATTTTTTTTTTAATTTCCATATATTATGCATCCTAGGCATTGCTTTCAGATGGTACAGGTTTCGACCCAGTCAGATGCAGCTGACAAAAGTTTTTAGTAGACATAAAAACACACGGACGACTTTCCTTTTATATAATAGAATCATTAAATCAAATGATTATACGAAAATAATTTCATCAAATCGACAGTTGGTTCTTTGATAAGACAGAAACACAATTGAACCATGATACTTGACTATTGTGTTTTAAACTTCAAATGAAGCAATTATTTACAGATAATTTTATAAAATCAACAGATTCTCTACATTGCAATGTAGACGACAATGTATTGTGGACTAATTTACCAGAGAGAGGGATGTGAATCTTCTTCCTAGTACTCTGCAGGAGGATCGGTGGAGAGGGGGTCTTTAACTAGGCAATCAATTTGATTTTAAAAAATGGGTGATTTCACTGATTTCGATGACAATAAAACTATGATCCTCATTCAATCCAGCACAATGTCAGGTCTCCCTGCTAGTCATTATGTATACAGAAATGCTTTTGTTTGATTTCCATTGCAGTTTCCATGTAGTTGATTAGTGTTTGTAATTTCTGTGAGTTTTTGCATTTGAGGGTTTTCCTTAAGATTTCAGTATTACCATCTGCGGTATAGTCTCAGTCTTCCCCCCGATTCCAATTTCTCTTAGTCCTTAGTTTTTCAGGACTGTTCCTAGTGCTCTTGCAGTTATTGATATTATATTAACTTTTCCATGTTCTGTAATTCCTTTTCAGTTCTCTGACAATTGCGTTATCTATATATATAAAATCGAAAATGTGTGTATGTATGTATGTTCGCTTTTTGTGTATGTCTGCAAAAGTCTTTTCTTGTCGGCCTTCTCGCTTGGCTCGTTTCTTCTTAAAACTTTTTATATCACGTCTAAATGATAATATCTACGACTTAAGAACAGGGGTCGCCTGTGTATTTAATTTGCCGGCTTTCACGCGCTGTTTTTTCCAGATATTTCGATCGCCGCGTGTTTCTTTCATTTTTCAGTATAAAACAAGCTAAACTAGCTTGTAGCCGCGTCATGTTTCAAGGTCAAACATCACGCGACTTAAGTTTCTCGCACCTGTCAATTTCATTTGATAAATGTTAAATTAAGATGCTTTTCATTCCTCTTCTCTCGTGGTCAAGATGGTTAGGTCTCAGGGTTTTTTTCCATGTTCAAGCCTACTTTCCTACTAAAACATTTTTTTTTTCTTTTACACCTCCAAACACTCGGCCAACATTTTTTTTTAAAACAGGGTTGTTTTGATCACCCCTCCCCCAACACACACACCTACAAACACCCGGGCCACCCGCTAGTCTATAATATAAATCTCACCTGCCAGTTTAAGTATATGTATGTATGTCTGCCTAAAACTTTCGACATAGGCAACGGATTTTCATGAGATCGATATTGTTTTGAAACTTCGGATGGCAAATACCGAAAAATTGGCTAAAAACATTAATTACTTCACCCTCAACTGGGCACTTTTCTACAGGGAGGGGTCGCTTTTTTTGCCGATTTTTTCAAAAGTCATCCCATCTTTTTGATTGCCTAGCCTTAATTTAAACCTAAGTTACTTCCGGTTTGGCGATGGGTGCAATAGCAAAGACATTTTTTGGTTTGTTTGTTTTTTCTTCGTTCTTTCTGTCCTTCGCAGTACGGGGTCGAGCCTGCCTGGCTACTACCATTTTTTTTTTTCCTTGCTCAAAACACACGGGCAACGCTGAGCATCCAGGTTAGTTAAGTTATAATAAAGAAGTTTGTATTCATATAACCAAACTATGGTAACCCATTTTTCTTCCTACGCCAGCAACGGATAGAAGATGGGTATCTATGCAACAACCCTTTTCTGCTAATATAATCTACGACTATTCTTCATCCTACAAAGGTATGAGCTTAAAGTAGGTCGGCCATCTTTCTTTTTCTTTGTCTTCCATTTCAGTTGCAAAAGAGGGTGACCTCATTTCTTATTGGAAACTCTTAGAATCCGTGGACACGCCTACGCGGCTGTTATTTATTTGTTTATATTTTATCAGGTGGCAATCGAATAATATTGTTTAATAAATTGCTGGCATTCCATTGTCCACGCAGTCTGATGCATTTCATAAATGTTTGGAACCCTAGGCATTAATTTCTCACAGGAAGAACAATGATCAGGTGTCCTTTTAAAAGCCATAAAATGTTTCTTTCTATCTATCTATCTATCTCTCTCTCTCTCTCTCTCTATATATATATATATATATATAATGTGTATGTGTGTGTGCAAAGATTTACGTAAATAAAACAAATCAAGCACTTTAAAAGTAGCTGTCACGTTTCTCTAAAGACATTTGAAAGTATCATTTATGAGCGCTGATCTCCTAGATCAGATAGAACAGCCAGCTATTAACCACATGGTTGTAGGTTCGATTCTTGACTCAGAATGGATGCTAGTCCAGCTGCACTGATGAGCTGTGATACAATGAAACAATCTTGAATGGCTATCTATATATCTATAAATATAAAAGCGAAAATGTTTGTGTGTGTGTTTTCACGTATGTTCAATAAAGGCTATTTCCTGAATAGCTATTGCTCACAACTTTTTTAAACTTTTTATATCGTGCCTAAATGATAATATCTACGAGTTAACAACCAGGGTCGCCTGTCTATTTAATTTGCCCAACTTTGAAAAGATAAATATTCAACAATTTTTGATTGACGCATGTGCATTAAGCTTTTTCATCTATAAATATAAAAGCGAAAATGTATGTATGTGTGTTCGCTTTTTCTGTATGTCTACAAAAGGTTTCTTTCAGAGAAGCGGTTGGTCGCTTTACAACTTTTTAAAACTTTTTATATCACATATAAATCGTAATATATCACAGTTAACAACGAAGCTCGCCTGTCTATTTAATTTGCTCGATTTCGGTAAGATAAATATTCAACATTTGTCGCTCGCTGCATGTGGGTTAGTCTTTTTCCTATAACATCTTGGGGGGGGGGGAGCATTCAGCAGTAAATACTATTCCGCAGTCAAACTTGACCTCATTAACTCATTAAAACGGGCACCTGCCAAATCCAAGTAATTAAATAAATTCAAACGTGTTTCCGTTAGCATCTCGCGGTGGGGCAGTGGTGACGTCGCACGTTTTTTTTTTTTCACACTTTAATTTACAACTTTACCTCAACAGTTCGGGTTCGATCCTCATACTTACTTTTTTTTTTTTAACCCTCCCACCCCCGGAGTTTCCACACACACCTTCAAACACCTGGGCAATGCCGGGTACCCCTCGCTAGTATAATAATAAAAGCGAAACGGACATCGTTCCAACGTCCGAAAGCAATCAGCTTTGATCAATGTGGAGTTTCTCCTTATATCAGACAATTGCTATTCGATTTGGACAATCCCCTCGTTATGGGGAGCTAGTCCCCCCCCCAACATATTGGGGAAACAAAAAAGAAAAAATTAAAAAAAAGTGTTCCCACAGGAAATAAAATACTACCCCGCAGTCAAAGTTGACCTCATTAAGTCATTAAAACGGGCACCTGCCAATTCTAAATACTTAAACAAATTCACACATATTTCCGTTAGTATTTCATGATGGCCCAGTGGTTAAGGTCGCACGTTTTTTTTTTTTTTCAAACTTTAATTTCCAATTTTGCCTCAAGGGTTCGGGTTCGATTCTTCATACTTACCTAACAAATTTTTTTTTATTATACCCCCCCCCCCCGACACAAACACCCGGGTGACCACACACACCTCCAAACACCCGGGCAACTCCAGGTACTCCCCGCTAGTCTATATAAAAGCGAAAATGTGTGTATGTATGTATGTTTGTGTGTCTGCTAAAAACTTTCGACAGACACAACAAAAATTAACAAACTCGGTATCATATTGAAGCCCCATCCTTCGCCTGAAAAATATCAAAAAATTGGCCAAAAACGTTAATTTTTTTCACCTCGAAATCGACAATTTTCGATGGGGGGGGGGTCAACAAAAACCGCCCCCTCGTGATGACGACCGGTTCTACGCATGCGTAAGATGACGTCATGACCTGATATAGTTTAAATAGTTGAAAAACTGACTAAATTTCATGTACGTCGCATTAGCTCAGTTGGTTAGTGCGTTGGTTTGTTGTCTAAACGTTTTGGGTTCGAATCGTGGTGTGAGATGTCTTTTTTTTTTTTTTTTTCGATTTTTTAAATTTAAATATTGAAGCAGTGTTATTTAAGCCATTTTTCACGTAACGTTCGTTTTTCTATTTTTTTTTTTTTTTACTTTGTACCTACCGATTTTTAAAATTTTAATATCGAAACAGCCATTTTTCGCATGTTTTTTTTTTGGGGGGGGGGGTTTAACGTTTGTTTTTCTGTTTTGTTTTTTCGATTTTTACATTTTTTACTTCACTTATAACAAACAAACCTGGTCATTGACCTCATTTCCTGAATAGCTATTGCTTACGTCGTCGTCGTAACGCTCTACGACTTCCGTGCGGGCACCTGTCAATTTGGTTTTTACTTAAATAAATTCAAACATCTTTCAGTAACTCATTCAGGCTGGCCGAACGGTTCATGTTTTTTTCGCATTTTATTTTCAAACTTCGCCTCAGGGCTTCGGGTTTGATCCCCCCCCCCCCGCCGGGGGGGGGGGGTTCTTTTTTATTAAGACGTAGAGGCCACTCGAGGACAAAGGTTAATGAATTACCACCATGATGATCAGTAATGGTGGAATTGGAATAAAAATTGATTGATTGTGATGACGTTTCAGGAAGCAATTGTTTATGTTAGACTTGAAAACGACAGTGTTATAGTCAGCTGTGAAGCATCCTCGCAATATTATGTTCTACGTACGAGCAGCTTTAGAAAAGAAGCTTTGTGCATGGAATTTTTGTTCAGTTTTGAGTACAAATAGAGAGTAAAGGAAATCGTTGGCAGTGGTTGTAGCTAGACGAATATTTGCCGTGAATGTACTACAGATGAGAACCCTAGATGGAAGCTCGGGGGAGCACATGCCATGAAAGTAAGGATGAAATAGAGATACCCTCGCTACATTTTTTTCTGCGGGAAAGCGGTAACAAATAGAAGAGGACATCACCTACTAGATTTCAAAGTTGGTTTTGTAACCTGTCCACACAGGAAAGAGTATTCTTAGCAATCCTATCTGTAGATGTGGCAGCAGTACTCCTATTTTTTTGTTTGTTAATGTATTTGGGGGGGGGGTAGATTTGCTTTTCTAATAAACTTATTAAATAAAATTAAATATTTATGTAAATTTTTATGGGAGAGATTAATGAACAATCAAATTAAAAGTTTGATGATTAGAAATTGGTCGATTTTTAGATGAGGTTGAGATTTTTTTTCTATGTGAGTTTAATGGTTTAAAAAAAACAAAATCCTTGAATAAGATGTTAAACCTGATAGAATTGTGACATTGGTAGTGTCTTGATTTCCCTTACAGACAAACCAAATCTTCATTTAAATAAAATAAAGAAAACAACAGATTGAATGTTGAATTTTTGTTACGATTTTTGGAAGACATGTTTAATAATTGTGCATTTCTAATTTCATTTTCATGCATATAAAACGGTTTTATGAAAATGACTCTTTATTAAAAGAGAAGCGGAAATAATTATTAAACATTTCAAGGATGCAAGTGTTGTGTCTTTTATCAGAGTTCTGTTTTGTTCTTTTGCTTTTTTTATTTATTTTTTTTAAATTCTGCTTGGATCCTTAAAAATACCCCATGGATGCAAATTTTCTGTTTAAAGCAGCTTTTCTTTGTTTAATAAGAAAAAGCTAATTTCTGCTAAATTGCTAGAGCCTTACCTCCTTATGTTTCTGAATTTTTTTAGATTCTTTGGACTACTATTTCACAATGTTTTGGCTTCATATATACACCTGAAGAAGGTCGGAGGTTACATCAACCGAAATGTGAAAATAATACTCAAGATGAGATCAGTAGTTGGGAGAATCCAAATAATATTAATGGTCAATCTGTCTCTAAAAAATAGTCTTACCATCCCAGGTACGTGTGTTTAATGGACAGAAATTTGATGGTTTGTAATATTTAGATTCTTCGGAATATTGTTCTCATTTTGAATTTTATTTTTAATATTTCGGGTAAAGTATTTAGTAAAATTCAGTTGAAAAAAGTTACATTCTGGAGAGTGAAGGCTTAATCACCTGTGTGGGCAACACTCAAAAAAATACAGTTGCAAATTACTTATGACTTCATGGCTGATGGAACAAGAGCATGCTGCCTCCATGGATTAAATAATGAGTTCTGTTCAAAATTCCGTACAGATTCTTGAGTTTGACAAGATACACCCAAAGAAGGTTGGAGGTTACATGAACCGAAACATTGTGAAAAATAACAATAAAGATGAGAACAGTAGTCAAAAAATTCAAATAATGAATAATCAATACCTCATCTAAAAAAATTTGGGGAAATCTGCACAGAATTTTTTTTTTTTTTTATTGCATTTTTACCCTAAACAAGGCACATTGCCACTTTGTTGTAGAGGGCTACTATCAGGGACATAAGCATCAGGGGTACTGTATAGGAAGTTGGGCAGCAAGATGTCGGTTCATTTTACACTTGAACTTCTGCATGTCAGTTCAGTCGGGGAAGCAGGGACCCAGAAGGGAAGTCCAAAGTCTAGCTGTTCTGGGGAAGAAACTACTTGAGTAGAAGACTCTCTTGCATCTAGGGATCTCTACTGTGAAGGGGTGGGATTTAGCTGCTTGTCAGGTTTGTCGGAGGTATTTACGTCAAGAGGGCACAAGTGCTTGTAATTTGTCAGAGCATTCACCGTTAAAGTACTTGTAGAACAGGCAGAGGGATGCAACATTTCATCGATGTAACAGAGGCTGAAGTTTAGCTGACAGTTCTTGACCTATCAGATTGGCGACTCTCTTTTGAACCTTGTCTAGGAGCGAGAGACTAGTAGCAGATGCACCAGCCCAAATATGACAGCAATACTCCATACATGGACGAATGGTGGCCTTATAGAGGTATAGGATACTTTCAGGCATTGATAGCTTTCTAGCACGGTAGAGAGAACCCACCTTCTTTGCAGCGGTCCTGGCAATGTTCTCATTTCGAGCGGATCCCTTTTATTTAATTCATGGGGTAGCACGCTCTCGTTTCGTTAGCCATGACTGGGTAGAAATCCTGAGTAATTTACAATTGTATTTTGATTGTTGTGTGTAATGAGGATTGAACCTTCCTTCCAGAAGAGTAACTTGCAACTGAATTTTACCAAGTACCGTATCCATTACGCCACAGATCATTGCAGACTAAATAAATGTAATATATGTTTATATTTTTGAAAATGTAAAGGGAGAGGAGTAAAGCTATAGATTTTAGTTTTACTCGTTTAGAATCTAAAATATTTATCGATAGTATCAACAGTGGAAAATTTAAAACAGAAATAAAATTAGAACAATAAAAAGAATCGTTTTTGGTGTCGGAAAAGAGGTACAAATTTTTTCCAATTCCGACAAATCGTTACAAAAAGTTCTGATTTTCCCCAATTTTGATTAATCATCTCCACACTTGTCCTTTGTTTATAAAATTCCATAAACTATTCTGTCCATTGCCTATTGACTGACATCATTAAAGCCATAGGAAGTGAAAAGCGTTCAAATTTAGCAATGTCAATCAAAAAGTTGCTAAGTGAATGAGGTCACGCAGATGCAGAAATAAATGTTGGCTGGAGGTCAGTTCAGCTTTCCGCCATTTATTTATTTGTTTCCCCATGATTTTGGGGATACCAAGCTCCCCCGAAAAAGGGGAACTTTCAAATGAATAGCAATCGTCTGATATGAAGGGTTTTCCCAGCATTAATCAAAGCTAATTGCTTTCAAGACATCCCGGCACGAAAGGCCGCTGATGGCTTTGCTTCGATGAGTTTTGAAAAAGATGAACAAACACGCGAAAGGACGGAATAGAGGAAATTTTATAAAAGTCGATCAAAATAAATGTAGAGATGATGTCCGTTCACAAATCGTAGATATTATAATCTACGGAGTGTATAAAAAGTTGTAATAAAGATATTATCATCCACGGAGTGTATAAAAAGTTGTAATAAAGATATTATGATCTAGGGAGTGTATAAAAAGTTGTAATAAAGATATGATCTAGGGAGTGTATAAAAAGTTGTAATAAAGATATTATGATCTAGGGAGTGTATAAAAAGTTGTAATAAAGAGAGGTAAGTCTTGCTGTTCGAACGTGACATGTCGACTCTCAACAATATTTAAATCTCTACATCTTAAACTTTATCTCAACTCTTATGTTTGTTCCTTTTCATAACCAAATGTTTACATTCATAAAAATCTATCATCTAGTTCAATTGCATTGTTCTTGTTATGCTCCCCTTTTCTATACCGATACTGTTATCTATGAAGTCTAAAGTTCAATTTGCTGTTATTGGTCCTGTCTGATTTATTGATTGATGTGTGGGTTGCAATCCATCTTTTTTTTTTTTTTAACAAATGACATTCGGGGTGGTGGAAGGGGTTTCACCTTATAATCAACAACACTTTTTATGTTTTTTAGATGAGGTTTCATATTATTCAGGCTACTGTTCTCATCTTGAGTGTCATTTTCTCAACATTTCGGCTAATGTAATCTCCGATCTTCGGGTGTGTCTTGTCGAACGTAGCGTAACGAATAAAATACTAAGTAAAATCCAGTTCCAAGTGACACTCTTCTGGAGGTTTAAGGTTCAATCCTCAGTGTAGGTGACACTAAGAATTACAATAGCAAATTATTTAAGACATCTACTAGTGCTAAGACGATTAATCAGAATCGGGAATCAGAGGTTTTGGAAATATCGGAATTGGTATCGCAAAATTTTGCACCTATTTCCCGATGCCAAAACCGATTCCGTAAATTATCTTTTTTATTTGAATTTGGTTTAAGAAACATCATCCACTGCTTGTAGTAATAATAAATATTTAATGATTTAAACTAAAATCTCTAGGTCACCCCCTCACAAGTGTGTTTTTACGTTTGAGAAAATGTATGAACATTTAAGATGTGTTTTTACAGTATTCGGGACAAAATAACAATTTTATAGTTCAATATTTAGAGATTTACAAAGAATCGGAATTGGTAATTTAGTACAGAATCAGTAATTGTATCGGAATCGGGAAATATTTTGGAATCGTCTCATCACTAACATCTACCCAGTCACAGCTAACGAAATGAGAGCATATTACTGCTGTGCATTAAATGCAGAATTTAAAAATTCCATGCAGATTCCCAAGTCTGATAAGATACATCTAACGTCTGAGGTTATTGCATGTGTGTCAACCTTTCCGATGTGAGGGGGGGGGTCTTGCCGCACCCACAGTAAAGACTAATAATTTTTGTCGTTTTTAAAGTAATTACTTTAACCTTTAGTATCCTCAAATTGTCTGCAGATGAATCATGTTGAACTCAAGAATCTTCTGTCGAACGTAGCGTAATGAATAAAGTACTAGGTAAAATTCAATTCTTAGCAAAACTCTTCTGGAGGTTGAAGGTTCAATTCCCAATGCAAGCGATCGTGAATTACTTAAAACTCATGCCTGGTCACAGAACAAGAGCATTTTATCTCCATGCTTTAAATAAAGATTCCGTTCCAAATTCCGTGCAGATTCCAGAGTTGTACAGAAAGATTTCTAAGTTTTATAAAGTACATCTGAAGAAGGTCGGAGGTTACAATGGCTGAAAAATTGTGAAAATACCACTCACAATAAGAACGGTAGATCGAATAGTTCAAATAATACGTTTAGTTGCGTCCAGTTTTATGAATGCCAAGAAATAATAATTAAATAAAAAAATTGTCTACTCCAAAAACGTTTCGTTTTGAATGTAACTTTTATTTGCTTTCAAATATAAAATCCATTAAGTATTGATCTGTTTTACTATTAATGTTACTTTTACGTGATCGATTTTTTATAAAAGTATACAATTCTGTGTTCACCTTCGTTTTGCATCGTTTTGTCAGAATTCTTTATTTTTATTGCATCTGAGACAGACTGAAATACTTGAAAACAAGCACCATCAAAAAATACAAGGTTTGTCCCTTGATTTTATTAATATAGAGATGTCTATCAGATAAGAATTGATTCCTATTTTTTATTCTTTGACTACGCGATATATATATATATATATATATATATATATATATATATATATATATATATATATATATATATATAGTAATAATTCATATATATATATATATATATATATATATATATAGTAATAATTCATATATATATATATATATATATATATATATAGTAATAATTCATATATATATATATATATATATATATATAGTAATAATTCATATATATATATATATATATAGTAATAATTCATATATATATATATATATATATATATAGTAATAATTCATATATATATATATATATATATAGTAATAATTCATATATATATATATATATATATATATATAGTAATAATTCATATATATATATATATATATATATATATATATATATATATATAGTAATAATTCATATATATATATATATATATATATATAGTAATAATTCATATATATATATATATATATATATATATATAGTAATAATTCATATATATATATATATATATATATAGTAATAATTCATATATATATATATATATATATATATAGTAATAATTCATATATATATATATATATATATATAGTAATAATATATATATATATATATATATATATATAGTAATAATATATATATATATATATATATATATAGTAATAATATATATATATATATATATAGTAATAATATATATATATATATATATAGTAATAATATATATATATATATAGTAATAATATATATATATATATATATATAGTAATAATATATATATATATATATATAGTAATAATATATATATATATATATATATAGTAATAATATATATATATATATATATATAGTAATAATATATATATATATATATATATAGTAATAATATATATATATATATATATAGTAATAATATATATATATATATATATATATATATATAGTAATAATATATATATATATATATAGTAATAATATATATATATATATATATATATATATATATAGTAATAATATATATATATATATATATAGTAATAATATATATATATATATATATAGTAATAATATATATATATATATATATATATATAGTAATAATATATATATATATATATATATATATAGTAATAATATATATATATATAGTAATAATTCATATATAGTAATAATATATATATATATATATATATATATATAGTAATAATTCATATATAGTAATAATATATATATATATATATATATATATATAGTAATAATTCATATATAGTAATAATATATATATATATATAGTAATAATTCATATATAGTAATAATATATATATATATATATAGTAATAATTCATATATATATATATATATATAGTAATAATTCATATATAGTAATAATATATATATATATATATATATAGTAATAATTCATATATATATATATAGTAATAATTCATATATAGTAATAATATATATATATATATAGTAATAATTCATATATATATATATAGTAATAATTCATATATATATATATAGTAATAATTCATATATTCATATATATATATATATATATATATATATATATATATATATATATATATACGCTTTTGTGTCTACACATGCATGTTTATTGATGTCTGTGTATATTTCAAAGCCACAGGCTCCGCACTTAACAGAAAGCAGCCTGGAAGATTTTGAAGCGATATTTTATATGAATATTAGTGCTTCTTCCCTAGAGCTTTCTGTCTTAGTTAACTATAACATGGTCATTTTCAAGGCCAACATAAACAAATTCTTATTGAGCCTTTCTTGGAAATCAATTTCTACCCATCACGGTGCTTACTCATTAACCATTATCCTCTTGGCCTTGATAAGTGGCGATTCTATAGTAAAAAAAAAAAAAATGGTACGTATGCATTCTTTGAAACAGATGTCACTTCACGTTTGCTCGGCTTTGTCCAGAGCATGACGTCAACAGCCGGATAATGCAATACTACGTAAAAGAAAATAGTAAAATTTTAAATGTAGAAACATCAACAGAAAAAGAAGAAAAAAAATCTACCGTAATTTTTAATTTTTATTAACTGTATGGAGAAAAGGTGGGTTCTCTATTTTTGTGTGTGTCAAATAATTTTTAAGCAAATTTTTTTTTTTTTTTTTTTTTTTTTTTTTTTTTTTCAGATAAATAAGTGTTAGCAAATGTTTTTGACTGTTTTTCATAATTTTTTTTATCAAGTATTTTATTTTATGAAGGAAAATTGAAACATTTTTGGGGTGGATTTTTTTTTCTTTTTTCCTTTACATAGGCATCACCACTTATCAAGGCCCAGGGGCCACTCGAGAATAACGGTTGCACATTTGAGCGATTTTTGCCATTAGTTTCCTCTGTTGACAAAATTCTATTATGATGTCCGGTGTCTGGAGCTGTTGTGCCAAAGATGGTCAAATTCATTTTTTTCCTGACCTGCATGTAAGAAATGGTGGATTATTTTTATTTTTTTATTTTTGCTCAGGTGCATGCACACACGTAGAGATGAAACTCAACATGAGGCATTGTGATTGGCTGATCGCCATGTTATGTCAGGCAGCCACTAAACTCGAATGTTGATGTCACGTTCCGGGAAAAGCCGAGCCAAATTCTGAGTTACGTCTGCTTGAAAGAATGCATGAGTACCAAAAAAATATAATTTTTCAAGCTCATCACATGTTCGGAATGATTTTATTGATGTAGAAATGCCTATCAGATAAGAATTGCTGTCTGTTTTTTAATTCTTTAACTAAACTTTTTTGGCCAAGATCAAAGTGTAGTATCTGTTCTTCAGATGCGGCACTTCCATTTCTCGTTCTCTTTCAGTGGAGGAGAAATCCTTCACGACTGAGACAATTTTTATTTTTGTACCTTTTTCTCCACGTTAAAAAACGACCCTGGTGTCTAACTCTGTCCCGTGGGGAGGTATTGTAACTAGGTACATATATGCTTATCGGTGTCTGGTGTGTATACAAGAAATATTTATGCTACAATCTATCACCTGTGAAGATACACAATGTGCATTCACTAGTCCCACATGATGGTCCCACATGTTGATCCAGGCTAAGGCCGTCATTGATTCAGTCAGCGTTGCTATGAAGAAGTCCAGTTCATGATCCAATTGTAGGTGTTTATTTTTTTATTTTATTTTTATTTTTTTACTTTACAAATGGTATTCATTTACTTAGGTGAACGGCAAACTTGCGGCATTGAATCTTTGCTCAACCAGATCGAGACACACAAGCCTCATTAACAAAGTTCCTTAACTGAGCCGCAACAAGACTAATCTGTCCAAAGATACACATTGGTCAGACAGTTCAGAAGCTCTTCCAAAAAGCAACTCTCCTCAAACCTTACAATTTCCCCTCTTCCTCCTTTTCTTTCAGGGGTGAGCTTGGCCATGAATACGCCTCCTTCTATTATCTTGGAATCTCTTTACCTTTGACTGATTCCGTGTCTGTTAATGGTTACTATTTGTTTGTCTTGGGGTTAGCTGCTCCGGACATCTAATGAAGATAACATTTAAGACTGTCTCTATTCCTGGGGCTTACCCTGCAAATAACCCTGGATATTGTTTTTCTCACAAAGGCGATCCCAGTGGTACTTTTCCCATACACTGAAGTACTTATTTTCCAAACGAGAATATCTCTTTGGTGGTTTTGTTAGTCCGAGATATTTTCTGCTCTCTGCACCCTGTCTCCTCCCTTCCACATGATCAAGCATCCACCGTTGCAATGTCCGCCATTACACATGCACAAGCATGCAGCACATTACCTCGCTGTTCTCCAGAAAATCAACTCCCTGCTCATCAAATGTTTACCTCCCTCTCTTCCTTCTCCTTCACTTTCGGAGAAGATAGGAAATAGCCTGGTCATAACATCATCTCTTTCTATTCTCTTAGGATCTCTTTGCTCTTGACTTATTCTGGCCCTTTGTTGATGGTCACTATTTGTTTGTCCTGGAGTTAGCTGCTCCAGACATTTAATGAAGATAAAACCTAAGACTGCTTCTATTCCTGGGACTTATCCTGCAAGTAACCCTTGATATTGTTTTTCTCACAAAGGTCCCATTCACTGAGGTATTTGTTTTCCAGACAAAGAGAATATCTCTTGGGTGGTCTTGCTAGTCGGAGATATCTTCAGCTCTCTGCACCCCCGCCTCCCTCTTTCTCTGACAAAGCATCAATCATTGTAATGTCCGCTATTTCACATGCACAAGCAAAACATACAGCACATGTTTACACGCTTACGCTTACGTGTTGCTAACAAACTTATGCAAATGTCAATGATGTTTTCATATTTCTTTTCTTTTTTTATATCTACCTTCATCAAGCAATATGTTTTAAACAGGTGCACATCCTGGTTCATTTTTTTTTTTTTTTTTTTTTTTTCCCATTAAAAAACGTTTTTGCGAGCTTGTGATTGTAACACAGTTTTTTGAGCTCATTGCATTGTTAGGTCAAAATGATGCTGTTTCGGATAGAAAAATCAATATTGCTTTTAGGTTGCAAACTTCCACAGGTCCAGCACTTAAAAGAAAGTCAATCATTGAAGACCTCTTAGCACTTGAACTGTACTCATTGTTCAACTGTGATACTTTGTGTTACTCGGTCTCCAACATGTTCAGCCTGCAAACTTGGTTCTTCTGCCTTAGGATTGTCTGATCAAATAGTCAGAAGAAAAAATTGTACATATGGATTTGAATTTCGAGCCATGCAAATTTAATATTCAGAAACCGAATGAATCCGACTAATAAATAAGAACATCCTACGTGTAAAATATTGTATTAAAAAAACATATACACATGAAATAATGCTTCAAGCAAACTACTTTAACCCATTCTATAAAATAATGCTGACAACCCGTTTCTTGTTAGATCACTGTAGAATACGCAATGACGAGCCTGGTCAGTACTAGATGGGTGACCATTGGGGACTGCTATGCACTGTATGTACTGCGCTGGGATGTGGAAATTTCCAGGTTTCTGTCTGGAGGCCACATTGAAAACAGCTGAAAGAGATGCACCTTAGTTAAGACATGCATCTAGAAGAAGGAAAACCGATATAAAACCTGGGGGCTACTGTCTGCTCTGTTCGTGTCATTCAATTGCACTGAGTGAGTAAATCATCTTTGTGGATTTAGGACAATGTAGTTATTGTGTGAACCTCATAGGTCAAAATTGACAAGAGAATCTTATATATACTAGCAGGTCGTCCAGCATTGCCCGGTCGTAAAATACGCTTAAATATGATATTTTAACTAATGCAGATTTTGTATTTATTATTATAATATATTGGACACAATATATAGTAATTATTTAAAAGGTTTTTTTTTTAAAAAGAATGATTGTGCGCCACCACCGAAAATCGAAACCAAAACATTTAGCTTACAATTTACTTTTCCCTTTGACGTTAATGCCTGAGCTATGGAGACATGTTTGATGCAAGGCTAAAAATTACAACATGAATCAATAGCTATTACGTTACGCATGCATATTCGTAATGCCGTCATTCAACCTTCAACTGGCAAATTCCATTTTTTAATTTTCACACTTTTGTACCGATTTTCCCCACTAAAACCCAAATATAAAGTACAGATATATATATATATATATATATATATATATATATATATATACTAGAAGGTCACCTAGCGTTGCTCAGTTAGAAAATATGCTTAAATATATCTAAATTTATGTAAATTTTGTATTTATTAAAGAGTCAATTTTTTATTGATTATTATATTGTACCCAACATATAGTAGTAATTTCCAAAGTAAAAAAAAAAAAAGAAAATATGACTTACGTGCAGTCAGCAAGATTTGAAACCAAAACATACAGCTTTGGAGCTTTGTCTGTTATTGTTTGACCTAAATTCATATGTATACAAAAACTGCAAAAAATAGTTTAACCTACAATTGCTGTATATTTGTGCATGTGCCAAAGTAACAGATTTAGTTGAGTTACTTCTGCCAAGATCAATGTTTCATTTTCAATTTTGATTCATTATTAGCTATTTTTGCCAGCTTAAAAATAAATAGAAGTTGTTCCACAAGTCTAAATTCTCTATATATCAAGTTTTAAGTCTGTAGGCTAAAAGTTCAGGGAGGAGTTTGGTAGAGACCGTCCACACACACACACACACACAGGCAAGGTTACTTTATATATATATATATATATATATATATATTCATGTGCTAGAATATTTTCATCCTTAATGCTGCACAATTATGCACAATGTCGAAAATATGCATAAATAGAACTAAATATGAGAATTAAATGAAACCAATCGGCCAATAAGAAACTATAAAAAATGACTAATTAATTAAAGTTTGTGTTAGAAAAGGATATGCAAATTAGTTAATCTTTTAATCGCTCGCATATTCATGACTGATTATATTAACAAGTTCATTTTAATAATTTTTGAATAGAAAAAGTTGGCCTTTTAAAATCAATGTAAGTGCAGCAAAAAACTCAACCATATATATATATATAAAGTTAGATCTAAATCTTTTAGCTGAAAAATCAAATTGTTTGTGACTGGCAAATTTTCATTTGTCATTGGTGTGTCATGTTATTGGCAATATAATAACGTATGCTGTGTACACTGATACTGGAAGCGTTTATTCTATGCTTGTCTTTATTCGTGACTGAATCACAGGTCAATTAATTTTATGTCATAGACTACGTGTTATTTTTATATATATCACATTAGCAGGGTTACCCAGCAATGCCAGGGGTAAAATTATGACATATTTGTATTAAAACTTCTATTTTTCTACTAAACCTTATCTTTTTATCTTTGCTCCTCCTGTTTCCCTCCTGTCTCTCTCTCCCTAAATTCCTCTCTCCCTTCCGCCTAGCCTATTCATCTTTAGATGAACATATACACATACATATATATAACTCTTCTTCATATAATACATTGTTCCTGAAATTCATCGGAATTTTATTTCCAAACTAGTAGGGTGAGGAAGGGGCACCTGGCCTTACCCACTCATTAATTACATTAAATGTTTTTTAATTTATGCAGATTTAGTGTTACAGAGCCAATTCTCTATTGAATATTATATATATATATACAGGGTGACCCCCCCCACAAAAAAAAAAAACGGCATTCAATTGTTTTTCTGAGCATTTTACAGTCAGTGGAGAAAAAAAGGCCAAAGACCCTAGTGTTTTGATGTGATGTTTTGAATATAATAAACTAGTTATGACCAAAGTTTATTTCATTTGGACAAAACACTAAGAAACGGGGCCTAATTAGAGTTGGGGCCCGTTTTTTGGGGGGTCATCCTGTAGTACTGATTTCAAAAGTTTATAAAAAAAAATGACAGGTGCCATCAGCTAGAATTGAAACCAAAACATGTAGCACTCCAGTTGTGTTCCCTATTGTTTGAGCTATCAACAGATAAGAAAGATTTAAAATCAAACCACTTCAAGCGATGAATGAATTTGCACATATGTTGCATTTCAACTTGCCGACATATTCCTGTACGCGTTATTCATTCATCCAAACAAAGATTTCATCCCTTGGTGCATGATTACTATTTCCTGTTAATTTCATTGTTATGTGATCAGTAGTTTAAGAGTTTAGAAATTAAATGTTTTCACACATGCACATACTGTTTTATTTACTACATAATACTAAAAAACAGCAACACCCTCTCTCCCCCACCAATCAAACCTGGCCCTATTGACTTCCAGAGAATAAATATTTATTTTCTAAATTTTAGATATTATTTACCAAGGGCAACGCCGATCAAGAATATACCAACTTTGTGGATATATTTTTTTTTTTTTTTTTATTGCTGTGCATACAAACAGACAACTGCCTTTAATATAATAAATGATCTTAACTTTTTGAAAATCCAAAGTCTTTTTCTTTTTTTTTCTTTATCCAGTGGTACTTGACTGATAAGTATATTTCAAAGGTCAATGGTTTGTCAGTACTTGATATCATATGAGCTGTACTGACCTGGTAGTGTTTTTACTAGAAATTTTTTTTTTTTTAAACAATTTCCAAAATCAGCTTTTTATTCCAAACAAAGGGAAGTAACTCTTCACTGACGAATAAAATGTTACATTCCTCAAACTCCATTTTTTTTTTTTTTTATTTAAGATGGCATTCATATGAAAATAATTCTAACCTAGTCAAATTATTTTTTTGAAAAGAATTAAACTAGACGGAAATTTCATTGGCAGATTTTCTTTCCTAGAACTGTTCGTCTATGAAACACAGTACTGTAGGTATGCTTTCCAGCTGACTAAGACATGGTCGTTTTCAAATATAATGTAAATAAGCTGTTGTTGATCCATTCTATTTTTCATTCCAAACAAATGGAAGTAACTTTTCACTGGCGAATACAGTGTTACATTCCTCCCCCCCCCCCCTTTTTTTTTTTTTTTTAGATGGCATTCATATGAAAATAATTCCAACCTAGTCAGAGTATGTTCTGGAAAAAATTAAATCGAATTATTTGCTGCAATGATCTACCAAAAAAACCAATGAACCAGGATAAAATATTGATTTGATAGGATGGAATTTATCGATGACAAAAATCGAGAAAGAGACGGACTTGACTCTATATATTAAGAGATAAAAATCATTACAAATAGGAGATTTCTTAAAAAGTAACTGACAAGTTAATCTACAGACTCCATCATCTTAGTTTGAAACCAGCATTGGAATTAATGCAAAATCAGTAGTAGAGAATGATGAAATGAAGGAATATAAGATCGAATGAACCTCCTTCGCCAGAGCCGAATGCAAGTAAAAATCTTGCCTTTCAACAAAATCCAAAAGATAATCCGCATCCTAAACAATTTACATAACAACATGACAACTAATTATTCCCCCCCCCCCTCTCTCCAAAAAAAAAACAGAAACCCTTTTTGGATACAAATCTGGAAACAATTGAAAAATTTTCTAACCTACATTCCATTCAGTGCAAAGAGTTCAATGAAATAGAAAAATTTTAAAAGATCAAGCAGAATGAAATGCTAAATATGTCATTTTATTTGTTTCATAAATTCTGTATTGCTTCGTGAAACAATACAGAATTTTTTATTGCCCGGGTGTTTGTAGGTGTGTGTTGAGCAAAAAAAAAAAAAAAAAAAAAAAAGTGGTAGCAGGCAGGTAGGCTCGAACCCGTGACGCAAAGGCAGAAAAGTAAGTGAAAGAAAATCTGACGTCTTACTGCTACTCCATGACACGACCGGAAGTCTAAAGCATTCAAATTAAAAGTCAATCAAAAAGATGACTTGCAGAAATGGTGTTGCTTTTAAACCTCCCACGAAGGTCGTTATTTATGTGGGGGGAAACCATCTCTCCAAAAGGGGGGCACTCTTGCAGTATCCAAATAAACAGTAATTGTCTCACCAATTACAGAACAGATAGTAACCGGCCCAAAGGCCAGACGTTTGCGTTCGAATAGTTTCGCTTTATTTATACAAAAAAAGACACGCAAACACTGGAGACGATGGCATGGTGGGAATTTTGTTTAACTCGATCAAAAAAAAAAAAAAAAAATAGAGACAATGTCCGTTTGCGAATGCTAGATATTATGATCTCGGAAGTATGCGAAAACTTCTCCCAGAATCTAACCTACGTGAGAATCCCGGTGAAAAAAGCCTTTTGTGGACACATACACGCGCATTCATTTTGCTTTTTATATATTATATGTCGGTCTAGTCATGATTCGAAAGAGATTAATAATTAAAAAAGAAAAATATTACGTTTCTGAATTTTTGAGATGAGGAATGTTTTTTTTATTATCATTTGGACTTTTCAGATAACTTCTCATCTTGAGTGCTGTTTTGACAATGTTTCGGTTGATGTAATCTCTGACCTTATGTGTATCTTGTTGAACTCAGGAATGTTTCTGTCAGACTCTTGAATCTGCATGGAATTTTGAACAGAACCATTATGTGGTTGATCGAAAAATAATTGCGAATGACTTGGGACTTCTATTGAGACATTGCTGACAGAATGAGAGCATGTAAACAAAGGGTTCGTTCGAAATTCCTGTGTTCGACAGAAACAGTTCTAAGTTCAACAAGATACATCTGAAGAAGGTCGGAGGTTACATTGACCGAAATGTTGTGAACATGACACTCAAGATGAGAACAGTAGTCCAAAGAACCCAGATGATATGCATGATATTAACATGTTGTAACGATCCACCAAAAAGAACTGATGCACCAGAAACAAATATTGATTTTGTAGGAAGAAAAGTATTGATAACAAAAATCAAGAAAGGGACTAACTTTACTTTATAGATTAGAATATATGCATATGATTAAATGTGGCATAGAGTCATCTCATCAGATGTATATAAAGCATTATGTTATACTTTAACATCTGTATGCAAGTGCAGATGTGGCTAAGTTTGTCATGTAGCCATCAACCAAGTGACCTCAGGACATTTAATTACAATAAGTACGAGAAACATTTCCAAAGTAAAGCCTTTTTTTATTTTTTTAACTCAAAGTTGAAGAGCTATGAAGACGGAAGTAGTATCATTAAAACGACCTCCAGAATTTATCTTTCTACATAGTCACCACCGTTCTCAATGTACTTTTGCCAGGAATTCAATGGTGCCTATCTGCTTCTGACACTCATCTATGACGAGGATTGCTGTCTTAATTTCACACCGTCAATATCTGCAACGGAGCGATAAAACTTCCAGGTCATTAATGCATAAGTTCAATCCCAACAATGCAATTTACAATCTCATCTATACCATTCGGGCAGAATAAAAAAATAGAGGGCATTACTGTTGGAACGCCCCTCAAACTAATTAAATCTTCGTTTATGGTTACAGTTTTTATTAATGGGCTGGACGATTGAAAGAGTTTGTTATAAATGGAAAGCAGCCCTGTAGTACTGTGTTCCAGAGACGAACAGTTCTAAGAAAGAAACTGTGTTCATGGAAGTTTTGCTTAGTTCTAAGCAATGAACAGCTATGCATTTGAAAGCTGCAATCCGATTAGTTCTTGCTGGAAGGTATCGGTGTCTTTCAAAATACACCACATGTTATTCCCAAATGGTCCCCCATATGGTATTGACCAAGCTAAACGTTGCTGAACTTCAGTGATCAAATGAGAACTGTTGTGTGAATATGATTATTCCAGCTCCTATTGGAGAATCGATTCACTTTACAGAACATATCAAATGATTAGTTTATGAATAAATACCTGCCCCAGGGCAAGGAAAAAAAATTCCCAAGCAGAACAGTTTTGCCCACTTTTATGTTACAAAGATTAAAATCAATGTACAATGATACAAAATGATTTTAATTCTCGAAAATCTCTCAAATTTAAAGCTTAAATCTTAAGAAAAAGGTGAAATTCAGGGAATCTTGCTTAATTGGTGTCTAATGATTTGTGGATCAGATTTAATACAAACCTGAAATGTTTGAATTTTCAAATGGGAGGTTCTGCACATACATTGGCTACATAAACCGAAACATTGTCAAAATAGCACTCAGGATGAGAACAGCTGTTTGAAGAATTCAGAAGCCTTCTATAATATAAGTCTCACCTGTCTGTTTAAATGTTTGTATGTCTGCCTAAAACTTTCAACAGATTTTCACGAGATCTGTATCATTTTGAAGCTCGACTCTTCGGGCAACAAATATAAAAAAATTGGCTAAAAACATTAATTCCTTCACCCTCAACTGGGCATTTTTCTGCAGAGAGAGGTCGCTTTTTTCGACGTTTTTTTTTTTTTTTTTAAGTCACGCCCTCTTTTCGATTGACTAGCCTTAATTTAAACTCTTTGCCACTTCTGGTTTGGAAATGGCCGCAACGGCAAAGACATCACGTTCTTTTTTTTTTTTTTTTTTCATGTTCTTTTCTTCCCTTGTAGTACAGGTTCGAGCCTGCCTGCCTACTACCACTTTTTTTTTTTTGCTCAACACACACCTCCAAACACTCGGGCAATGCCAGGCACCCAGGCTAGTTTAAAATAATCCTAAGAAACTGAAATTTGAGTAATATTTATTAAATGATGTTTAATACCTATTGTTAAAAGTTCACAGAAATCGGAAGTATCTGAATTTTCACAAAGAGCTTCCACGCCTTTTTTTTTTCATTTTGCATAAAACGAAACAAAATATAGCCCACATCACAACCCTTACCCCTAGCAGTTGTGTTCCCAAATTCACAATAATCTAATAATTAGTTTAGGAGTGCATCCTGTAAATATAAATATGTAAACATAATTTTCTATAGATATGCAAACATATACTCACTAAATTTTTGATCTATAGACTTGAAATTTGGTATATAGGGTATTCAGAATTGTAGAAAACTTTTTAATCTGTTTTCATCTGGAAAAAAGTGCTGCTAAGAGTATTTTTTTTTCTTTACTTACAAGAAGTAAACTGTTTACAAAAAGTATAACATTCGCATGCACATGTCTCAATTTCTGTATGAATAAATAATATAAAAAAATATAATATTATGCATATTTTGGAACCGGGCAACGTCGGGCGGCCTGCTTTTTTTTTATGAATATGCATAATTTTTGATAAATCAAGATTTTATGGCATGCAATGACTTATAGGGTTGATGTGCTGTAAAACGAATACATAACCATAGTACTGTCATTTTTTTTTATGGACGGTTGGGTATAGTTAGCTCTCATATGGTCAGTTAAAAATGTTAAGTGAACGAATGTAAAAACGATTATGCATTTGTATATCATTTTTTTTTTTTTTTTTAATAATATTTTGTCCACCTATTTCTTTTGTTTTTAACGTCCTGACATTTTATTTTAAGTTTCTTTTTCTTTTTTTTTGTCTTTTGTAGGTAAGTAAGAATTCCAGTAAAAAAATATATATCCCGAGTTTGTAAGTAGGTGATTTATCTTTAATTACCTTTTTATTAATTATATTAATATATATATATATATATATATATATATATATATATATATATATATATATATATATATATAATTAATATATATTGTCTGAGCGCTTTTCAACGGAGCTTTGATAATTACACATTTAATGTTTTTGACCCCAAACAAGGTATATTGCCACTAGGATGGAAGGGACTACTATTTAGGATCATGTCTAACAGGAGGCTGTGGAGAGTTGAGCAGCGAGATGTCTATTCACATTGTTTAAACGTTTGCATGTTAGTACAGTCAAGGAAACAGGGAGGGAATTCCAAAGTCTAGCAGTCCGAGGAAACAAACTATTAAAGTAGAAAGCTTTCCGCCATCTCTGGGATTTCTGCAATCAAACATTGGGATTTTGCTCCTACCTTCTTCTACTTCGTCATGGCTGACAGAATGAGAGCATGCTACATCCATGGATTAAATAAACTCCTTCCAACTTGTTGAGTTTGACAGAAAGATTCCCGCATTTTGCAGGAAGATTCCCGCGTTTGATAAGATAGACCTGAAGAACATCGCAAGTTACATCAAATGAAACATTGAAAATAACACTCAAAATAAAAACAGAAATCTGCAGAATCCAAATATGAATCAATAAATTCTCATTAAAAAAAATTCAAAAACATAAGCAAAAGTGAGATTTTGGCTATTTCTTTGAATTCAGAAAAGGCTTCTTCTTTTTCTTTTTTTTTTTCTCTTTTTTCTTTTTTTTTTCTTTTTTTTTTAAGTCAATACCCCCTTCCCCCTTTCAATCCTTTCTCTCCCTCTCCCCCTTTCAATCCTTTCTCTCCCTCTCCCCCTTTCAATCCTTTCTCTCCCTCTTCCCCTTTCAATCCTTTCTCTCCCTCTTCTCCTTTCAATCCTTTCTCTCCCTCTTCCCCTTTCAATCCTTTCTCTCCCTCTTCCCCTTTCAATCCTTTCTCTCCCTCTTCCCCTTTCAATCCTTTCTCTCCCTCTTCCCCTTTCAATCCTTTCTCCCTCTTCCCCTTTCAATCTTTTCTCTCCCTTTTCCCCTTTCGATCCTCTTTCTCTCCCTCTCGATCCTCCCTCTCTCCCCCTTTCGATCCTCCCTCTCTCCTCCTTTCGATCCTCCCTCTCTCCCCCTTTCGATCCTCCCTCTCTCTCTCCCCCTTTCGATCCTCTCTCTCTCTCTCTCCCCATTCCGATCCTCTCTCTCTCTCTCTCTCTCTCTCCCCCTTCCGATCCTCTCTCTCTCTCTCTCTCCCCCTTCCGATCCTCTCTCTCTCTCTCCCCCTTCCGATCCTCTCTCTCTCTCTCTCTCTCTCCCCCTTCCGATCCTCTCTCTCTCTCTCTCTCTCCCCCTTCCGATCCTCTCTCTCTCTCTCTCTCTCCCCCTTCCGATCCTCTCTCTCTCTCTCTCTCTCCCCCTTCCGATCCTCTCTCTCTCTCTCTCTCTCCCCCTTCCGATCCTCTCTCTCTCTCTCTCCCCCTTCCGATCCTCTCTCTCTCTCTCTCCCCCTTCCGATCCTCTCTCTCTCTCTCTCCCCCTTCCGATCCTCTCTCTCTCTCCCCCTTCCGATCCTCTCTCTCTCTCCCCCTTCCGATCCTCTCTCTCTCTCCCCCTTCCGATCCTCTCTCTCTCTCCCCCTTCCGATCCTCTCTCTCTCTCCCCCTTCCGATCCTCTCTCTCTCTCCCCCTTCCGATCCTCTCTCTCTCTCCCCCTTCCGATCCTCTCTCTCTCTCTCCCCCTTCCGATCCTCTCTCTCTCTCTCTCTCTCTCCCCCTTCCGATCCTCTCTCTCTCTCTCTCTCTCTCCCCCTTCCGATCCTCTCTCTCTCTCTCTCTCCCCCTTCCGATCCTCTCTCTCTCTCTCTCTCTCCCCCTTCCGATCCTCTCTCTCTCTCTCTCTCTCTCTCTCTCTCTCTCTATCTCCCCCTTCCGATCCTCTCTCTCTCTCTCTCTCTCTCTCTCCCCCTTCCGATCCTCTCTCTCTCTCTCTCCCCCTTCCGATCCTCTCTCTCTCTCTCTCCCCCTTCCGATCCTCTCTCTCTCTCTCCCCCCCTTCCGATCCTCTCTCTCTCTCCCCCTTCCGATCCTCTCTCTCTCTCTCCCCCTTCCGATCCTCTCTCTCTCTCCCCCTTCCGATCCTCTCTCTCTCTCTCTCTCCCCCTCCGATCCTCTCTCTCTCTCCCCCTTCCGATCCTCTCTCTCTCTCTCTCTCTCCCCCTTCCGATCCTCTCTCTCTCTCTCTTTTATACCACTATCTCAATCCCTTCTCTTGCGCATGCGCCTGTAGATTCCTGACAACCTCGAGACTTCCGCTTATAAAAACCCAAGTTTTGTTGTCGCTGTCGCGCATGCCTATACAAGGGGCAAACACGTGGGCTTTTGTTTTGTTGGTAAGTACTACACTCCCCCCTGATCTGATGATAACATAGAATGCACTCCGGGGGTGGCCTCTTAGTTCGTTGGCTTCTGCGAAGGGTGATATTTACAATCTCGGATTCAGGTTCTGGTTCTGATCCTGCCTGATCAGACGAACTACAACTACCACTCTCTTGCTCGGTGACCTCACTCATCAGCAGCTCATCATCTGATGATTCATCACTCTCTGTAGTTATGGGATGTACTTCACTAGCTGGGCGAAGATCGCGCACATGGCGTGGGGTTCCATCAACAAGGACCGACTGCTGGCTAACCACTCCAGATATTCGTCCTCGCTTGAACTTGGTGGTGCACCGGTTTCCAGGAGGTCTAACCCAAACTGGATCCCCTACCTTGTATTTGTCATGACTCTCCTCGTCGATTGGTTGGACAGTGTCAATGCCCTTTATCCTAACACGGCAGCCGTCACAGCAGGATCCGAAGTTTCGAATTTTGAGGAGTCGCTCAGTTTAGACTCCTGCTTTGATGTATTGCTTTCCGAGCAGTTAGTTTCCATCACAGAGGAGGCTTCATTACTACCGCTATCCTCCTCCTCCTCCTTATCCCCACCCGCTGAGTGTTTTGATAATTTAGACTTTGTGACTGAAGAGGCTTCTTTCGATGAAGACTCTGCAGACGGCATTTCATCAGAAGATGAAACAGAATTGTCTGTATAAGAGACATCGGGATGCGATAGTTGATCAGCATCTGGCGTCGACTTGGCCGCTGCTTCCATACTGGAAGAGGTGATGTTGGTAGTGGTAGAAGTAGTGCAGGTTACCATGGGTGACTCCGTAGATACAGGCGAATCTGCTGCAAGATCCAAAGCAGTGGATGATGAGGTATTTGATTCTTCAGACATCTCTGCAGAAGTGCTTACGTCTGTACTAGAAGTGGTACGGGTCATCATGGGCTCCTCAACTTTGGTGTGGCTACCACTAGCGGCAGTGGTCGTGTCAGCAAGGTTACATTTGGAATCTGCATCATCTGAAGACACTGTGGAGCTTTCTGCAAAGCTTGGCATATCTTCTTCAACTGCTTCTGCAACATTTGAATCTGAGCTGTTTTCTTTGGATGCCGCAGTTTCTAAAGATCTGTCGTCCATTTTAGAATCGTCTGGCTGTTCATTTTTATCGTCTTCCTCAGATTGCATAATTTCCGCCGTGTCCGTTTGGTGCTGTTCGTCTGTGGTTGACCAGTGCAGCTGTCGGCCGCCGACTGTTCAATACTTTCTTCACTGCTATGTTGGCTTGTGGGGGACTGCTGGGAGCTGTCGTCGCCACTACTCAGAGTAGACTTCTCACTGCTACTGCTACTCGCAGAAGACGGGACCGTGTCACGGTCGTCTGCATTGGAGTCAAACGAAGATGAGGAATCTTCTTTATCACATCTTTCCTCACCGGCCACGATACCATTACCATTGGCTGTGTCTGTAGAGCCAGAAATAGGTGGAGAAGATGCTGTCCGCCCACCACCCAGAGGGACACCGTGATCATCACAGTTCTCATCATATACAGGACTGTCAGCTTTGTCAGATTCCAATTTGGAAGCTGGCCAAATAGTGGTAGAATCCATGCTACTTGAAGACCACAGAGGTGGGGAGGGCATAGGTGGTGGTGGGGGAGTATGCGGTGGGGTGCGTATAGATGACGTGTGACCATTCACATCAATGCCGTTCACTATGTTTCGAGATTCACACACAACTTTTCTTCCGAACAGATCCACTGTGCTAACTACCATGATATTCGTTTCAATTCCCCTCGCATCACCAGCACATTAATGTCTGCGGCCACACCAGAGTCTGTGTGGACTTTGACAGTTCCGGCTCCACAGCAAGCTTGCGTATTGCCACCTATTGTGGTTACTTTGATGTTCTGTTTTGTCCAGTTTCGACACAACTTGGCACTCATGATGGTGTGTGAGCACCCGGAGTCGAGAAGAGCTGAACAAGGCACTTGGTCCACGTACACATTTATTGTCGGTTGCGCCTCAATTAAATCTTGTCCGGGGAACAGGGCGGCGCTGACGTCCTGCCCCCTGATGCATTTCCCGCACAATTTTGGGATAAATGTCCATAACTACCACATTGGAAATAGCACCCCTTGTTAGTACAATTTCTTGCGAAATGGCCTCGCTGGCCGCAGCAGAAACATCTCCCATTGGCCGTGGGTCTCAAACTGGGACTCTTTTCAGCATTAGTCTTGGCTGCCTGCGCCATCATTACAACCAGTTCCCTCAGGTCCTCCTCGTCTCTGATAATGGCTCGAGCGCGTTCTAACAAATGTTCCATGGGCGTTACAGATACGCTGGTGGAAGCCCTCAACAGTTGCTTAACATGGGTGGGAAGTCCGGCCACAAACGCATATGCCAGTGTTTGCTGTGACACTTCATTGCCAAATAGAACTGCAAGTTTCTTCAGCTCCGCGAAGAAGACGTCCACGGTTTCTCCTGGCATGAGCTTCCTAGAGGCAAATGTTTCGTAGGCCGTGCAGGGATCCATTGCAAATGCCTTGTATAAAGCATTTTTTATACAGGTAACATCAGCCTTCTCCACGGCACTAAGTTGCTGATATACACTTAGGGCACCTCCAGCCAATCTCAGGGGAATCACGGTATGCACCCCCTTTACTTCACAGAGGTTGCAGGTCAGCTCAACCCTTTCGACCCAGTCGACAACAGAAGTGGATCCGTCGAATTCGGGTATCAGTTTTAAATCAAACTTTGCCCTAGCCATAGTTGTCCAGGAAAAGAGACAAAACGAAATAGCCGAAATAGCTTATGACCTTCACCTTCACCGAGGTGCACGACTTATATGATCTTCACCGAGGTGCGCGACTTGACACACAAAAAAAAAAACAGCCTCTTAATCACCTGCTAACGCACACGTCACTGTAACGTCCAATGACAACAACAACAACAGCCTTCTCACTCTACCTGCCTTTTATACCATTATCTCAATCCCTTCTCTTGCGCATGCGCCTGTAGATTCCTGACAACCTCGAGACTTCCGCTTATAAAAACCCAAGTTTTGTTGTCGCGCATGCCTATACAAGGCACAAACACGTGGGCGTTTGTTTTGTTGGTAAGTACTACATTGGAATTAAGGGTAGTCTCTTTTTTTATACATGGAAGTCACCACTTATCAAGGCCCGGAGGCTACTCAGGGATAAGGGTTATTGCTTGTACAGTAATCAATGCGACAATATCGTAGTAATCGTTAGTAATGGAGATCTGATGTCTTACTTAAGGGGGCGGTTCATCAAGAATTTGTTTATGTTGGACTTGAAGACATCCAAGTTGTAGTCAAATGGGAAACAGACAAACGGAAGAGAGTTCCACAGGCGAGCACATCTAAGAAAGAAGCTTTGTTCATGGAATCTACATTTTGATTTAGGCACAGATAAAGAGTGGGGAAAATTACTGACAGTGGTTTCAGCTAGACGGGTGTTTTTCATGAAAGATTGGTGAGGGGGGACCAGAGATTGGTGCTCAGACGAGCACTTCCCATGGAAATAACCATAGTCAATCAAAAGGAGACAATGACTTGCAAAAATGTCAACGAAAAAAGCAACCCCTCCTTGTAAAAAATGTACGAGTCGAGGGTGAAGGAATTAATGTTTTTGGACCATTTTTCGATATTTGCCATCTAAGACATCAAGCTTCAAAATGATATTGATCTCGTCAGGATCCATTGAATGTGTCGAAAGTTTTTGGCAGACATACAAAAACACCACATACGCACACATGCATACACATTTTGTCTTTTATAGGAGGTGTAAAATTAAAAAAAGTTTTGGTAGGAAGATAGGCTCAAACCCGAAGCCTTAACGCAAATGTTGAAAAGAAAAGAAAAAAAAAGACTGTATCTTGCCCACTCAGCCACGAAGGGAGAGGAATGAAAGACGTTTTAATTTAACGATTAAAAACTTCAGTGACAGGTGCGTGAATTTAATGAGGGCAAACATCATGCCATATGGCGAAACTTAACTTTGGCTGCAAGCCAGTGTCTGCGTTTTCCCCAAGATAAATAGGGGAGTGTCAAAATGAATAGCAATTGTCTGATATGACGGGTTTTGGCGGTATTGATCAAACCTTGTTGCTTTCTTGACGTCCCATGAGTGCCAGGGAAGTTAATTTTGCTACAGGTTCAGTTTCGCTTATACACAGAAAAGCCAAATAAACATGTGGAGACTAAGAAATACTGCGGAAATAGCATGTAAAAGTCGCACAAATAAGATACACATCATCCCCTTTTCTTAAATCGTAGATATTGTAATCTAGATAGCATATAAAAAGTTCTAAGAAAGAGTAACCACCCGGAACGCCTCCTCCCCTCAAAAAGCCTTTGCCAGACATATACACAAAATGCACACACACACACATGCATACACATTTTGTCTTTTATATTATAGACTAGCGGGGGTACCCGGCGTTGCCCAGGTGTTTGGAGGTTTGTGTGGTTTTGGGTAAATCAAAACTCCAGGGGGGGGGGGGTTAAAATTAAAAAAAAAATGTTTTGGTAGGTAAGTATGAGGATCGAACCCGAACCCTTGAGGCAAAGTTTTAAATTAAAGTGTGAAAAAAAACGTGCGACGTTAACCGTTGCGCCACTGCAAGATGCTAACGGAAACACGTTTGAATTTAGTTAATTACTTGGATTTGGCAGGTGCACGTTTTAATGACTTAATGAGGTCAAGTTTGACTGCGGGATAGTATTTCATTTACTGCGAGAACGCTTTTTTTTATTTTTATTTTCCCAAGATGTTATAGGAAAAAGACTAACCCATATGCGGCGAGCGACAAATGTTGAATATTTATCTTCCCAAAGTCGAGCAAATTAAATAGACAGGTGAGCTCCGTTGTTAACTGTGAGATATTACGATTTACATGTGATATAAAAAGTTTTAAAAAGTTGTGAACCGACTGACCGCTTCTCTGAAAAAAGCTTTTTGTAGACATACAGAAAAAGCAAACACACATACATACATTTTCGCTTTTATATATATAGATATATATTTGAGCAGCATTTTTTATTGCAGAGTAAGGACAATTCGATTTTTTCTTTTTGGTGGGGAAATGTTCAAACGTTCTGTTCGAATGTAAAAAGAAATTTGCCGTAGTTGTGAATGTTTTTGACTTCCATAAGTTGTCTTCAGGTGAGTGATGAATTAAAAATTGTGTTGGTGAATTTTAATGAAAAAATGATTAAAATCGTTTAAAAGCACTTAAGCGTGCCTTCCCATTCATCTATATGAAAAAACCCATCAATCCGGCTCAATATGCAAGCCAGTTTCTGCATATTTGTTTGTTTCCCCCCGCCAAACGAAAAGCAATTGTCTAATATGACGGGGATTTTTTCCCCAGCATTGATCAAATCTTTTTTGCTTTCAGGACGTCTTGGCAGATAGGGCCAAGAACTCAAATTCGTTTTCACAGTTTCGCTTTTTTATACTGAAAAGCAAAATGAAGACACGGCGATCGAAAAAAATCTCAAAAATAGCGTGTAAAAGTCAGGCAAATTAAAGATAGACGCGATCACCATTCGTAACTCAGATATTATGATTTAGACAGTATATAAAAAGTTTTAAGAATGAGTGATCCAACCGAGCACACCCTCCAAAAAAGCATTTGCCGGACATACACAAAAAATACAGACACACACACATTTTCGCTTTTATATTTATCTCAGACTGGGGGGGGGGGGTACCCGGCGTGGCCCGGGTGTTTGTAGATGTGTGTGTTGGGGGGGGGGGGGTTTGAGCAAAACAACCCTGTTTTAAAAAAAAAACGTTGGCCGGGGGTTTGGAGGTGTAAAAGAAAAAAAAAATCAAATACACACGTGACCCCCATTCTTAAGTCGTAGATATTATCATTTAGATGTGATATAAAAAGTTTTAAGAAGAAGCGAGCCGAGCGAGAAGGCTGACGAAAAAAGCCTTTTGCAGACATACACAAAAAGCGAACATACATACATACATTTTCGCTTTTATATATAATAACGATGACCAGGCAGAAAGGGGCTCTAAGTTATTTATTTTTGCTCATTCGCTAAAGACTTGAAATGGTTTGGTCTGGCAGGTTTTTATTTGCTAACATAAAAGTGAGAATGTGTATGTAGGAGGACAATTGTCGACCTATGTGCACAACAAAGTTTTGAGCTACACACTTGAAATTTGGTATATAGGATATTCAAATATGTGAGAAACTTTTTTAATCTGGTTTTCATCCGAAAAATAAAAAGGGCTGCTAACGGGTCAAAATTGAAAAATTGGTACTGGGGAGGGGGTTCATCAACTTTTTATCTGTTTGTCAACTGTTTCATGAATGTGCATCTGTGAATCGTTCATGTGACGGATTCCTTATGTTAATGAGTATGTTTGAAAACACTTTTTTAAAGATCGTCTCAAGCTGGCCTAATGGTTATCATACTTGACTCACAGTCTTTAGGTTTTGGTTTCGATTTCAGCTTGAGTATTTTTTTTTTATTTACAAAAAGTGAACTGTTTGAAAACAAAAACATAATACTCGCATGCACATATCTCAGTTCTTATCTGAATTAAAATATAATATTTATGCATATTTTACGACTGGGCAACGTTGTGCAGCCTGCTAGTATATATATTATTAGTTTTAGTCATTTAGAACTGCTTTAAAGCTTCACCACTGACTCATTTTTCGACCAAATTTCAAACAATTATTATAGTTTATAGATCACCTTCTCTTCATAATTAAATCCTTCTTAGATAAGAGAAAAATCCAGTTTGTCCTCGACGGTCGTACATCGATACAATATGATATAAATGCGGGAGTTCCCCAGGGGTCTAGCCTTGGACCTCTACTGTTCCTGATATTCATAAATTACCTCCCCGTCGGGTATATATGCTGATGACACCGCACTCTATAACAGGCACGACAGGAAAACAAATGAACACATATCTAAAGAAATGGCAGAAACACTAGAGGATGACCTCCAATCTGTAGTGGAATGGGGACAAAAATGGACAATCACGTTCAATGCCACCAAGACTAAACTAGTTTCATTCAATAATTACAAGAAACCTTCTCTACCACCTATAGCAATGGCCAACAACTCTTTATCTGAGACTACATCTTTCAAACTCCTTGGCCTAACGTTCACAGGAAACATGAGTTGGAACAATTACATTGAAGGCATTGCCAGGGCCGCTGCAAGGAAGGTAGGCTCTCTCTACTGTGCTAGAAAACTACTAACACCCGAAAGTATCCTGTACCTCTATAAGGCCACCATTCGCCCATGTATGGAGTGTTGCTGTCATATTTGGGCTGGTGCATCTGCTACTAGTGTCTCGGTCCTTGACAAGGTTCAAAAGAGAGTCGCCAATCTGATAGGCCCTGAACTGGTATCTAAGCTTCAGCCTCTGTCCCATCGACAAAATGTTGCATTCATCTGCCTGTTCTACAAGTATTTTAATGGTGAATGCTCTGACGAACTGCAGACACTTGTGCCCCCACAACGTGAACACCCTCGACAAACCCGACAGGCTGCTAAATCACACCCCTACACTGTAGAGATCCCTAGATGTAAAAGATCTTTCTACTCCAGTAGTTTCTTCCCCAGAACTGCTAGACTTTGAAATTCCATTCCAGGTCCCTGCTTCCCCAACTGTACTGACATGCAGAAGTTCAAGTGCAACGTGAATCGTCATCTTGCTGCCCCAATCCCTACATAGTACCCTAGTAGTTGTTGCCCCTGATAGTAGCCCCCTACACCAAAGTGGCAATGTGCCTTGTTTGGGGTGAAAATGTAATAAAAAAATTTTTTTAAAAAGCTGTATTGTGAAATTTTTTTTTCAATTTCCGTTCAGTAAAACAAAAGTTATGATGAATTTACTGGTGTTCAAAATCGTAAAAAAAAAAACGTAAGGACGTGAGCAATGTTTTTTATGACGGGTTTCCATAGTAACTTTAGTGACTGCTGTTGCTACCAATTTATTGCTCTCGCGAACAGAGAAATAACAAGTGAAACAGAAAGAATGAAAGGGAGATAATTGGGGGATTTTATTGAAAGCAGACGAGTGCCGTACATTGTTATTACATATGTGCATGTTATGTCTATGGGAGCCAAAAAAAAGTAAGTCTGAAATTAAACAAACAACAAGTGAATATATTGGAAGCCTGGAAAAATCATTGATTACAATAGAAAAATGCGGAGCATGAAAAGTAATATGGTTAAGCTTAAACATGGAAAAGAAAAGGACAATATATTCTACTAAAAATATGATAAATTTATAACTTAAAATATTGCAGCATTAAGATTATTTTAATTTAATTTATAACATTATATAATCAGTTCTTAATGCTGCAATATTTTAAGTTATAAATTATATTTTTTACTAGAATATCGTATCCTTTTCTTTTCCAGTTTTAACAAATAGTCCTTTACTTTTCCATGTTTAAGCTTAACCGTATGGTCGCATTTTTCTATTGTAATCACACACACTGGTCTTTATCTTAGTGGAGGATTCTCTATTATATCTCCAATTTTACCTCTTAAAGCTTCTTTCTCTGGACACCAAAGACAGTTCCGAGTTATGGCAGCAAAATAATCTGGTTCTTACCTTTTCTCATTCCTAGATATTTGTCACATGAATAATTTATGCTTGGAGAGTAATCTATGACTCATATAGATGTTTGTGTGCCTCAACATCATTCCTTTTTTATAACCCCCCCCCCATTGCTTGGCTGTATTTTTTTTTTATTTGTTTTCAATTCTTTCAATTTTTGTTCTTCCTTTTTATCCCTGAGCTCACCCTCATATTTTTAACCACCCCTATCCCAACTTTCTTATTCTAAACCACCCCCACCCGTTCCTACCGTGGACTCCCCCCATCTCCCGGTTCCTCTCTGGCATTGTCTAAAAACAGAAATGACAGCCAAAAATAATAGTGTGTAGCCCAAGTCAATCAAGAACCACAGCCACGGCTACCACTCAGATTTTAGGTTTAAAAATGGAATGATGAGTGGTGAGGGTAGGGAATGAGTCTGGGGGGGGGGGGCTACTATGGTTTATTTGACCCTCCCCCTTCTTCCTTGCAAGTATTTGTTTCTCCCTTCCCGCCTTCCACTTTCTACTTTTCTCCTCCTCCTCTTCTTTCAGCAGGGCATGGGAATTAGGTCACCTCTGCCATTCTGTGGATGTCATTGGTCTCCCAACAAAGTTTCATCACTAACTCTCTCTCTCTACCATCACCTGCCCTTTTCCAACCAGGCTCCCCTACATCATCCCACCTACCAACCCCCCTGCAGTCATCTAACCTCCATCCCTAGCCCTAACCAACCATCTTCTCAATGATGTATATGCAATCTAATCCGTTTTCCCCCATCTTGCCTGCTTGAAGTTGTAAATATTTATGGCATGTGGTTATCAAAGATTTTGCAAGCACATGCAATAATAGTCCAATCACATTAGACCCCCAAAAGAATGAACCCCCCCCCCCCCCAAAAAAAAAAATAGGCATTATCATCTTCATCACCAGCTTAAGATTCCTATTATATGCTTTTAGAAATTGACTTCCAAATTAACCAATCTCTGCCAGGTATTTATTCATCCCTTTTTCTATTAAGTCCATCCTTGTCACTTCTTTACATGTTTTCTCTGGCCTTTGCCCCATAAACTGGACTTGCTACCTTAACTGTTCTACATTAAATCAACCCAAGAACTTTCATCCATTCTTTCAATGTGGCCATACCATCCAAGTCTCCTGTTCTGCACACATCTCTCTATACTGCCCTTTTTTCCTCTGAGATCATCAGATCTAAGCCTGTCTTTTAGACTTGCATTACACTTTCATCGTATCATTTCTCTCCATGTAACTCATGTCCTCAACTCCTACTGACCAGATCTCACTTCCATACATCATTGCATTTATGTACACATGCACGATAGATTTTTTTTCTTCCGTTTATCGATTACAGTAATACTCTGCCAGTTAGTAATGGCAGAAATTCCCTCAACTTATTCCATCCACTCCTAATGTTATCATTAAGTTAATATAAATTTTATGAAAAACCTCAGTTCAGTAGTTTCAATCTATTTAATTGGAATAAGTCTCCAACTTCCTAACTTTTTTTTTTTTTTTAATCCATAAAAATCCAGATTTCTATTTAAACCTCTAAAGCCTCTCATGAATGCAATTTATCCCCTACTGAATCAAAATCGGCTTTTATTTATTCTATTTTTTAAGAAAATTATGAGTTTTTTTTTTTTTCCTCATGGCAGTTCTCTGAAGATGTTAATCTTGCCATGGAGGCAAACTTTCATACGCAAAAAAAAAAAACACTCGTCTCACTGCAACCACTATCAACACTCCCCCACACACACTCACTATCTGTGCCTAAATTTAAATGAACAAAGTTTCCTTCCTAGAACTGCCTGTCTGTGGAAGTCTGTTCCACTGAACTGCTTTCCAGCTGACTACAATATGGTCGTCTTCAAGTCTAATGTAAACAAATTCTTGTTGAGCCCTCCCCCAGATAATCCACTTCTACCCTATTTCCATCACTAACTATTAATATGCTGTTGGCTTAGTGACTACCGTACATTCGTTAACTCTTATCCTCAAATGTTTTTCAGGCCTTGATAAGTGGTGACATCCATGTTAAAAAAAAACAAAGACTAAGCAATTTATGATGTAGAGAAGGTTAGATGATTTTTAATTTGTCAAAGAGTGACTTCCTGTCTTCCACCCACTCACACAACCCACATGCACACGCAGTGTCTTTCTCTTAACTTTGACTTTCATTGTTAAAACTGATTGGGGTTGCAAGGAGTTGTGTTTGAAGGTGATGACAATGCAAGTTGTGTATGAGACAAGATAAACAGAATGGCAGCATTGAAGGATTTGGATAATTTTCAATTATAAAATATTTATTTACTAATATAATGCATAGAACGAGGCTGGTGCTACCAGATCAGGCTGTCTGAAGATATTGGCTGCCTGAGATTAAATGCACCTAACATTGATGCTTTTTTTTTTTTTTTTCTACTTTGCAAAACTTATGTTCTGCAAAAAACAAAAACAACAACCCATCTTTTCCCCCTTTTCCTTCTTCCCATTTCCCATTTCTGTTTCTATCTCCCCCACTTCCTGACTGGTTTTCTAACTTAAATTGTACCAAACATTAATACTGTATATAAACATTCGGTCTCCCATTGCAAAACTAATGTTCTGCAGGGCAGGGAACAAAAATGATAAAACCCACTATAAAACAACCAAACCAAACACTACAAACTAGTGATTGAAGATACAAAAAGCTTGAAGAAAAAAAACCTTCTATAAAATAACTGGATGCAACATGAATACTATTTTCAAAATAACTGGATTCGGCATTAAATAACCTGAAAAGGGTTGATATGCCGTAAAACAAACAAGCAAACAAACATAGAACGAGGATGTTATCAAAGTGTTAAGTTCTCAAATTTTCAAAGTATACTTCATCTTCATAAAGAAAAAGAAAAACTATGTAGAATTACTCGGATGGTGGTGTGTTCGTGACAGAAGCTACAAGCAGCAGGATTGCAGTGTTCTTAAATTATTTTTGATTAGGGTTGTTTAGGGAAAATAGTTGAGGCTTTTGTACGGCTCTCTCCATAAACACACACATCCATGCACGCACTCCGGTGGCCTTCGCCTCCCAGATTGGAAAACGATCTAGATTTTTTGCCATTACTTAGTCACATCGTTAATATCTATATATACGTTTGGTTAATAGTTGTTTTAGTTTCTCAATAAACAAGGTGCATTAATCATGTTAAAATTATAACCTGTAATTACAGTTTTTAAATGACAAAATTACAGTATCTTGTAAACAGTTCGCAAGTGAGCTTGTAAAGGGCCACATGCAGTTCATGGGCTACATGTTTACCATCCTTGTTGCTAGAGGCTTTGATTTCTGTTTCTGTTTCATCGTCAATATTGACACCATTATAAATTTGACACTGAAGGGACAGGGTGTTTATCCCTTTTTCCTTTAGTTCATAAGTATATGTTTCTGTTGCTTAGCGATTGTTAATTCAGCTGTGTGATTCACACGTCTAAATGTCTGTCTGAAGACAACTAACTTTTGGGGATTACTGTTGAAACTCATTTGTCTTGTTTATAATACAAAAATCAGCTGTGTTTGTGTGTTTATATGTTCGGCTAAAAGTCAAAACCGACAAAACAAATACACACAAAGTTGATATTTTGTTAGTGCTCCGAATTAATATCTAAAAATTAATTTAAAAAAAAAAAATCATTTTTTGACCATAAACTGGTATAGATTTCGTCCGGGAGTGGGGAGGGGGCAGCCAGAGTATGTATTAGCTAAAGGGAAGTAACTCTGATTTTTTTTGTGAAGGAGTTTATTCCTCAAGAAATCTATAAAAAAAAAAAAAAAAAATGTCAACGTGTATATCCGGAAAAAGAAATGGGCTGTGTGGAGCAGAAATAAGAGATTGAGGAAAGGGGGGGGGTAGACCTGAGGAGAAGGAAATAGAAAGATTAAGCGATAGATACAGAGGAATAAGCTGGGTAGAGATGAAAAAAAAAAAAAAGAGGGAGACCAAGGGAGAAGGAAAGAAAAAGAGAGACAGAGCGGTGGAAGTTTTGATAGAAATATATTATACTTTTCCCTGAGGCAATACTAGGTAACCCTGCTAATCTTTAATATGACAGTGTTTCACTTATTCAACAACCAAAACAAGTCATCATTTCATTTACAAAGGATTAGTTTTTTGAGAACACAAGATTGTCAACTTATTTATTGCAAACTCATCCTCATCTTTTCTTAGTTGTTGTTTCACGACGTTGCGGCCAACTATTCCTCTGGTCTTTGCTATTGTTGTAGCATGCTATTGGAAATAGAATAAAGCACTTAGCTACAAAAATTAATCTCGTTTAGACCATTGCTAATATGAAACATTTTAAATAAAAGAATTAAAAAAAAAAAAAAAGAGCAACGGAAATCATTCATTTTAAACTAAAAGATATATGTTGCCTGCCTTAAGTTTTTTTAAAATAGGCAAAAAAATTTTTTAATCTGAAATGACTTCACTGCATCCCGGGTAGCGGCAGATAGATACAACTAGTTTATTATTTAAAGGAAGCTTGCATATATATATATATATATATATATATATATATATATATATATATATATATATATACACACACACACACACACACAGGGCTAGTTTTCTTTCATATATACTTTTAATTATTTTCTCAGCTCTGCATGCTATATTCCAAGTTGGTAGACTAGTATGGGGGAGGGGAGGTTACATCAAGATGGACCATACAACAACTTTGGAACTTTACTGCATCAGTTACTCCCCCTCCCTCACACCTACTAAAACTCAGAAGATCGCTCACTGTCAAGAACAAAAAATCAATAAAAGGAAATTGCATATTTTTTAATCAAGTTTGGCTAGATAACAAATTGCAGCTAAACTCTCTCTCTCTCCCTCTCTCTCTCCCTCCCTCTCTCTCTCTCTCCCTCCCTCTCTCTCTCTCTCTCTCTAATATATATATATATATGTGTGTGTGTGTGTGTGTGTGTGATTATTTTATGTATACACATAATGTTACAAGGAGATATATTTTATGTATCTATTTTCAGTATTTGTTACAACAGTGTTCATTAGTTGCATAGAGCTAGGTAGTAATTTATGAAAATATATGGCGATTAAACTAGACAGTCTTCTATATTTTCATTCATGTAGGAAATCGTCAGACTATAATGCATGGAACTTGCGTTACCTGATTGGTGTTATTTCAGTGCTTTTTGTTCTCTTTGACTGGATGAGGAACCAAAGTTTGAAAGTCTGGTCTACTCTATTATTTAATCCATCGCTGGATGAAGGGTACATCGATTCATGCCATCTATACTCTTCCTCCAACATTGAATCAAAGAATAGATTAAACTTTCAAGCATCCGTTCTGCATTCAGTCTTAGGGAAGAAAAACGCTGAAATAACGCCAGTCTTTTTCTGCTTAATCTGGATTTCTCCTTGTCATTGGACTCAAATTTTGCAAGAATTTTTACAGGACACTGCCATCATCATTATTATCATCTCTATCTATATAAATATAAAAATGACATGGTCTGTTTGTGTAAAGAAGGGTCTCTGTCAGTCTTTAGTCTACAGACTTGAAACTTGATATGTAGGGTATTTGGAAGTTTTTAGCTGGTAAAAATAGCTGCAAAGGGGTCAGAATTGAAAATTGGAACTTAGCAGATATAAGTCGACTAAACATGTTATTTTTATGCATGCGTAAATATACATTTATATCTTTAACAGCATTGTTTTAAGTTTTTGTATGCGTACAAACTTAGGTTGGATGGTAGCAAATAAGGCTGGAGAGTCGTATGTTTTGGTTTTGATTCCAGCTGATGGCACCCAGTTCATATTTAATTTTTAACTTTTGAAATCATTACTATATATTGGGTACAATATAATAATCAACAGAGTATTGGCTCTATTCTAATAAATATGAAATCTGCATGAATATATAATATATATATTTAAGCATTTTTTACAATTTTTTTTTTTTTTTTTACACGGTGGTCACCACTTATCAAGGCCTGGAAGCCACTCAGGGATAAGGGTTATTGCAAGTACAGTACGTTAGTGTGGAGATTTAATGGAGTGTCTACTTAAGGGGGTGGTTCATCAGGAATTTGTTTATGTTGGACTTGAATACATCCAGGTTGTAGTCAGGTGGGAAGCAGGCAGATGGAACAGAGTTCCACAGGCGTGCAGTTCTAAGAAAGAAGCTTTGTTCATGGAATCTACGTTTTGATTTAGGCACAGATAGTGGGGAAAATTTTTGACAGTGGATTCAGCTAGACGGGTGTTTTTTGTAAAAGATTGACAAGGGGGGGACCAGAGATTGGAGCTCAGACGAGCACCTGCCATGGAAATAACAATAAAACAAAGATAGGCTTGCAACGTCTCTTCTGTGGGAGAGAGGTTGCAGGGAAGAGAAAAGGGCATTCCCCACTAAGCCACAAAGTCTATTTTGTACTCTGTCAAGGCAGGATAGGCTGTTTTTAGCAGCTCCTGCCCAGATATGGCAGCAGTATTCCATCCTTGGACGTACTTAGCTTTTATATAGATAGAGAATTGCATCAGTAGTGAGATATCTTCTGGAGCGGTAGAAGAATCCCACCATCTTTCCAGCGACCTTGGCAACAGACTTGATGTACGTGTTCCATTTCAGATCAGGAGTAAAGGTCAAACCCAGAAGCTTGTCAAAACATGGGGCTTCTCGTAGACTAGAGCCATCCATTTCAATTGATGCCAGATGGGGATCAGAGCGTTGATGATGTAAAGATAGGAGTTTGGTTTTGGATGCATTAAAGGTAACCAGCCACATCTTCCCCCACTGAACCACTTGCTCGAGATCAGAGGAGAGAGAATCAAAGAGAACTTTGCCATTTATAGCCTTTGATGTGTTGCCGTAGATGGTCGTGTCATCAGCATAGATGTCAACGAATGATTTAAGTATGTGTTTAGGGAGATCATTGATGTAAATCAGGAAGAGAGTTGGGCCCAGGATGGACCTTTGAGGGACTCCAGCATTAATACTGCAGGCCTCTGATTTTTGTCCATCAACCACTACTCTTATGAGCCTATCAGAGAGAAATGATTAATGATAGAGAGAACATTTCCAGTTATACCGTAGCTGGAAATCTTGTGAAGTAGGCCCTTATGCCATACTTTGTCAAAGGCCTTTGATATGTCGAGAGCAATTGCCCTAGAAAGGAAGCCTTTGTCAAGAGATTCACTAATCCTATGAGATATAACCGTTAGCACATCTGCGGTAGATCTTACAGAACGGAAACCATATTTTGTGTCACTAAAAAGGTTATTTCTGCTGAGGTGGTTTACTATTTCTCTATTTAATATGTATTCCAGCAACTTACTCATAACACACAGGAGACTTATTGGCCTGTACTGAGAGGGAGATGATTTATCACCTGAATTGTTAAATACAGGGCATACTGATGAGGTTTTCTAGGGAGTTGGAAAGCACTTCTCCTTAAGGCAATGCTTAAACAGTTTCGTAAGTATGGGAGCAAGTTCAGGTTGAAGCTTTTTTAACACTATAATTGGGATGCTGTCAGGGCCAGTTGCTTTACTGGAATCAAGGTTCTTGATTAGCTTGGCGACCTCATGCACAGATATTTATGTTAACTAGCGTGTTCTGTGTTATAGGAGGAAATATGGGGAGTTGATGGCCTTCGTCACATAGGGCAGAATTAGCTGCAAAGTTCTTGGCAAATAGTTTGGCCTTGTCTGATGCTGACGAGATGACCTCTGGTCCATTGATAATGGTTGGGATAGAACGCACACTTCTGTTCGGGATCCTATTTGTTATTTGCCAAAACTGGTGGGAACCAAGCAGCTGATCAGCTACTTTGGATTTAACAGACTGGGCATATAGCTCTCTTGCATTTTTTATTACTCTTTGTGGTTGGCCTGCTATTTGTTGCATTAAGTTAAGTATATGTGTCTGTTTGTAGAGTTTAATATGCAAGATTTACTCTTAAACTAATTAACTGACCATTATGAATTTTTAAATACAGCTGCTTAGCGGAAAAGTTTGTGATGTGGGCTATATTTAGTTTAACAGTAAAACTTTTTGTGTGAAAGGCAGTTAAACACTTAGATTAGGATGAGCACCGGAAAACCCTATCTCCCAAGGCAAAAGAACGAACAAAGGGAGATAAATGCTATGTAATCTATTCTAAACTAAAAAGAATAACTGAACGTGGTCAGCGTTAATCAAATTAGCAAGATATGAATTCAGATTACTCTTCTCATCTTTAATGTTAGTTGCATTACATTTCGCTCGATATAACCTCCAACCTTCTTCTTCTTCCTCGACGGTCGTACATCTTAGCAGTGTGATATAAATGCGGGAATGCCTCAGGGGTCTATCCTTGGACCTCAATTGTTCCTAATATTTATTAATGGCCTCCCCAACAAAACTGCCTCTGAGATGGGTATATATGCTGATGACACCACACTCTATAACAGGCATGACAGGAAAACAAATGAACACATATCTAAAGAAATGTCAAAAACACTAGAGGATGACCTCCAATCTGTAGTGAAATGGGGACAAAAATGGATGGTCACATTCAATGCTGCCCATTCAATAATTACAAGAAACCTTCTCTGCCACCAATAGCAATGGCCAGTGACTCCCTGTCTGAGAGTACATCTTTCAAACTGCTTGGCCTAACGTTCACAGGAAACATGAGTTGGAACAATTATATTGAAAACATTGCCAGGGCCGCTCTCTCTACTGTGCTAGAAAACTATTGACACCTGAAAGTATCCTGTACCTCTATAAGGCCACTATTCGCCCATGTATGGAGTATTGCTGTCACATTTGGGCTGGTGCATCTGCTGCTAGTCTCTTGCTCTTAGACAAGGTTCAAAAGAGAGACGCCAATCTGATAGGCCCTGAACTGGCATCTAAGCTTCAGCCTCTGTCCCATCAACGAAACGTTGCATCCCTCTGCCTGTTCTATAAGTATTTTAATGGTGAATGCTCTGACGAACTGCAGACACTTGTGCCCCCACGATGTAGACACCCTCGACAAACCCGACAGGCAGCTAAAGCCCACCTCCACACTGTAGAGATCCCTAGATGTAGAAGATCTTTCTACTCCGGTAGTTTCTTCCCCAGAACCGCTAGACTCTGGAATTCCATTTCAGGTCCCTGCTTCCCCAACTGTACTAGCATGCAGAAGTTCAAGTGTAACTGAACCGACATCTTGTTGCCCAAATCCCAACATAGTGCCCCAGTAGCTGCTGCCCCTGATAGTAGTTCCCTACACCACAGTGGCAATATGCCTTATTTGGGGTGAAAATGTAATAAAAAAAAATATTTTTTTAAAAGCGTGTTTTATCAAATTAGGAAATCTTTCTGTCAATCTCGGCAATCTACATGGAATTTCGTACAGAACCCTTTATTTAATCTATGAGGTTAGCATGCTCTCTTTCTGACGATATTACTGGGTAGTAGTCCTAAATAATTTGTAGTTGTATTTTAAATGTTGCCTGCACTGAGGATTGAACCTTCAACCTCCAGAAGTGTGGAACTTACAACTAAATATTACCAAGTACTTAATACTCTATGTGGACCCGTGATTTAGTTCCACTTTTTTTATCCAGATAAAAATGTGAACTTCTGCTTAAATTACCAGATGAACGAGAATTCTGATTTTTTTTTTTTTTTTTTTTTTTGTCAAAATCTGTTGTTTTTTTTTGGGGGGGGGGGTCTTAGCAGTTAATTTCGGCCAAATCATTAAATCTTCCTTCATATTTTTGTAGATATATTTTTATTCTTTTTTTTTACTTTGTCTTTCCTTCTCTCTTTTTTTTTTTGCTCCCTTCATCTTCCTGACTTGTTAGGTTGTGCCTTCTTTTTCCTAGACAGTTCTCTCTGAAAACTGAAAATGTTATTTTGCTATGAAGGTTAAGACTTCAAACTATTCATGAATGGAGTAATGGAGATTAGATGACTTTTGTTTCATTAAAGAATTTGGTTTGTTTTACAGCATATTAATCATCAATAGGTTATTTAATGCCCCAAAAAGTTGTCAATTATAATTCTATAGCTAGAAGGATAATTATATCCTTAGAACATATTGTACTTGGAAACATTACTCCCAAGTAACAATCAGTTCTAAGTGACAGTTCTCTGGAGATTCATGGTTCAATCCTCAGTGCGGGCGACAGTAGGAATACAATTACGAATTAAAACTTCTACTTGGTATGGCTGATGGAACAAGAGCAAGTTACTCTCATAGATTAAATAAAAACTTTGTTTGAAATTCTATTAAGATTCCAGAGTCCATATAAAGATTTGCAAATTCAACAAGATACACCTGAAGATAGTCAGAAGTTACATCGGCCAAAACGCTGTACGAATAGCATAGCAGACGGGAACAGTAATCCGACTAAAACAAATTATTAATATTTATCAAAAGTTCCGAAACTTAAAAACTTCCACATTTAAATTTCCATTGCTTTTGTATGAGAATGACTTGCTTCTGCTACTCTTCATTCGCGATCACATCCTCATCACGAAGTGGAGTGTTGTTGCCACATCTGGGCATTTATCTCTAGACTCTCACTCTTTGACTGGGTTTAAAAAAAAAAAAAAAGTCTCAAACTGGACCAGACATTCTTCTTCTTAAATTAACTCTTTTCGTCTGTATTATGAATTTTTTGCATTCTTTAAATTGAACAAGATCATCTTTTTTATTGAAATAACATTTCCAGAGTTGAATTCTTGGGTCAGTCTCAATAAGAGACTTTAGGTTAGAGCGTTTGCAATACAAATTGATTTTGAACAACTTCCAGAATGGTAAATCTAGATTTTATCAAAATATGTTTTTCGCTATCTACGTCTTTCTTTCTCTGTCTCTTTTCTTTCTTTCTTTCTCTATCTCTTCTTTTCTCTCACTCTCTCTATTTTTCTAGCTCACTCTTTCTATCTTTCTCTCTCTCTCTCTTTCTATCCCTCTCTCTCTCTTTCTATCCCTTTTCTCTCTTTCTATCCCTCTCTCTCTCTCTTTCTATCCCTCTCTCTCTCTCTCTTTCTATCTCTTTTCTCTCTTTCTATCCCTCTCTTTTCTCTCTTTCTATCCCTCTCTCTCTCTCTTTCTATCCCTCTCTCTCTCTCTCTCTCTCTCTCTCTCTCTTTCTATCCCCCTCTCTCTCTTTCTATCCTCTCTCTTTTTCTATCCCCTCTCTTTTTCTATCTCCCCTCTCTCTTTTTATCCCCCCTCTCTTTTTCTATCCCTCTCTCTCTTATTCTCTATCTCTTTTTTTCCTCTCTCATTCTTTCTGTACCTCTCTTTTTCTCTCTCTTTCTCTTTTGAAAATTATCAAGGGTATTCTGACATAAGGAAGGTCAACAGATTCCCACACCTATATATGTTTTTGTCTCCAAACCTGCCTCTTCCCTCACCTCCCACTTGAACAAGTTCATTTTATGTTTTTCTTCCACTTCTTTTCTTCTCTTTTCCTATTTTTTAGTCGCTTAAGAGTCGACCAAGCTCCAACCACTGTCTCATCGCTACAATATTGCATTTTTGAGTCTGTTTTACAAATACCTTCATGGAATATTTGCTGTTGAGCTCCTGACTAACTCAACAAACAACAAAATCCACCCCTTCACTGTTGAGATTTCTAGGATGTCAGAAATCTTTCTACTATACTAGTTTCTTCTATCGGACTGGTATACTTTGAAATTTCCTCTCTGTTTCCTGCTTCTTTGACTGTACTAACACACAGAAGTTTAAATGTTATGTGAACAGACATCTTGCTGCTCAAGTTCCCACGGCCCCCTGTAGATATGATCCCAAATAGTATCATCCAAGTTATCTGGGGTGAAAAAAAAGTATTTAAAAATGTTATTTTTAGATTTCTGAAAAAAAATATTTTTCTGTCTCTTCTCGCGCTTACCCTCTATTTTCTCCACTTACTCTCTCTCTCTCTCTCTCTCCCCCCCCCCCCCGTATCCTCTCTCTCTCTTTTCCCCCGTATCCTCTCTCTCTCTCTTTTCCCCCGTATCCTCTCTCTCTCTCTCTCTTTTCCCCCGTATCCTCTCTCTCTTTTCCTCCCGTATCCTCTCTCTCTCTGTTTTTTCCCCCCATATTCTCTCTCTCTCTCTCTTCCCCCCCCCGTATTCTCTCTCTCTTCCCCACTCCTGTATTCTCTCTTTCCCCCCCCCCCCATATCCCCTCTCTCTCTTTTCCCCTGTATTCTCCCACCCCCCCCCCGTATTCTCTCTTTTCCCCTCCGTATTCTCTCTCTCTCTTTTCCCCCGTATTCTCTCTCTCTCTCTCTTTTCCCCCCGTATTCTCTCTTTTCCCCCCTGTATTCTCCCCCCCCCCCGTATTCTCTTCCCTTTGGACATAGTGGCACACTATTGAATTTATTGAAATTTACTTTTGGTCCCCTCTTGTGTTGATTTGGCTTTTTCGTATAAAAACGAAACTGGTGAAACTAAGGCACGGTTCTTGGCCTACGGGCTGGTAGAAATAGACGTTTGGTCAATGTTGGTTTTCACCGTCATATCAGACAAATGCTTTCGGGGGAGCTGGTTTTCCCCAACACGTTGGGAAACAAAACCAGACAAAGTTGGGTAAAAAAAAAATAACTTTAAAGAACTATCCCGCAGTAAAATTAAGTGCCGATTTGACCTCATTAAACACGCACTTAAAAACTGTCTTGCAGAATAGTGTGATGTTTGACCTCAATTTGAACTCATTCACTTTTTAATCACTAAATTTAACATCTTGCATTGTTTCCGTCGCTGTAGTGCAGGTGTATGTTGTCAGCCTGTTGGCCTCAAGGCTCCAGGTTTGAGCCTACCTGCCTCCCCCACTTTTTTTTTTCTTTTACACCTACAAAAGATTTTTTTTTTTTCCATTTTTAAAAATCGTTGTTTTTTTGTTTTATTTTTTTTAGAAGTTTAACATCATTTTTTTTTAATATTTAAACAAGTATAGTTTCCTTTTTGTTCTGCTTTTACCCCCCCCCATCAATACACACACACACACACACTTACAAACACCCGGGCAACGCTGGGTACCCCCGTTAGTCTATAATATCAATCTCATCTGTCTGGTTAAATGTATGTTTGTATGTCTTGTAAAAACTTTCAACAGAGGCAATGCATTTTCACAAGATTGGTATCATTTTGGAGCTTGACTGTTCAGACGACAAATATTGAAAAATTGGCCAAAAACATTAATTCCTTCACCCTTAACTTTTCTACAAGGAAGGAGTCGCTTTTTTTGCTGATATTTTCGAAAGTCATCACCTCTTTTCGATTGTCTCGCCTTAATTTAAACCTACATCACTTCCGGTTCGGTGATGGGCGCAACAGCTAACGTGTCACTTATTTTTTTTCATGTTCTTTTCCTCCTTTGCAGTACGGGTTCGCGCTTGCCTACTATCACTTTTTTTTTTTTTGCTCAACCAACACCCTTACACACACCTACACTTTCTTTTCCCCCTTCGTGTTATAGGTTCAAGCCGACCTGCCTACTAAAATATTTTTTTGCTCAACACACACCTACAAACACCGGGCAACGCCAGGCACCCAGGCTAGTTGTATGTAAATTATAAATGCCAATCTTTAATCTTTGGAATAAATCTGATATTTGTATAATAAACATTTTTTGGGGGATGATTTTTAATTAAAAGTTTGACGCCTCTTAAAAAAAGCACCATATATATATATATATATATATATATATATATATATATATATATATATATACTGATTAGCTGCATTCTGTTGACCAGAGGAAAAATTTAGTCCACACTCATAATTTTATTTGTTTTTTAATTTTTTTATTTCAGTAAATGCTTACATCTGTGCTTTATGAGCATTTCGCAGCCAATAGTGAAAAATATTGTCTTTCGAATATTTTTGCTGTTCTTCAGAGATGTTCAAATATTAAAAAAAAAAAAGAAAATTGTTCAACACAAAAAGGAAGAGATGATCAAGAAAACTAAGAAGGACGGCAAGTCAAAAAAACATAACAAACTCACTTTAAAGATGACAATCAGAGAAAAAAAAATTATCCACGGGAATAGCATGCTCTTGTTTTGACAGTTGTGACTGTGTAGAAGTCTTAAGTAATTTATAATTGTATTTTGAGTGTCACTTACACTGAGAATTGAACCTTCAACCTCCAGAAGAGTGTAACTTACAACTGAATCTTATAAAACACTTTATTTACTTCATCACGAGTTCGACTCATGGTGTAGTTGATTAAAATAAGAGTTCCTTTCGAAATTCCATGCAGATTCACGAGTTCAATATAAAGTCTCCAGAGTTTGACAAGATATACCTGAAGAAGGTCAGGGGTTATATCGGTCAAAACATTGTGAAAATAATGCTCAAAATGAGAACAGTAGTCTGAAGATTCCAAATAATCAATCCGCTTCTAAAAAAAAAAAAAAAAAAAAAATTCACCAGCATAACATGTTTTATTATATCGATATTAGTGATAGGAGAGTTCCAATATTTTCCCTGATTCCGGGCCCTGTCGGTGGGGCATTAGAATACGCCGACTGCCCCTCTGCAGAGGGTAAAAGTTCCTCAATGGGGGTCCTAGATATGACCTTAAACTATATCCAGTAGTGAGGTCCCAACTTGCGGGCTTTGGGGAGTGTGGAGCCACCCTTTAATTACCATTGCTCCCAGGTCCACTCTGACCCGAGGTGGTAGTACCTGTTAGGGTCCCAACTATGGGTTAAATAGAAACCGACTTGAAAACAACAAAAATATTCTATTAAAAAAACTTTTCTTCAAAATCATTGGATTAAATAACCCGAAAAAGGTTGATATGCTGTAAAACAAAAACAACCAACCAGCCCTGATTCCAATACAATTATCGATCCCGATTCTTTTCAAATTTCTAAATATAGACTTGTTTTTTTGGGAGGGGGGATTACTATAAAAACTCATGTAATGTATGCATATATTACAGTAAACAAAAAATACACTTGTTTTACTTATAAAATCAATAAATATTTAGTTCATCATTAACATGCACCATGGAAAATTAAGTTCTAAACAAAAAAAATTAAAATCATCGTTTTTCGTATTTGTATTGGCACAAATTTTTTTTGATTACCGATTCCAATTAATCGTCCCAACACTAACTGATATGTATATTATGTTTATTGAATTGTAATTATCAAAATCTAATATTTATCATTTTAGGTCATTCTTAAGCTGTTGTAAAGTACAATTTTTAATTAGTGTCGCATCACTCTTCTGATCTATGTGTTGTAATGATACGCATAACTATGAAGTTAATCAAATTTAGAAATTTTTAAAAAGTTTTTGTCTTATAATTTTTTTTTTTCCTCTTGTTTGTTTCAGGGATGATTCCATGCAAGAATCGGTGGAATAAATGGTGCCGAATTTTCCAAACTCTTTTGTCCACGAATGTAGTTTATGATCTCCTCTTGTATGATTGGATAGTCCCTTTCATTACCTCCTCCACATTCTGGTGAGTCTTTGTTCTGATTGTCAGGCGAGTGTGTGGTTGGACAAATCAATTGCAGGCTATGAAACTGGCTATGCCGGGTTCAAGCCCCAACTGGAATCTATTGTCGTCATTTATACATTAATAATTTCAGGTAAAGATATGAACCCATAATTTTTCCCTTGTTATGAGTAAACTAGCAACTACTGTTCACTTAATTGTATACAATGAAGGTGGTTTGTCTAGGATTCCTCCTATATTAAAAAACAAAGACAGAAAAATCTCCATGATGTATGCAGCCATCACCAAACGAAAAGATCATATTCCAAAAATTATGTAAATTGATCAAGCGTAACATTATTGTTACATATTAACACAGACCCACATGTTGCATGTAGAGACAATTGCAAAGGAACAAAAAAAGGAAAGAAATTTGATTTGGCTTTTTCAGTTGGAATAAAAGGCATTTATTCATGGTACTTTTGAAAATAACGCGTTGCATCTTGCTTTAAAAGTCTCCATGTTGTTAACAAAACTGTCGTGTTGAACACGTGCTTACCCAAAAACACTCTCGCCACCCACATGCCACATGTTCATCACACGCCGGCACTCCTTGCCAGTCCTCTCTTCATATGACTTTCTTCTCTGCTTTTTTACCCCTTCTCTATCTTTGCTGTGATGTCACATCGTGCACCGGCTTAGTCATTTGCATAAGTGTCATGTGGCTGCTGCTGATATATACACGTCGTTGGCTCCGTTAGACAAGTAATTTTTTTTTAATATAGAAAATCATTTTTTTTATCATGATTTCAAACGATTAATGGTAAATTGTAACCATTGGAGGCTAAAAACAGACAAAAATATTTAAGTTCAAATTGAATTATCTCCCTTTGTTTATTCAAGACCGTGAAGTGAGACACTTCGTCCTTGCTTCCTCATAAAATTTGATTTTCTTAGTTAAAAAAAAAAAAAAAGAAAGAAAAAAAATAAATCTACTTGATCAATTTTTGTGATTTTTGGAATATGATATTTTTTTTTTTTTTGTTCCATTACAGGTGCATACATCATACAGATTTTTCTTTTAGTTTTGTTTTCTAATATAAGAGGAATTCTGGGTCAGAACCACAGTGAATAGTTTAAAGTCAGTATTGTTTTGTATTAAATAACCAGAAAAGTATTGATTTGCGATGAAACAGATGAACCTAACATTCTATTCTCTATTATTTTGCCTCGTCTGCCACAAGACCTTGAGGAGAGTGATAGCAAAATATTTGTTCAAGTAACATTTAATTTTATTTCAGTCGAAGTTCTCAGAAATCAAGGGGCCCCTTACCTGGGGCTAACACTTGAACTCTATATGAGATACATAGATATTCGAATGTTCCATTAAAGTTCTTTATCTCTCAAACACTGAGTTAGTAAAGAAATTGAGAACATAATTTTCCTTTCCCCAATTAACCATTTTCATATGTTGCAGTATATCTTTCATTTTGGTCTTTTGGTTTTACTGGATTCCAGGGTAAAAATTCATCTAGTCTGGTGGAGTGTCCAATTTTGTTATTATTTGAGATAACATCACTTGGAGAAGGTGCACCATTCCTCGTAAATGCTAATGCAAGTTTGCTGTAGTGAGGAAACCTTATTTTGGCAGCGAATGCTATGTGATTTTGAATATTTAGTCAGGGTTTACTTCTAGGGAAACGTATCCTCATGCCAGGTTATTCTGGCAACCCCGTGTACAGAGAGACCTTAGACACTTAAGGATAGTGTCTAGTAGGCATTTAAGTTCTCTCCAAGATTTAAATTTATGCATGTTGGTATGATGAGGGGAAACAGAAGGAAACTTCAAAATACAAGCTGTGCTAGGAAAGAAACTCTCTAAGGACCTATTTGAAAAGGTGGGATTTTGCTTCTAGTTGTATTCTCTGCCAGCAACATTCATTCTAGGCAGGTTGAACTGGTTTCCTCTGAAGGAGGAAGTTTCCTGAGAAAATAAAGTTCACAAGTGATCCCCAGTCACATGTATATCCCTGTGAGAGGAGATGCTATAAGGTTTTTTGCATTTCTTGCGGGGAGGTATAAACCTGATCCTATATACAATGTCTGCCCTTAAGCTTACTGACCAGGTAATGAAACTGCTTTAGTATATCGTGGACACTTACATCTGTGGGATTGTGAGCACCAATGAGATGCAGTTTGTGGGGAAAGTATATCGCATGTAGCAAACTTCTCTATTTTGCATTTGTTGATCTTGACTGTGTGCCTAGGAATATTATGCTCTGGTCAGTAATGAAAAATCTTGATGTGGAGGAATGGGCTGTCTGTATTGTCTGGGGCATGTACGCAAATGCTTGTAGTCATGTTCATGCCAATGAAGGAGAAACTTAACTGTTAGGCGGAGAGAAAGTTAAGCAGAAAGAAGCAGGTGATAATAGTCTGCAAAGCGGTCATCACTCGAGATTGATCAACTAGGTGGTTAACACTATCTGTAAGAAGTGTCGTTGGGGGAGGACACTACAAAGCATGCCATCTATGATTGTCCTTACATCCAACGCCCTTCAGCTGAACCACCAATTCTGGACACTGTTTCGGTAGACCCTATCTTCATCCTGGACATGCGTGAGAAGTGGAACTCCATGTCGGATCTTTCTAATATGTCTTAATGAACTACAAATAGTTAATCCAAATGCGTCTCGTTGTTCAACAACAAGAGCAAAGAGTTTGGAGAGCACATTAGTGTCCGTGAGGATTTATTTGTTTGTGCTTAACGGCCTAGCAATCATTTATGGTCATGCAGATTTTGTGGAAATTTTGGTGCACCAAGTTTATCAGCTTGTTTTATATTTTGCTGAATAAATTTATTTCTTATCTGGGATGAAACCAAACTGCATCTCATTGATGCTCATGATCCCACAGATGTAAGCATCCACAATATTCTTAAGCAGTTTCATTACCTGGTCAGTAAGCTTAAGGTCAATATAGTTGCTGAAAAAATAACATAAAAAGCAAAGATGTCACAAGTTGAAATTTAATGGACGTTCGCTCTATGAACCCACGTTTATACACTCAACAGTGTTTATGATACCTTGTAGTATCACCACTTCAATCAGCACCTTGAAGTTCACATGTTGTTTCGGTGATGAACACCATGACTTTATCAAGTAGTCATCATAATCATAAAATAATTTTCAAAATGCAACAGTTCTTTACTATATTTATCGAGAAGAGATAAGTGCAAGCACTTACGCGATGAGGTTTTCTAATGTTGTCCTATTTGCGAATTTGTGTTTTTTTTGGACACTAGTGTTGGGACGATTAAGTCAAATTGGAACAGGAATTTTGGAGTATTGGAATCGGTATCAGAAAAATTTTAGTATAATATACGATTCCATAAATGATTCTTTTAATTTTTGTTATTGTTGAAAACTTTTCCATTGCTGATAAAAATGTATTTAAATCTCTCGAGTTAGTTGTCTGCTAGGCATGACATTCTGAAAGCTCTAAGGCACATCGCCACTAGTGCTGGGACAATTTTAATATTTTTCTTGATTCCAATACAATACAATTACCGATTCTGTTTAAAATTTTTCATTCCAATACGATTACAGATTCTAATTCTAAAATCACCTAATCATAAAAAAAAAAAGAAGTAGACTTTCAGAGGAGGAGGTGGGGGGTCTAGCAGAAAGCCCTCCTCTTTTAGATGTAGATATAATTGTTGTTTTTTTTTTTTAATTTAAAAACTTTTCCCTTTATGTGTTGTATCCAATATTTTGATAATCTCTACTATTATATACTAGCAGGGAGACCTGATCTTGCCCAGGATTGAATGAGAATCAACAAATATTTCACGCTCCTAGATATTTATTATCGAAATCCGTGAAATCGCTCGGGAGGAAGCTTCACATGCCTCCATGCAGTAACTTAATCCAAAATATGTTATTCTACATTACACTGTAGAGAACCTGCTGTTTCTTTTATAAAACTACTAGCATTTCAGCCTAGCGTTGCCCGGATGTTTGGAGGTGTATGTTGAGCAAAAAAAAAAAAGCCATCAATTTTTTAAAACTTTGACCCCTATTATAACTCCTTAACATTTATTGCTTGGGGCTCAAATCAAGTTATTAAGTTAGATCCATGTCCAAGGAACTTATATCTAAAATTTCAAGTGTTTAGACCCAAAATTGACAGAGGAGTTTGGTAGAGTTCCCAAAGGTCAAATCGTTGAACTTTGACCTCTTAACAGCCAGTATTAATATAAAATAAGGTCTCGATCAATGAAAATTAAAAAAGAAGAAAGAAAATCTCTCTGAAAGGAAAGATTATAAAAACAAAAAAAGAAAACGTTTCCTCTGAATTCATTTCAGACAGCATGTGTATATACCATTCGGTTTCTCCTTCCTCCGTAACACGTGTTATTGTTTTGTCCGTAACACATGTTATGGTTTTGTCCAACATCTTTTTTTTTTACTAGATAACTTTTACATGACAGGATGTATATTTTTAATAGAGCACGGACATGCATATGCAAATACCAATCCATATACATAATGACATCATGGTTAGGAAAAAGGTCTATTGCGTTAGAGACCTATGTGACATCTCAGCCATCACAAAAAGTTATGCATGGCAGGAGAATGAGGAAATAAATGTTGTTAAAAAAAAGGAGTCAAGTTATTACTTGTCGTATGTTCCTTTCGACGTAGACTGCACGCAACATGTGAGTCGCGTGTGTAAACGTACGTGTGTGATGTTACATATTTATAAGCAAACAAATTAATACATATTGGTCTTTATTATGCAGTGGACAATAATCTTATTTCTATCCCTCTCCATTGAAAGCTATTTAGTAAATCTTATTTTCGTCGCTCTGTCTTCTTCGTTCCGAAAATGTGCTAATCATTTGCCTGTTTAATTGGTTTCCTTGGCAGCCGAGAACACAGTTAAATGAAGCAGATGAATTTCTCATCTGAAGGAAAGAAGACCAAAGCTTCTTTCAACTGGACTCCTTTTGATGGGCTGCAATTTTGGTTAGTACAGAGAATTGAAACCCTTAAAACATTATGTAAACCTAATCACTTTTAGTAATTTAGAGGGGGAAACATATGATGAAGATGGGGCATTTATGTCATGAGTTTTTCTTTTTAGTAATATATATATATATATATATATATATATATATATATATATATATGAGCAAACAGTTAATAAAATATGTTAAAAAACACTTTGAAATGAGTTAAAAACATATTTAATCTGAAAAGGAAACACTAGATAAATGGATGGTCCTTAATCCGCGGAGTTTCGAAGAAATACTTTCCTTCTCATCAGAGGGTAGGAATTAGCAAAATGCGGGATCGGATTTTGCATGCAGAAGTATTTGATGAAACAACAAGTAAGTCAAAGATCTTACTTGAAAACAAAAAAAGTGAAGCAGAGGGAATATGGTAAAGAAAAAGGTGATTACACACGAATGGATAGTCTGGTGGAAGATAAAAAATCCAGTGACGGTAAAATCCAAATGTAAAACTTCAAGAAAGTTAAAAGAATTTCCATTTGTACAAGTAAAATCCAAGGAAATCCCGTAATTGGAAGAAGATGGTCCATAATAATCCAAAGGCAGAAATCCATGGAATAATTCACACAAATGTGTACAAGGAAAAAAAGAAAAGATTCCAATAATATTAATAAAAGAAAAATAAGATATGCTTTTCACTCTACTTCCGAGACATAAATGTTTCCTTTTAGTGTTTCCTTTTCAGATTAAATATGTTTTTAACTCATTTCAAAGTGTTTTTTAACATATTTTATTAACTGTTTGCTCATATTATAACCTCTATTTCCTATTTGGTTTTATCGAGCTTTTATATCTGGCTGAGATAATTTTATAAATATTAATTCTTTAATATTTATAATTTACTTTAATTTTACCATCTTGGATCATTTTGGTAAATTCAATTGTAATTTTAATTTTATATATATATATATATATATATATATATATATATTCAAGCACGTCTGATTGAATACGACAGAGTTATTCTTTTTTCTGTTTTTTCTGGATATCTTTTCCATTCGCCGAGCGGTCTTTTTTATTTCAGCTGGCATGTTGTATAAAATGGCACCCAAAAGTTGTTGTTCAGCCATATTCTTCTCAAGCGCTTTCTATTGGTGCATCCGATTATCATCAGGAGCGATTGTTATCATTTTCTTTTTCTTTTCCTAAACTAAACTAATACAACGGATACATAACTGGTGCTACCATATCAGGGTGTCTATTGACTTCCTGAGACGAAATGCACCAACATTGATGTTCCTTTTTGTTTTTCTATTCTCTTTTGTAAAACTTAATTATGTTCTACAAAAACAACAGCCGCCTTCTCTCGCCGCCTCTTGTTTTTTCTTCCCCTACTTCCCAACTGGCCCTGAGTCCTGGATATGACCTTAAACTATATCCAATGGTGAGGCCCCAGCTTGCGGGCTTTGGGGAGTGTGGAGCCACCCTTTAATTACCATTGCTCCCAGGTCTACTCTGACCCGGAGTGGTAGTACCTGTTAGGGACCCAACTATGAGTTAAATAGAAACCGACTTGAAAACAACAAATATATTCTATTAAAAAATTTTTCTTCAAAATCTTTGGATTCGGCATTAAATAACCCAAAAAGGGTTGATATGCCGTAAAACAAAAACAATCAACCAACGCATATATAGGCCACACAACAACAACACTCTCTCGACGACTAACCTATCATTTAGGTGACAATAGTGGTATAAAATAACACCTAACATCTCATGATAAAAACCTAGTCGTCCGACATTAGAAATATCTTAACTAACAATACTAAAATCCGATACGTTAACAACTGCACACGACAACTAAAATTACTAGAAGCCATACTTATCAAAAAACTACATTCCCTTTTTAAACCGGATCTCATTTAACATCGGGACAAATATACTAACAGTATTCAATAACTAACAAGAAGCTAAATGAATGGACTATAAAATGAGAAAATCGAACTTAAAAATAAAAATTATTCACCCCTAACCTTCTTGTACCCACCTTTATAACCAATAAAAAGAAAAACAAATTATGAATACACCAAGCTTCAATGAAAACGGCAACAACAACAATCGCTCCTGATGATAATCGGACACACCGATAGAAAACGCTTGAGAAGAATATGGCTGGCATTTGGGTGCCAGCTGAAAAAAAAAAGACTGCTCGGCGAATGGAAAAGATATCCAGAAAAGTCAGAAAAAAGAATAACTGCTATGTGCAATCAGACGTGCTTGAATAGTGACTTGCTGCCAAAATATACAAATATCTTATTAAGTATTATTTACATGCATAAAAGTATACCTATGGACATGGATGTTTCTGGCTTTCAGCTGTCATTAGCATAGGTTAGGATTGAACTCATGACACCAGTATCCACATTTTGATAGTCGAGGTCCTGGATATGACCTTAAACTATATCCAGTATGGCGGCCCCAGCTTGCAAGCTTTGGGGAGTGTGGAGCCACCCTTTAATTGCCATTGCTCCCAGGTCCACTCTGACCCGGAGTGGTAGTACCTGTTAGGGTCCCAACTATGGGTTGAATAGAAACTGACTTGAAAACAACAAATATATTCTGTTAAAAAATTTTTCTTCAAAATCTGTGGATTTGGCATTGAATAACCTGAAAAGGGTTGATATGCCGTAAAACAAAAACAACTAACGAACTGATAGTTGATCTACTTGAATGCACAATTTTTTATCACTTATATATTCAAGATTTGTTGTTGGTGTTGTTTTTTTTAGCGATATTAACATCTTCGAAACGCTGTTATTTAAAAAAAGAAAAGATGGTGTTTGTGTACTTCATAGTACAATTGAGATTCTGCTCTCGACGATCACTCTCACAGAAACTGGGCCATTTCGGTGGCCTTTTAGCTGATGGAAATAATCTGGAGGTCCACACTTCCAGGCCTTGCCACCTGGCTTTTGGGTAGAACAAGTTTATCACTTATGACTTGTATTTATCGAACTATTGTTCTCATCCTAAGTGTTTTTAGTGCAATGTTTTGGTTGGATTGTCCTTTGATCTTTATCAGGCATGTTCGTTGTTATTACTGGTTCCGTAGATTTTTCGTATTTCTGTGAGTTCGTCTCCACTTTTTCGTCATTGTTTCGAATCTGTGAGAAAAAAATAATGATTGACAAAGGGGAGGCAACTCTAATAAAGATCAACAGGGAAATATTTCTCTTCCATCACCAAAAATTTAAGGATCTACAATATGTTTTTTCTACAATTAGAGGTTCCCAAATGTTACTAAATTCCAGGCTTGGTCTGCTTAGTAATTTATCACTTATTTGGGACGCCCTTACCAGGAAATGCCGACAGAGCAGCTCAGTGCTTCTCCTCTTTGGATGTGGGCCCATTTTCTCACCTTCCGACTTTGTGTCACATCCCTTTGTGGTGGGAGAGAGGTAAATACTGTGTAAAGATGAACTCTAGTGACGCACTATCTTTTTTTTTTTTTTTTTTTTTTTTAATTAACTTGAAATAAGACTGAACTTTCACATGTATTTATTTAGATATAAATTAGTCATGTACACAATTCATTTCTAAACTAATTAACCGATCATTAATTTTGGAATGCAGTTGCTCTTTGTAAAATTGAGTAATATTAAATTTTGTTTTGTAAAAAGAGAGTGAAAACTTTGCACAGAAATTCAGACATTTCAAAGTTTTGTAAAGTTTAAGCGATAGGTAATCGACATCAATTAATGAATATTTTAGGGGTTTCTTTTTAAATGTATTTTAAAGGACATAATATGGGCAAAACCTCCTATTTGAACCTTCAAATATTTCAGATTTGCATTAAGCTTCATCCATAGTCATTAGATTGCAATTAAGCAAAACTCCCCAAGTTTCAATTTTTCAAGATCGCTTACACTTAATATTTTAGACAATTTCTAGAATCAAAATCATATAATGGATTTCAAACAAAAATAAGGATTCTAGAAATACTGTTTTAGTATTATTATCTACATATTAATACGATAGCGTGTGTGTTATTTTCTGTGTCACGTTTACATCCGGGTCGTTTAATTGTTATGTTCTTCCATTTTTTGTAATAAATAATTTTACCAAGAATTCTTCATAAGTTTTCGTTTTGATTATAGCTTAAGTCATCTATTTTTTTTTTATAAATAATTTTACCAGGAATTTCTCATAAGTTTTGGTTTCGATTATAGCTAATGGCACTCCAATAATCTATTTTTTTTTAAATAGTTTTCTGAAGAATTCTTCATAAGTCTTGGTTTCGGTTTCGATTTTAGCTAATGGAACCTTAGTAATCTTCTTTTCTTTTTTTTTTTTTATATAAATAATTTTATCAAGAATTCTTCATAAGTTTTGGTTTCAGTTTCGATTATAGTTGAAGGAACTATATATATATATATATATATATATATATATATATATATATATATAGTTTGGGTTTTGGTTTCGATTCAAGCTGATGAATTCAAATCATATAGATATTTTTTTATTTTGGAAATCGCAACTTTATAACATATAAAAATCGATAACTCTATAATAATATATACAAAATCTGCAAGAATTACAATATCAAATTTAAACATACTTTACGACTGGGTTTTGCCGGTCGTCCCTGCTAGCTTAGATAAATACTTTTGCAGTTTTAACAAAAGAGGTACAATAATATCAGAGCACTGAACATCTACAGAATGCCAACATCAATATATTACATATGAATGAGTCCCCTGTGGAATTTCCACAGGTCCCGCTAGTAATTATAATGTTATTATTATATTATAATTATAATGTTATTATTAACAGCTTTTCTTCTCTATTTGTAGGTTACCCTGAATATGCCGATTCAGATTAAGTCCGAGCTAAGAGATGAGACTTACGGAAGCGCAGGCGCTGGTACTGAGAGTTCTGGTGGAGAGAAAAGCACCCACAGTGGTAATGGAGGGGGTGCTGACAGTGGCAGCAGTAGTTCCACCCCGACCCCCACACCATCGCAACAGTCGGGAAACAACACTCCTAGCCGCCCAACGGCATCCAGCAACAATCAGCGATCATCTTCATCATCGACCAGTCGTCCAGCCGGCAGTTATGGCTCGTCAGCGAGTCATTCGGCATCAGTGGGCAGTGGCAAGGCATCGGAAAAGCTCTCCGAGGAGGCCTTGGAAGCGCTGGAGAAGCGAATTGACATAGCCAGTATTAAAGGTGTATTCGGATGGACAACCATTGATGGCATAAACATTCCTTTCATTTTCCGAGAGGATAAAAAGTTTGTGAGTGTCCGAATAGTTGAGGTGAAGTTGTTCAGCCGTTATCCAAATGCCTTTCCTGATGAACTGGGAAAGAGGGACCCCTTAACGAGTTATTTCATCACAGAACATGAGGCCAAACTCCTGAATGAAATCAACACGGTGCACTGCAGCTATGAGTACGGAAAACAGCTGTTCACAACCCAGGATCTGATCGTCAACCTGCTGGAGTTTGAGCAGTTCCATGAGATTGTCAAGAAGTCATTCCCTACTGAACAGCAGGAGGACTCCAGGGCTCAAGACATGACATTACCCCGTAAGTCTGACCGCCCCCAATTCATGGACTACTGCGGCTGGCTCCAGATCAATAACACGATCACGCCCTACGTGGAAAGATCTAATGGCGGGAAATATGTTCCTCTCTCTGTGATACGCCACGCAGCCGGATTGCTTGCCGACAACCATATCACCGGGGACCCACCCACCAAGATTGAATGTGACATGCTGAACGAAACGTGCAAGGTGGCTGGATTCAACTTCTCATTCTGCAAAAGTACCAAACTGGTCAGTCTGAATACAATCAAGACGTACCACAACCCCCTCATCATCAACTTACCACAGGACAAACCTCTCACCCACGCCCGTTACATTGACTTCACGGGTAGCACTGGTAAAAATTCCAACTTCTCTCCATCTCCCACCCTTAGTGCTTTCCCTCCCCCTCTTCAGTCGTCAGCCTTGTCGAGTACGCAAGCTATGCATCCCTTCAACACCGCTTTGCCCCCTTACCCTAGAAATCCTAGTCCACGTGGGGTACTGAGTCGATCGGCCATAACAAACAACCTGATCAACTCTGGCATTATTATGCAAGGGGGCTTAGGGGGTAACTTTTTAAACTTTGCCAAACAGCAGATGCCTTTAAAAGTGCCCAGTGCATCTGAAGCCCAAAGTCTCCAACAACGAGCCACGTATGGTACTTCGAACTCTCTACTGAACAACAGTCACCTCCAGTCGGACCAGGCTAACTCGAATCATCATGGTGTGCTGCCAAGCGTTGGCCAGTTGCAACAATCCAAACAACATGGTGGCTCGCTGCACGTGCTGAAGAGCTTTCTCAACAAGGGACATGTTGTGACGCAATCTTTGCCTTCGATATCTCAGTCCAGTGCTGGTCAGTCGGTCATCCAACACCAGAGAGCTGGCCATTCACTCACTTCACAACCTAGTCAAAATGTCATGGTCAGCCAACTGCCAAGATTCACTGCAGCATCCATTACAAATCCGGCCAGTCTGTATGCATCCGGCGGATCACATCTCTCTCCACTTGCGCCTCAGTCGCAATGGAACTCTGTCATTGGTTCCCTGCCAACCAGCTTTGCCGACATGACCCGCTACACGCAAGCCAACTCGTCAACCGGACGCCAGCCGGCTTCCTCTGTGTCATATCCGCATCCAGCCACTAACATTCCTGTCACAACAACCTCGTCGCTCTCCGCTGGCCATCATCCTCAGAATCTGTATGAGCAGATGCTTACTATATCGCAAGATTCACAGGCTACGCTTGGAGCATTGGCCGGACTTTGGACTCGGCCGAGCGAGAACAATTCAGTGAGCCAGATTTCCGCAGTTGCTGCGCAAGCTTCTATACCCAGTCCAAACGTAATGGTCAGCAGTGGCAGTAGCAAACCCCTGCCACGAACATTGGCGCAGAGTGTAACGCCTATTGGAGCAGCGGTTGCTCCAAATCACAACAGTATATCGGCAAACTCTGCTGTGCCACCATCCAGCGTTCAGCCTATTAACCTCACTTCTTCATCACCAGCAGCAACTACAAACAAGTTATCACAACCTCAACCAGTCGGAGGTCCTACACTGGCCAGCACCCCTTTGCCAGAACCTGTATCATTTGCGCCATTCTCAACTTCAGTCACAGCAACCACTGACCAACAACCCCAGCAACAACAACGGACCAGCAAGCAGGCCGACTCGGCTCTTGTGCAACACATATCCAGCATCTTTTTACGTGGCAAGAGCATATCGTGCATCACGTCTCCCAGCCGTAGCGGATCTTATGCTCTGGTTGAGGCTGTCTGCAAGCTCTACTACCCCCAGTGCAGTATGAACGAGTTCCTGTTTGCATTAGAGAATGTGCTGAAGGTCCCGCTGACAGCTTGCACCGATGAGGAGGAGAAGGCTTTCATACAGTACTATAGTCTTCCGGTTTCCGTGTTGAAGTGCAATAAAATGATAAAGCTGAGTACACTAGAGAGTCATTTTCCACAGCTAACGTACATGTTTTGCAAAGGCCAGGATGCTAGCAGCTCCACCACAAGTACAACCACCTCTACGACATCATCATCAGCAACAACCTCTTCCACTGCCGCCAGCTCTTCTGGGTTGGAGATGAATGTTTTGAGTACGACGGGCACTTTGGAATCTGAAAAGAATCTCAGAGTATCTCCGTTGTCCACGCGAGTCAACAATGACAGCCCTCCTACTACTACCACTACTACTACTGCTACTGATCTTTCTTCCTTAGCATCGGTCACAGCGTCGTCTTCGCTATCTTCCACTAATGTTGCCACCCGGCCCATTATTGTAGAAAATGACGAAGATGATGTTGTGTTTGACTGCAGTAGAAGGTCTTCACCTGTGGTAGTCATGGGGATGTCATCATTGCTTCCAACCTCCAACCCCACCAATGGTCAAAGGGAAGGCACGCCATCCTCCACCCTGAATCCATCATCTCCTCCCACTAACACCGCCACCACTAGTCCTTCTTCCACACTAGGGACGTCAATCAGAACAAACTTGTCATCTCCTCCAACTACTAATGCAGCCGTATCATCCTCATGGTCGTTATTATCGTCATCTTCATCATTGTCACCATCACCAGAGCGAACAACTGCAGCCACAGCAACACCGCCAGCAGCAGCAGCGGCGGCTACAACAAATATGTCATCATTATCGTCAGCATCATCTCCCTCGTCGGTAGCCACGACCACGCCTCCTCCACCTCACTTCCCCTCGGTCGCTTCCTCCCCGAGTAACAGTTCTACTACGGCGGCTAGCCCACCTGTGTTGAGCTCTGACTCCTACTCGCATCAGGCTTCTGTTGTTACAATGGCTGCGAAGGCTAAAACAGGAAGTGTCGACGATCCTTCCCCTTCGCCGGCGTCAACCCCGACACCACCTCCTCCATACAGCAACAATAACAGTGACGGAAGCTATATGGCTGTACCTCTCATGTCTCTTGCTGAAATGCAACGGATAAGCGATCATCAGCAGAAAGTTGTGAGCAGCACTCCGCTTTCTTCGTTAAAACGCCCGGCCGGCCCGCTGGCGTCTGGTCAGTCAAAGTTCCCCTGCAGGAGTCTCGAAGAGACTGTACAGAGGCTGCACCAGACGCAAAATTCACCCCTGACCAATGCCACAAATATCCAGATATGCCAGACAGATTCTGGTGAGTGAGGGCCAATAACTAAAGGTGCAAATGTACGAAAGGGGACACAAATTTCTTTCCTTGTTCTGATCTCAGAAAAGTTGGGTCATTTGGTGTCATAGTCTTCTATTTTTTTTGATCCATGTCGTCTTTCAATTGCTCTACCCTCTCCTCTTAAAAGTTGGACAGAAATCAGCTGCAAAAAAAAAAAAGAAAGAAAGCAGCCTCTCCCCCCCTCCTTTTTTTTTTTTTTTTTTTTATAGAAACAAAACAATAATTCTTTTTCTGCTTTTTTTTTTATTGGTTAATTTTATTGATTTTAAAAGTCAAACAGAAAAGTAAAAAAAAAAAAAAAAAAAAAAAACATTTCAAAGAATTTTTAAGCATTTTTTACTCTAGGCAACGAACTGAAGAAGTGGTATAAAGAAACAAATATATAGCAAATAAATGTTACCAAAGGCAATATAAGTCAAAAGTTAAAACAAAAAAAAAAGACAGTTCAAATTTCATTAATCTAATGCTTTGTCATTTGATGTGACACACTGGTCAACTAGTACCACGTGACCTAACGTTTCCAAGATGAAAACGAGGTTAGAAATTTGGAGCACCTTTTGTACATTTGCACCAAAATAAAAAAAAAAAAAAAACTTTTTGATGCAAATTCTATGCGGATTTGTTACTTGAACTCAAATGTTAAAAATGCCCGACGTCATATTTTAGCCATTTGACTGCATAAGCATATGCATTCTATCCTCCTCCCAAATAAGAAACGGCTGTTACTTTGTTTGTTTTTTTTTTATAACCAAAAAAAAAAAATACTAAACTAATTTAAAAGTATTTCTTCAGAAATAATATTCATTGACGATTAAGCTATTTAAGTGAACTGCTCCCAACAAGGGCGTTTATATTAAGGGCTTTGAACGCAATGTCACATTGATGCTGTTGCAGGAAATACAGTCACGGCCTGTAACTGGAAAGGCATTTTGCATGATGATGGATGGAACGAGGGGGGGGGGTAGGTCGATGATATAAGAACGAAGGCTAACAAAAGAACGGAGGAAACTTTGTGACTGGGTCAGCATTACAGGATCAAAAAGAAAAGACGATGACGACAGAACAATCACCAAAGATATGATGAGCGAACTTCCGGTGCTTCAGTTGTGAGAAGAATTTAGATGCCTGAAAAAAAAAAAATTTGATTAAATCTATTATTACAGACAATAATGACATCTCGGCGGCAGAAGAATCATCATCATCAGCAGCAGCAGCAAATGAAGTAGACAATCATTCATCGATATGTAATTTACAGTTTTACCCTCTCTTTCTCATTTTTTTCCCCCTTCCAACACTATACATATATGCATTCGTATACTCTCTCTCTCTGTCTTTCTCTTTTTCGCACACACACACATATATGTATGAGTTTAAATTTCAACTGATGAATAGGGAGTACACGCTTTGAAGTAAACTCAATACCTCTCAATTGTTGCTACCTAAGAAATTCAATCGTTCAAATTTTTATAATTTTCAAATATATATATATAAGATGATTTGCTGAAAAAAATAGAATTAAACGAATTAGCTGCAGAAGTAAGAAGTACTTTTAATAAATAAAATATGTAATTAAATTTTGGTACTTTGCGGTTTAATCAAGACATTAAAAAATGAAAATACCGAAAAAAAGGTTATATTGTACGTATCCGTTTTGAATTGAATATCTCAGAAAAAAAAATTTCACTTAATTTCATCAAGTACTTTCTTTTTTACAGCAAAAAAACAATTTGTTGTGATACCGAGCAAAAGGTTTGATTTTTAGGAAGAAAAGCTAGAATTACAGATGGGGAGAGAGTGTGAGCACTTTAACTAGAGTTATCTCCCCATAGCATGTTCAAAAAATTCCAAGATGGCTGACTTCAACGCGCTCTCATAAAAAAGTGTTAAAAAAAAAACTATTTGATCAAATTAAGTGAAATTTTCTTTCGGAGATCTTCAGTCCAAAACGGATACGTACAATATAACCTTTTTTTTTTTTTTCGATATTTTCATTTTTTAATGTCTTGATTAAACTGTACAAGTACCTAAATTTTTAATTGCTCGTTATAAAAGATGCAGAGTCAATAAAAGTTTTAATAAGTGAACGAAAGTTTATAATCTAGATAATCTTGAAACTTGTGTGTGTATATATATATATATATATATATATATATATATATATATATGAACAAATGATTAATAAAACATGTTAAAAGACATCTTGAAATTAATTATAAAAAAAGGAAGCACAAGATAAATGGATAGTCCTTAATCCGCGGAGTTTCGAAGAAATACTCTCCTTCTCATCAGAGGGCAGGAATTAGCAAAATGCAGGATCGGATTTTGCATATAAAAGTATTTAATGAAACTACAAGTAAGTCACAGATCTTACTTGGTTAAAAAAAAGGGTGAGGTAAGAGGAATAGGAGGTAAAAGAAAAATGATATAAAGATTTCACATGAATGGACTTTTTACCTTTCACCGGACTATCCATTCATGTGAAATCTTTTTATCATTTTTCTTTTACCTCCTATTCCCCCTTACCTCACCCTATTTTTTTTAACCAAGTAAGATCTGTGACTTACTTGTAGTTTCATTAAATACTTTTATATGCAAAATCCGATCCTGCATTTTGCTAATTCCTGCCTCTGATGAGAAGGAGAGTATTTCTTCGAAACTCCGCGGATTAAGGACTATCCACTTATCTTGTGCTTCCTTTTTTTATAATTAAATATGTTTTTAACTCTTTTTCAAGATGTCTTTCAACATGTTTTATTAATCATTTGTTCATATTATAAGCTCTATTTCCTTTTCGGTTTTATTGAGCTTTTACATCTGGTTGAGATTACTTTACTTGTAAATATTAACTCTTTAATATTTATAATATATTTTAAGTTTACCATTTTGATTACCTTGGTAAACTTATTGTAATTTTTATATATATATATATATATATAAGGCATATCAAAATTTACTCAAAGCTAGTAAGCTGCACAAACATTTGTGTTTCGTTCCTGAGGGGAATCATTAGGCTAATAATTAATTTGCCTGATGTGCATAATTTCATAATATTGAGCTCTACTTGTGAAAATATATTAGCCTGTGTATATATATATATATATATATATATATATATATATATATATATATATATATATATATATATGTCTATGTACTAGCATTTCAGCACAGCATTGCCCGGGTGTTTTGAGGTGTGCGTTGAGTGAAAAAAAAAAAAAGTAGTAGTAGGAAGGCAGGCTTGAACCCGTACCGTGAAGGAGGAAAAAACGTGACGTCTTTGCTGTTACGACCACCGTCAAACTGGGAGTGACATAGGTTTAAATTAAGGCTTGACAATCAAAAAGAGGGGATGACTTTCGAAAATTATCGGTGAAAAAAGCGCCCCCTCCCTGTAGAAAAGTGCCCAGTTGAGGGTGAAGAAATGAATGTTTTTAACCAATTTTTCGGTATTTGTCATCTGAAGGGTCGAGCTTCAAACGATGCTGATCTTGTGAAAATCCGTCGCCTCTGTCGAAAGTTTTAGGCAGACATGCAAACCTACATACATACATTTATGTATTGATAACTCAAATTTTTGACCCAAACTGATTAAAAAGCTTGCCCTATCTCTGAATACCCTTTATATAATTTCAAATGTTTTGACTAGAAATTGTCTGAGTAATTTGGTAGAGACTGCAGAGGTCAATTTGTTTTTAACTTTGACTCCTATTATGACCCCTTAACATTTATTGTTTTGGGCTAAAATCAAGTTATTAAGTCAGATCCATGTCTAAGGAACCTATATCTAAAATTACAATTGTTTATACCCAAAATTGTCGAAGGAGTTTGGTAGAGTTCTCAAAAGTCAAATCGTTGAACTTTGACTCCTTACAAGCCAAATTTCTGGCTGAAAACGGGTTACAAAGATTTTCCCAAATCTCAGTACTCTGTATATCAAATTTCGAGTCTATAGACTTAAAATTGACAGAGTTATTGCATAGGGAAATGTACACAGACACACAGACAGACAGACAGACAGACACGTTCACTTTTATAGATATACTAACAGTTCCGTTCAGCTTTGCTTGGGCTCTATGTACTGTTCATAAGGTTATGTACATATGTGTATATTAAAAAGTGAGTATGTAAAGTAATATCTTTCTGTAAAATAGTCTTCCTTAACTATCATAGAGAAAAGACAGACAGATATTTTCACTTTTATAGATATATAAATAAATACATAGATTGGATGCAATATATAGTAATGATTTCAAAAGTATTAAAAAAAAGACTCGTGCACCACCACCGAGAATTGAAACCAAAACGTTCAGCTCAGGATTTATTTTGCCTCTGCCGTCAATGACAGGGCTATGAAAACATGTTTACTGCAAGGCTAAAAATTAAAACATGAACCAATAGCTACTACGTTATACATATGTAATGGTGGTGTTTGACCTTCACCTGGCAAATTTCTTTTTTTTTTTTTAATTTTCACACTTTCACACTGATTTTTCCGAGCTAAAACCCAACTATAAAGTTTTGCATTGATTCAAATACCTTGTATATGAAGTTTCATGTCTGTAGACCGAAAACTCTAAGAGGAGTTTGGTACGCAAAATTTGTTAAACAAAAATATATACGTATACATAAATATATATGGAAACAATTTTGTGTTTGCTATAAACTTTTTACGCAAATATTATACAAATATATGTCATGTAGAATATCTGCATGAATATAATTACATGTAATAGTTAACTAAAGATGATTTTCCCATTAGAAAACCGAAGCAACTAATAGGGAATTAATTAAAATGAATGTTTAAAAAAATATGCAAATTAGCTGGATCTTTTGCTAGTGAATGCATTTACACAACCCGTATATGAGAAAATTGTATTTTCTTTTTAAATAAATGGAAAAGAGGGTTTTTAATATAAATATCAATACACACAAAAGAAAAACGAATTTATAGGAGTATATATATATATATATTATTTTTGTTATATAGCTCTACTAATGTATAGAGCACTTTTGAAATAAATACTGCAAAATTATTCCACTTCTCTTTGCTCCATAAAATTAATATATTTTGAGATATATACAAGTGATCAAATATACACACATGTATATATGTCTTTTCATAAACGTAGATACCATGTATGCAAATAAGGAACTAAAATTATTTCCATATTTTCAATCACAGTAATTTATTAGTTTATATATATATATATATGCAAATGCTGATATCATGTTCAATTCTAACCCATATTGATGACGGCTGAGAGCTAGAAACATGCATGTCCATGGGTATACTTTTTAAGCACATAAAATAATATTTAATAATAAAAATATGTCCCATAAAAAATAAGGGTGACTCATTCATGTGTGTGTGTGTGTGTGTGTGTGTGTGTGTGTGTGTGTATATATATATATATATATATATATATATATATGAATTAAAAGAGTTTATAGGTCTTTAAAAATGCTAAGGTAGCAAAATAGATAAAAAGCAATGTTAATGTCACTAAAAACAACAAATCACACACACATATTTGTTTTTCATAAATAGACACACCCAGTTGCCCACACACATACCAAAAAGTTTATTACAACAAGAAATCCGAAACTGTATCATACTGAAGAGTCCAAAGTAGGACAGAATTCAAGTGTAGGATTTTCTGTTGGTGGCCGTCTTAATTTTTGTAGGCTGCGGTGTGTGTATGCTTACAGAAAAACATATTTGTTGTTTCTTGGAACGTATCAGTTTGTGTTAATTTAAGATAGATATTGGCTTTCTGCCTTAACAAAAATCCACAAAATTGTTTATCCGGAATAATAGGTTTGTTATGTATTAAACAAAAAATTAAATCTATCTTGTGTAAAAATGAAAAAAGGTTTGTTTTTTTTTGGGTTTTTTTTTTTTAGTCAAAAACAACGTAGTAAAAATAATTTAAAAAAAAAATCTTATAAGAATCTTTATATATTTTCATTTATTTTTACTACATATGGAAAGAAATAGCTCATTTTTTTTGTGTGTGTGTCAAAAACAAGTTTTTGTTTGCTTGTTTTACAATAGTAAAACAAAAATCATTTTAAAAGCTTTTTTTTTATTTTTCTTAAATTTTATTTTTTCTTTGAAAATTTTCATGTATATATTTTCATTTGCAATATTCCGTATACATATGGAGAGAAACGGCCCATTAGCATAAAATTATGAAATCTGAATAGATATATTTCCATATAAATTTTGAATTTATTTTTATAGTTCGTCAATGTTTACTCTAATTCAAAGCTTTGTCTATTTAACAATATTTCTGAGATTAAAGTATGAATATTATTTGTATATTTCGAACTACAGCAAGATACTACGACAGCTGAAAGATGAAAATGGCTATATATATATATATATATATATATACATACACACACACACACACACAAGCACACACACCTCAAAAGCATAGATAGGAATCACAGTATGAAAAAACAATGATACCAAAAAAAATGGAAATTTCTTAGATTTCAAACTACCTAACGACTATGCCCTTCAACCCCTTTCCCCCCATTCTGCCTTTTTATACTTTCTTCCACTCTTTCTTTATTTATGAAAAAAGAAAAGGAAAAGACTTTGTATAAATGAAGAACTGATTTAAATTTGGTTTTAAAAGGAAATTAGGCCTGAAGATGCTGCTTCTCTAAAGGAGTTGCAGTAGAAACATGTATGCACATATGTAGCTAATAATGTTTGTATAAAAATATAAATATATTTTGTGGAAATATATTTTATTTCTTTATAATATATACCAATCCTTATTTAAGAAGCTCGATGTAATTACGGAGCAATATAGTGAATAAATGACAAAAGACTATATTCCAAAGTTGACCATCTTATAATTTATTCCTTTAATGGCGTAATGGAAACATTATAAGGTATTTACAGCTTCTCTTCCAAATTTTCGGATTTTAATCATGTCAAAACGCACTTTATTTCCTTTTGACAGATTGATTGTTGCTATTTCTTTTGATGAGTTAAGGGCAAAATAGATTCACTAATTGATATAATTGATTGATTTTGCGTTACAAAACAGATAGTACAGAATTGTAACTATATATATATATATATATATATATATATATATAGTCATCCACAGATAGACTGTTTAGTTGTATCACAGCTCTTCAGTGCTGCTAGATTAGCACCCATCCCAAGCCAGAATACGAACCTATAACTATATAATTAATAGTTAGCAGTTCTACCTTCAAACCATGGGATCGACACTTCTTAATCATATCTCGGTGGCTTTATCCAAACATTGACCACAACTTTTTAAATACAAATAAAGCTGTTCACTGTTCATTAAGTAACAGTCAATATAATTTTACGACAAGTGCTCTACCCAAGGGTGGGGGTGGGGTGGGGTATTATATAGTTATCCGCAAATCGCAGCATTCATACAATTGTTTCTGCCACTTTCAAAACACATACACACATGTATCCCAGGATAAAGGTAATCAAGAGTGATAACAAATCAAGAATTCTTAATAAAAGGAAAGCAAGATGTACACAATTTGTACGGGAACGTTCTCGTTGAGTCTAACTCGAAGTGAAAAATCATGGAACACCTGTTGCGATTATATAGCAAGCCCCTTTAAGAATACTTAAGGATGGGCACTGTCTGCGGAATAAAAACTAAATTGCAGTCAACTAGTGTTTATGCAATGTTCATGACTTCTGCTCGTTCGAACACTCTATGGTCATCAAACAATTACCATAGGAATGAAATGAATTAATCTAATATATAAAAAGCAAAATGTGTGTGTGTTTGTTTGTAGGTCTGCCAAAAGACTTTCGACAGACACAACTAATACGGACAAAATTGGTATCGTTTTAAAGCTCGGACTCTCGGACGACGGATATCCAAAAGATTGGCCAAAAACATTCATTCTTTCACCCTCAACGTGGCCGTTTTCTACAAGGAGGGGGTCACTTTTTTTGTCGACACTTTTGCAAAGTCATCATATGTGCTTGCAATGGCTAAACTTTGAACGGTGGTGAAGTTGTATGTCATGGTGGCTGCGTGGGTTAAGCGGTTTGCTTTCTTTTTACCTTCTTTCCCTCCTTCGCGTTACAGGTTCGAGCCTGCCTGCCTACTCCTTTTTTTTTTTTTCTCGAGGCTTACGTAATGAGATTTTTTTTCCTTTTAAAACAAAAATTGAATTTTCTTTTTCACACCTCTTGCCACCTGGGCTGCATCTAATTTTTTTTTTCTGGTTGTATTGACTACTTACTACACCACCTCTCCACACCCAGGCAACGCCAAGTACCCCCGCTAGTAACTATATTAAATGCCAAATTCGAGTGAATATCTTAGACAATCTAGAGTGTTCAAACAAGCAGAAGTTATAAACATTGTTCCCATAGAAATTGTGTATGCATGATTTGATCCTTAAAATATGTAAGAAATTAACTGTATATTTGTGTATTTCTATATTTTAATGAGTCATCTAAGATTGAAAGCCACTCAAGGATAAAGGTTAATGAGATGAATGGATTGTGAGTTGAATGATGCAAAATATTATGAGAGGACTGAAAAATGATGAACGGGCTGGACTAAATTTTAGTATTTACAAAATGATTATGTTGTGACCTACAAGAAAGCAATCCAGTGGTAACATGTCCACAAACTATCTAGACAAACAGATACTTCAAGCTGAGATCAAAATTTGTCTTTTTTGTTTAAACCATAGTGTTATTCACTTAGACTATCCTCACAAGTCATGAGGGGGAAAAAAACTTATTATTTAAAACGATATCAACTCATGAGGAGTGCTTTATCCATTTACAAAAAGCTTAGCATTATTGCTAACTATTTATATGCACATACACACGGCAAAACATCTAAAGGTCTGTCTATATCTCTGATATGCAAGTTCATTCCAATTGAAAGCTATTTTTTCATTGGTCAATCCATGAATATATTCAAGTGCAAGTATTATTTGCTAATAAAACTTCATTTTTTTTTCTTTTAAATTTAAATTTCATTTGATATCGCATTTATTGTTATTGAGCAACAAGACGGTTGGAACTACCTGTTTATAGTTGGTTTAAACACACCAGGAAGATCCAACGTAAGGGTCCACTTCTTCCAGATGGCCAGAGTAAGACAGGGTCTACCAAGAAGGTATCCAGAGATGATACTTTCAACTGGAGAGTGGTGTATGCAAGGACAACTGTAGATGACATGCTTCACGGTCTCCTGTCCTCTACCGCACTTTCTATAGATAGTGTCAATCACCAATTTTAAAAAACCAGTACTTTAATTCGGGTCGTGACCACTTCGCAGATGACTTAGTGTCACCTGCTCTTTTCTGCTTAATTCTATCTCTGTCAGATGGTTAAGCATTTCTCTTTGGTCACTATAGATGCATTTGATTCTATCGTGAAACATCCAGTCGCCTCGAGTTGTTCGTCTTATGGCCACTTTGGCCGACTTATAATGGTAATCAGGTTTAACCTGGTTTTTAAACTTACCCTTTTTTGTTTTGGATAACAGCTAGTTACCGATGCTGCCGCAATGGTTATGACACCAGGTGAAGGTTATGTGATGTTGCTGTTGTGTCGAACATGGAACTTTAACTAAAATACTCTTTTTCTTTGTCTTCAGCCCAGGAACAAAGTGTAGTATGTTTTCTTTGCAAAGATAATATGGAAAATATTGTGGGGTTTATGTACACGCTGAAATTCCATAGAGTGGAAATATGTTAAAGACTCCTTTTTAAGCGTTGCGGAAATATACAGTAGATAACTGATACAACTATGGAATTTCCACAGTTCCCGCTTGTTCCATTTAATGCAATAAGGTTTGACGGAAAAATTCTGCAAATCACATGATATTTATGTGTATGAATAAATGCTAAACTTTCTGAGTATGTGCTTATCCTTTTGCGGACAGTTATCCTCTTTTTAGTTGTTTCACAACGTGTCGGCCAACTATTCTTCTGGCCTTCGTCAAGTGGTAACCGCAATGGGATAGAAATTCCAAATCTCCTAACTGCATCCTCAGTAATTACTGCCTTCCATAGTTGTTGTTGTTTCACCACGTTTTTGGCCAAGTAAGCCTCTGGCCAGCTTTGGGTAGGATTGAAACTGTTATCTTCAGACAATGCTCACCTAGAACCGTAGATGATAGAGATGTTGAATCTCTAGGATGCAGTTAGGAGATTCAGAGTTCCTATCCCGTCGCGGTTACCACCTGACAAAGGCCAAAGGAATAGTTGGTCAAAACATCGCGAAACAACAACTAAAAAAAAAAAGATGAGGATAAAAGTCCGTAATAAATAAATTACTAAATAATACTCATCTCAATAATGAATTCCAATTAAATAACATATATATGTGCTTATCCATGTGTAAATAAATCAAATTCCATAAGTGACATGAAATGGCATCTAAATAATTTTTGAATGTATTTACAGATGGATGCAATAACTTATTTGCATAAACTATTTCAAAATCTCTTCTATTTCTGTTCTTCATTTTAAATTGTGTCGTTTTGCTTTGTATAATAAATAGTTTTCTAGGGAGTGACTGTGACTAGGTGGTTTAATGACACAAACTGAAAACCTGGGTGTACCAAGTTCGAATCCAGTTCGTTCCACAGAAATAAATTTCATCAAACCAACGCTTGACCTTGTAATTTGCTGAAGAAGAGCTAAGTAAAATGTCGCAAAATTTTAAAGATATTTTATTGACGTTTTATTCTTTTAAATATTTTACATATATAAGCGTATATATATATATATAATGTTTTAACAAAATCCAGACATCAAAGAATGGATTTATAGCAACAAATAGTGTATTTCATCGTTCGTTAAAATTGTTTCAAGACCATTCGGACAAATTCAAACCCTATATCAATGAACTACACTATTTGTTGCTATCAATCCATTCTTTGATGTCTTGATTTTGTTAAAACAATAAATGAATGCTCAATTACAAAATATGGTAATTTTAAAGCTTACAATTTAAGTATCTCATTCTGACTTAAAATTTATTGGTATATGAACGGTTACCGAATTATCAATTATATAAAGCCAATAAAATTTGGAATACTATAAATAAGATATATTGTATTTATATTTATTAGTGTTGGAACAATCAGAATCGGGTAATCGAAAAATCAGAACTTTGGAAGTATCGGAATCAGAGAAATGTGTGCCTATTTTCCGATGACAAAAACGATTCTCTTAATTGTATTTTTGATTTTATTTTTTTTAAAAGATTACGAGTAAAACTAAAATTTAGAAATCATCCTGCAAAAGTGTATTTTTACGTTTGAGAAAATATTTGCACATTTAATGTGTGTTCTTATGGTAATCAGGGAAAAAGTTGCAACTCTATATTTAGATATTTAGAGATTTATAAATAATCAGTAATTATATCGAAATCAGAAATTTTGTACAGAATCAGGGGAAAAAATATTGGAATCGTCCCATTACTAATATTTATGTTACATTTTATTTATATTTATTTATTTTTTTTAATATAAAATCTAGTAATAGATCAGAGGATGGCTTTTAATTATTTTTTTAAGTTTTTGCTAACAAAATTCTATTGACTAGGCATCACATTGCTAAAGTATAAATTTTGGAGATGAATTTCAAGAAAGGTAAAATTTTAAAGGTATCTCAGCAACCAACGACTGATGCAAGCAACGACTAATGCAGGCAGTCTATACTGTGCTTTGTCAATTCTGAAACGTGTTTATAGAAGTTCTCGGAGCTGTACTGTTTTCTGACTTTGGAGGCCTCTCTTTTTTTTGTTCTTGTTCAGATTCCATTTTAAAAATCAAAAATAAAGAAAAATCTGTATGGATGATATATGTACCTGTGAGGTAACAAATATATCACATTCTAAAAATCACCTAAATATCAAGTAGTTTTATTTTTAAATAAGAAAATCCAATTTTATGAGTAACTGAAGAACGGCTGTCTTGTCCACCATTTTGAAAACTCTCGAAAAAATACAAAGGGAGATAACTCAACATAATTCAAACTTAGATTTATGTTGTAATGCCTACGAATTTCCATTAAATGCTTAAAAATGATTTTCTTTATAAAATCAAACTGCTTGATCAATTTGCATAATTTTTGGAATATGATATTTTTGTTTTGTCACAGGTATGTGTACATCATACAGATTTTTCTTTATTTTTGCTTTTAATATGGGAAAATTTTAGACAAAAACAGATTTTTTTTTACTGCTATAGATTAAGGTACTACGTTTTTATATTTTTAGGTTTATTACAAGATTCTGTAAGTATGTTTCTGAGCTGTGTTGTTTTCTGACTTTGTAGGTTTGTTTGTTGGTTTGTTTAATGCTATAGATTAAAGTGCTGTTGTATTTTTGCTGCGTTTTAAAGAATGACGACACACCGATATATGAAAATTGTCGGTGACTCTGATGAATGGTTGATTTTTAGTCTGAAAGATCCATGCGCAGGAATTTGATGGATCGATACTTCTCAGGGTCAAAATCATCAACGAACAACGATATCTTTTTCTGTTGTCATTTTGTAACCCTCTGTGACCACCTGAAACGCCCCACCCCCACCCTTGGGACAGCATTTTCACTGTAGCCACACCCAAAGGGTGTTTTATATAGTCATTATCATTTCACTGAATTGACCTGACTTTAGTGCAACCTGCTTACACCTGTATAACCTTTTGGTGAAAATGACCTTTCAAATATCATGCTTCAAATATCATGCATTTATCTTCTTTTTGACAGTTGATCAAATTTTTTGTTTCTTCCCATGCAGGTGTCAGGTTAATAATTTTTAGCCAAATGATCTTTTGGTACATTTGATAATTATTTTATTTATTTATTTTATTTATTTATTTTTTTTTGGCATTTGTCATCAGGTGCACACTTTTTTCAGAATGATTTCTCGGTATTATATATTTAACAGTACTGCTTCTCCAGATTTTATATTTTATAGGTTTGTTGTATGATTCTGTAAGATATAGAAAAATATGAAATGACTTTTCTTTCGTCTGTGGATGTTGAATGATGAAATAAAGCAAATTTATTTAACGATATTAGTTTTTATTTCAGCTATTTGCGGACTGTTATCCTCATCTTTATAATTGTTGTTGTTGTTTCACCATGTTTCGGCCAACTCATCCTCTGGCCTTCTTCAGGTGATTAACGGCAATGGGATAGGAATGCTGAGTCTTGTAACTGTATCCTCAGTAATTACTGCCTTCCATAGTTGTTGATGTCTCATCACGTTTTGGCCAATGAATCTTCTGGCCTGCTTTGGGTAGGACTGAAACCGCTACGTTGGCCAAAACATGGTGAGAAAATAACAACTATGGAAGGCAGTGATTACTGGGGATACAATTACAAAACTCAGCCTTTCTATCCCATCGTGGTTAATCACTTGAAGATGGCCAGAGGATGAGTTGACCGAAACGTGGTGAAACAACAACTATATTGATGAGGATAACAGTCCGCAAATAAATAAAATAAATACACAAATTTCTTATCTCAAAGGATTCCAATAAAAAATAATATATTTAACATTGGTTTTGTCTCCCGAAACAAAAAGACAATCGTAAAAAATAATGCAGGGAATTAAGTAAACTTTTTTTCTTTTTTTTTTTTTAACTCACTGAAATAATTTTGTTTCATAACATCTATAACATTCATTTTTTTTTTTTTTTTTTTTTTTTTTTTAACACTAAGTGACATCACTTATCAAGGCTTAGAGCCACTCGAGGATAAGAAGGTAACGAGATTGATAGATTGGCAGGTGAAAGATGAAGAATATTTTGAGAGGATTTTAAAATGCTGAATGCAATGAACAAAGTTTGATTACTTATGGGAGAGGTTTTATGACTAGTATTTGTTGGCATTGGATTTGAAAACAGCCATGTTGTAGTCTGCACGGAAGCAGTCCTATGCTAACGTGTTCTGCAGACAAAAAAGAAAGATAAAAGGAATATGTTGCTTTCAATGCTGGCTAGAACAATCCACGAAGATACCTATAATAGATCTGCATCTAGGATCGGCTGCTTTCATAAAAGATGGGGGGGGGGAAATACTTATTTTGTGGGGATAATTTATGCACAGGAATTGGGTGGCCTAAATTAACTTGTTTAGCATCTTCTGTAATAGCATCAGACAACCGACCGAAATGTTTTCGTACCAATTTGACTCCATTGATCACTGCACTATCTTCATAATATGTTGGGACGATTAACCCTTTATGGTCTGAATTATGATGTAGATGATTAAAAAAAATATTTATTGTTAATTTTAGATGGCGGCATGCTGAATGTAAGCAATGGACAGTTGCAATCTGGATGTATCTGGCATCTACCCAGATACTGAACTAATATGTACTAGGCGTGTTTGAATCAATTCCCACTTCATGTCGTTATATTCATTTATTTACGACTGAATGAATTAGTTCAACCCCGGTCACAAAGGGCTTATCAGAAAAATCAGAACTTTTTTGGCATACTGGAATCAGAAAAATGTGTGCCTATTTTCTGATGCCAAAAACGATACTTTTAAATTTCGTTTTGTTTTGCTATTTGTGTTTGTGTGTGGTAGGAGGTGCAATTAAAACAAAATTTTCCATTGCTGATACTAATAATAATAATATGATGAATTTTAAACTACCAGTAAAACCATAAGCTATATATTTGTAGGTTTGTGAAAATATAGGCATATATTACATGTGTTTTTGCAATAATCTGTAAGATAGGCGTATGGTACACAAGTTTTTACGGTAGTCTGAAAATCCAAATAGGGACGAAATTCTATTAATAAACGTTTGGAGATTTTAAAAGAATCAGAATCGGTAATTGTATTGGAATCGTCGCATCATTCCATCGTCATTCTATTTAGATGATTTTTATTTTCATCATATATATATATATATATATATATATATATATATATATGATGAAAATAATGGAAGTAGTATTCTGACGATATAGAGAGATGAAAAAGGAGTAAACCAAGTTATATGTCCAACGTTTCGTCCTTATTGTATTATATATATATATATATATTTAGAAAGTTTTAACTCTTCTCTCCCTTCAATATTTATGAAGCTATGTTCCATCTCATAGATATGATTTTGCAACTTGATTTTTGATAAGCCGTGCAATGGTGCCACTTCCCCTTATCTTTTCGTCTCTGATTTCTTTGTCCTTAAGATGATTAGTTGAGTAGCTGCTCATAATTGACGATTATGGGTTAATATCGAGGCGGGGGTAGGGGGTCATGTGAGGATAAGAGTTAAAGAGATTGTCAGTTGAACAATGAATGCCACCAAAGGAGGATTGGAAGCTGGTGGAATGGATAGAATTTGATTAATATAGTGGACGGCGCAACAAGTAATTTGTTTATATTAAACTTGAAGAAAGCCAAGTTTTATTTGTTTAGAAAGTGGTCTTGTAGTATTTTATTCCACAAGACGAGGTGTTCTAGGAAACAAACTTTATCCATGAAACTTTCGTTTAGTTTTTGGTGCATAGAGAAATGACTGTTCTCTGCTGCTGTTGTAGCTAGATGGGGTTTTGCTTTGACCAAGGATTGAAGCTCAGTCGAGCACCTACTATAGACATGATACAGTAGAGAGAGGTGTCTGTGTGAATGGGGGTGTCCCTCACTAGATTACAAAGTTGTTTTTATTTTACTTTGTCGATGTAAAAAAGAGTTCTCAGAACACCACCTTCCCAAATATTACAGAAGCATTCCATTTTAGTACGCACCTGGTTCTTTTACAGTTTTACATTGTAGCAGGTTTAAAGGTTTAATACTCTTCATTTTACTGTTGTAATTCTGTGAAAAAAAAAAAAAATGGAGGGACAATCATCAGCATCAGCATCATGTAGGTAGCTGAAGTCTTGTTGCGTAGATAATACATAGCAGCAGTTCTTTCTCTTTTTTTGTTGTGCTGCTGTGATGTGTTGATTAATAGCACAAGCTGTAAATAAGGGTAGCCTAAAATCATAGACGTTTAAAAATAATAATTCACTCTATTAGTTGAACGATGCTTGCATTTCTATTTTTACTAGGTTTCAGCCGATTGTCTCTTTGGCCATCATCTAAACTTGCTTCGTAGTGTATATATTTGCAACTTGTTTTACTCTTTGGTTGTTCCTTTTTACTGAGAAAGAGATGAATGGATGTAGAGGATGAGGTATACATTAGTTGAAACGTCATAAAAAATATAAATATTAATTTTTTGAAATCTTGCCCAAAGAAAATCTTTTTTTTTTTTTTTTTTTTTTTTTTTTTTAACTCCTTTCTTCTGGTTTGGTTGTGATATCTAAGAAAAATGATAAAATTATGTTGGCCTAATTTTTAAAGTTGGTCCTAAATAGCATTTAAGGTGGCAAATGAAACTTTCATTCTGACCTGCCAATTTTCATTTGTTATTACTGCATCATATTTATTGCAACGGACTAATGTTCATAAAAAAAAAATATACTTTGATAATTTTTGCAAGTATGCAAGTATCTAAGCATTCCTACATCAATAACTAACGCTGAATTAACGTTTTGACATCTTCAAATATAGTTGTTTCTGTAAACCTTTTTCTAGTTTGTAAAGTTGGCTTTTATGTTCAATATTTATCGTTTTAAGCTATAAAGTCATCTTCTCAGATTTTCAAAGTCAGACCCAAATAGCATATAAGCTAACAAATTAAAATTTTGCTTCAGACTAGCCAATTTTCATTTGTTACTGACATACCATGTTATTGACAATAAATAACATATTTCATTAGAATCTATTTTAAAATACTTAATTTGATCTAATAGTTTTCTAATATGTTTATGTTTTCTTAACACTTTTTAACCCCAAACGAAGCATATTGCCACTTGGAATATAAGGGGATACTATTTGGGATCATATCTAACAGGGAACTGTTAGGAGTTGAGCAGCGAGATGTCTGTTCACATTATATTTAAACTTCTACAGGTTAATACGGTCAGGGAAGCAGGAAACAAGGAGAGATTTCCAAAGTCTAGCAGTCCAGGACTAGAAACTATTAGAGTAGAAGGCATTCCGGCATCTAGGGACCTCAACAATGAAGGGGTTGAATTTTGCTGCTTGTCAAGTTAGTCGGACGGGGGGGGGGTAAAAGTACTTGTATATGCATATATGCAACACTGTGGTGATGGGACAGAGGTTGGAGCTTGACAGTATGAGTATGAGACCTATCAGGTTTGAGACTTTTTTTTTTTAACCACGCATCAGCTCAGATACGGTGACAATACTCCATGCATATACGAATGTGGCTTTGTAAAAATATAGGATACTCTCTAGTGTGAGTAATTTTCTAGCATGGTAAAGGGAGCCTATCTTAGCAGCAGCCTTGGCAATGTCCTCAATGTATTTGTTCCAATTCAAGTTGTAATCATTACTATTACCGATATACATTATTTTCAAAGAAATACAATTGGAGAATTGATTAAAAAATGTTTGTTTTGCTTTAACTACTTATTTGTGCGAAAAAAAAAAATATTGGATCTAAGAAAACAAAATGGTTACTTAAACTGAAATTTTTACAGAAATTTAAAAGCTTATAACTCGTATTAAATATGTTTTTTTTTCTTCTAACATAAATAGGTCACAATTAAGTACTTAAAGCAATTATTTGTAATTGATTTTCTAACAATATCGCTTTTTAATTAATTCTTCAATGCTTCTGCCCCACCCCACCCCCACCGAGCTGAAGTCACAGTGTAGTATCTGTTCTGATGCTATAAAGTTAATTTGTCCTTATTCAATGGAGTGGAAATCCTTCTATCCTAAAGCAATTTTTTTTATTTTTGCCTATTGCAAGAGTGCCCCTTTTTGGGGAGCTGGTTTCCCAACCACCACCACCACCACCACCACCACCAGATTAAAAACGACTATGTGTCACAGTTTGCTTATATGGGAAAGCAAATAAATACCAATTAATTTGGTAATGATGGTTATAATTTCTGTGGAAATTTTTAAATATATGGTTTGAAAAGGAAAATTGCTTAAGGGGAATAACTCTTATTTTTAAGTAAGAGTTATCAGTCCTTTATTTATTTTTTTCCATTTAAGGTTTACTTACAATTATGTTTTCTCATCCTTTTCTTTTATGAAAAAAAAAAAAAAAAAAGCCAAGTTTTATTTGTAATTCAAACACTGGTGGATTATTGACCTATTCAGTTATTTTCTTAGGTTTTCCTATGACCCGATGATCATCTTCATAATCACGCCAAGCTGAGTACTTGATCTAAATCGGTTTAGCACAAAACAAGTTTGTCGAGCTTCGAAAATTAATCTTACAACATAAAATACCCCCACCCCCACCCCAAAAATGATTTTATTTTGAAGTTTTAAAAATTATTTGTGCGGTAATTTTAAAAGTCCGAAACATTCAAGCTGGCATTTTGATTTGTTAAATATTAATCTACCATGTTATTGGCACTGTTATTAATCACGTTTGACACACCAGTTCCCGTCAGATCACCAAAGTTAAGCAACGATGAGCCTGGCCAGTACCAGATGGGTGAACATTTGAGACTTCCAGGTGCTGTATTTGCTCTCTGCTTATCTTGGCATTGTTTCCAGCTGTCCTGGACTTCTTGCTACTGGACTCAAGCAGTGCTAACTCAGGAGAGGTGTGGTTAGAGATTGTACAACCCTTGCCACACAAACGCACAGTTGCCTCTACAGGGGGTATCCTTTGTCTCCCAAGATTGAACGGAGGCATCGAGGCACTTGTGGTTAAAATATTCTGCTAAAGTTTATTTAAGTAAATATGTAATCTTGCCTGAACTTGTAATAAAGAAAACACTTTTTCAATTATGACTGGGGGAAAAAAAATCAAAATAAGGGAAATAAACAAAAAATTTTGGTAATTTCTGTACAAATTTATCTTTTACATGTGAAGATCATAAAGAAAGGAAATCAATTTGCCTTTTCATTTACAATTTAGAAATATATTACAACTTGTTGAAAATCAAGTCAGTTTATTCTTGTAAATAACAATTGCTAGTTTACTTCAGTCTTGACCATGGATGCCAACTGTAAGGATGCCTGCACGTGGAATTTTTGTGACAAGAGTTGCACAATCCCCCAACCACACTTCTCCTAAGTCAGCGTTGTTAAATACCAATGACAAGTGGAGATTCAGGACAACTGTAAACAATGCCGAGATAAGCGGAGAGCACATGCACTGCCTAGAATTTTCAAATGATCACCCATCTGGTACTACCCAGATTTAACGCTTCTTAACTTTGGTGATCTGTTCAGAACCTGCATGTCAACATGATTATGGCATATATAAATTCCGAATTATTGCAAATAACACAGTACAACAGTAACAAATGAAAATTTGCTCATTGGAAGCAAGTTTGTATGCTATTCAGGTTCGGCTTTAAAAAAACTGACAAGATAACTGTATATGTTGGATATATGTGCGTGTTTTGTTTTTGTTGCCTGTTGCGACAATTTCCTGGCAAATAAAAACAATTTTAGTTTAAAGAATAACCACAATGGGTTTTGTTTTCTTGTCTACTCGTCTGATCCGTCTGCTAGTGTTGCCCGGGAAGGTATAAAAGAATGTTAACTAAAATATAATTAAATATTCTTTTTTAATTACTAAGGTTTTTTTTTTTCTTTCTTATTTTATTGTGTAAATAAATGTTTTTTTTTGTATTTGCACATTCATGTGCATACCCCCCACCCCACACTTCCCAATAATATATTCATCTGGAACCTTCTCTAGTGTTTACATATACATGTGAACTGGAAATGTCTATATATTAATACCATAGTATCTTTTACGTACGTATGTGTGTCACGGTTTCCAGATTATAAACTATTCAATCGGGAGATCCTATTCATTAAAAGGGGGGATAGAAGGTGATAACATACTATGAACATTAAATTAGCATATATATACACTAATTTAATGTTTGTATAGAATGTTATCACCTTCTATCCTCCTTTTTTAATAAATAGGATCTCCCGATCACCAAAGACAATGTAAAAAAAAAAAAAAAAAAAAATTAAAATAAAAAAAATGTTGCTTTTTGGCCGTATGGGGAAACTAAAATATGACTAGGATCCAAGGATAGTATCTGTTCTGTCTAAAGATGGTATAATGATATCGTGGGGTTTCCATTCATGCTGGGCGTCCATACAATGAAAATATGTCACAGACTCCTATAAGGATATTGCAGATAAACCGTAATAACCAAATATATTCTGTCACTACATTAACCAGATTACTTTGATAAATACTTTTACGGTTTTAACAAAAGGGGCTACAGTAATATCACGGGGTCTCCATTTAGACTGAACGTTCACAGAATGGCCAGCAGAAATATATTGCATATCAAAGATTCTGCTGTGGAGTTTCCACATGTCCCATTAGTTTATATACAATTTGTGGGTGTTATTTCAGTTAAGTGGCCAAAAAACGTAATTCCTATTTTAGTCTTGTAATTCTTGAAATTAAAGAAAAAAAAAAAAAAAAAAAGGGGGCTATAAAATGCAAAACTTCAATTCATATATAAAAGTTATGCTTGTTTGAATATGACAAACTACATTTTTCGAGGAATTGATCCTACTTTTTTGCTGTACCAATTTTCGGTTCTGCATAAGTATTATTCATATAATTCACTGTCATGAATACGGCCTTTTATCTTTTATATAAAAAGCAAAATGTGTGCGTGTTTGTATGTTTCGCAAAAAACTTTCAACAGAGGTGAAACCTGTATCGTTTTAAACCGCGATCCTTCGGACAACAAATATCGAAAAATTGGCCCAAAACATTAATTCCTTTACCCTAAACTCAGCCGTTTTGTAGAAGGAGGAATCGATTTTTGCATTGCCATTTTAGCAAGTCATCATTCCCTTTTCGATTGACTACACTTAATTCTGACGTTCGTGACTTCCGGTCGCGCCATGGAGACATCGACTAATATGCCAGGGTTTTTTTTTTCCTCCTTCGCGTAACAGGTTTGAGCTTGTCTGTCTACTATTAATTCCCCCTACCCCGGGTTCCTTACTACACCACCTACACACACCTGAGCACCCCCACTACTGTAACCCCCCCCCCCGGCCCGGGGAAGTCCTTACTATACCACCTAAACACCCAGGCAATACTGGGAACCCCCGCTAGTAAATTACAAAACTCAAAAGAAAATTTCTATAATTTAAAACTCTGGAAATTTAATCGGGAATAAACTGAAATGCATTCTGGTGGATGTAGTTTTCGCTATTGTGTGTTTAGTTCTTGTCCAGAATTCCCTCTATATTAAAAAGTAAATATAAAGAAATATCTGTATGATGCATGTACCTGTGATGGAATGAAAAATAACATATTCCAAAAATCATGTAAAGTGATCAAGTAGTTTTATTTTTGATATGAAAATCAAATTTTATTAGTACCCGAGGAATGCCTGTCTCACTCATCCCACCCACATTTTGAAAAAACAAAAAAAAAAAAATCTATAGAAACAAAGGGAAATAACTCAACAATAATTCATACAGCATTTATTTTGTAATGTCTACAAATTCCTATTAATCTCTTAAAAATGATTTTCTTTATAAAAAAAATTAAACTACTTGATCAATTTACATGATTTTTAGACTATGATATTTTCGTTTTGTCACGGGTACGTGCATATAAATCCGGATTTTCTTCTGGAAGATTCCTGAAGTGATGTGATTGTGAAAATGCGCACAGGTACAGATGAAAGAATGTCAGCTAAACCATAACCTCTGCAGTAGAGGTGCAGCAATTTGTGATGCACCTTTTTTTTTGGGGGGGGGGGGTCCCCAACAAAGGAGGGATTGGACCTAGTAATTCACTCCTGTTCGTTTGTTCGCACTTTTCTCAATAACCACGCTTTGGATTTTTTTAAAAATTTGCTCAAACATTAGTCATGGTGAAAGAAAATTTTTGCCAGAATGGATTTCCTGGGATAATTCTGATTGCCCACTGAGGGGTCATTATAGGAGTAAAATTGCCAGCAAATCGTTCATCCGATCATTGGTTCACACTTTTCTCAATAACCACGCTTTGAATTTTTTTTTTTTTTTTAAATTTTGCACAAACATTAGTCATGGTGAAAGTAAATTTTTCATTCATAGATGGGTACCCCGCATGCTCGGCTTGTTTATTTGGATTTTCTCCCTCATCTCCCCTCCATTAACGCCATGTCTGTCGAAAAGGAAAAGCTTGTTTTTGGTTGGCATATCTTTCAACTCTAATAGTTTGAATAATATTTTGTGTCGGCAAAAACGATAGGATTAGTCAAACTACTATTCTTGCCTTGGTTGTTATTCTTTAATCGGTCCAGTTGATGCAAGCTCTGACTTTCTTCAAATACATCCTGTCAAGCTCAGTAACCTTTATGTCGAACGTGGAAATCTGCAAGGGCCTGTAGCACAATGAATGTAAGTGTTAAGTAATAAATTAATTTTAAGTCAGTTTTCTGGAGGGTTAGGGTTTAATCTTCTGTATGAGTGATACTCAGATTGTTACCAGTTCGTGGCTGAATGAGAACTGTGAATTAAAATTTTGTACAGATTTCCAAGTTTGACAAGATGCACCTGAGGAAAGTTGGAGACTGCATTGGTCAAAACGTTGGCCAGACATCGAAGATAAGAATGCAAACTAGAAAACCCTGTGGAAATCCCACGGTAGTTGAAATTTTTTTAAAACACATTATAAATCAAAAGAATAAAAAAACAAAAGAAATGTAGAACATTTTTTTAAGCTAAAATAATTAATTTAGACATTTACATTTTGATAAAAATTCAACACACAACACATCTTTTGTTTTATTGTCTGAATATTTTTTTACATAAATTATAAAGGAACAGATGTCAATTCACTTGAAGATTTTTATTTTAATTTAAAAAACCTATAAAAAAAAAAGAAAGCTTGCAGTGAATTATAAAATAGTCAATTTGAAACCATAAACAAACTGCTATTTTTATTTGTTAAATTTTTTTTGGGGGGAAATGGTTTTAATGATTTTTAACTGATAAAAAGCGACTATAAAGGGAGGTAATTTGTTTCTCATTAATTAATGTTCGCGATCACGATAAGCAATTCTCATATACCCCTTCCACACCCTTAACAAAATAACATGCATTTATTTTTTTATTTATTTTTTTTTTTTTGGCAGCTGATTATCCTCATCTTTTATAGTTGTTGTTTTAACTATTGGAATCCTTAAAACAACAACTATAAAGATGAGGATAACAGTTTGCAAATAAATAAATAAATAAATAAATAAAATTATGCAAATTACTCATCTCAAAAAGAATTCCAATAATTAAATAATGCATTTATTTATTTTTGTTTTGTTTTAAAAATATTTTATTTTTTAAACAACAAAAAATGGTGAAATTTTTGGACAAAAAAAATTGTGAAATTTGCACACGTGTTTTTATTCATTTTATCATCTTATTTCCATTGCTCTGAGGTTTGCTAGCAGACTTCAATGCCAGTCTTCAAGTTTGGTTGTCTTGAGGATTAATTCTATTCAAATTCCATTGCCGAACATTCTCATTGATAGCTTGCATCCAAGTTTTTCTGCGTCCTCACACTTTCTTCTCATCCTCTAACTTGAGGTCTCTGTAGTTTCTTGTCCAATCACTCGTTTAAATGTGGTAAAACCAACATAGCTGACCGTAAGGAACCTATTGAACTTGTGTATGAAAATATTGAAATTTCATTGAAAAAAATGTGGTTTAAAAATGTGGTTAAAATATTCTCTTCATAGAATACAATTTCGTTTTAAGAAAAATTAAAACTGGAATTACAATAACAATGTCAGGAGAAAAAAGACCCAGATGTTTTCATTTTAATTTGATATGGTTTCAAAGTTTTATACAGTTATATAAAAACGTTTCAACTCCATATAGTAGAGTAATAATAAAGTAAAGTAATATGGAGACATGCAAGTGACGACTGGATGGGAATACTAGCTGAAAGGGGAAATTTAAATTTAAGAGATAACAATTTCACAATCTTAAAATACTTTTTCCAAAAACTATATGGAAATGTTTGGATGTGATGCTGCTGCAATGAACCTAAAATAATGAATTGTTTGGTAGAATCCCTTAACTGGACTTTGAAAAAAATTTTAAAAAATTGTTTAGCCGACATGCTCTACTTGTAATGGTTTATTTATTTATTACATATAACTTGTATAACTTATACAGAATGATGCAATACTTCTGCTGCTGCTGCTGCTGTTTTTCTGTGAATTAAACATGATAGCCAAGATGACGTTTTGTCATCACCTCCATTTTATTTTTTTTTATATAAGGAAAGAAAATTATTCATTTGATTCCAAAAAAAGATGACAAATTGATTCTTATGTGTCCATTGTTAAGGAAAGAAAACAAAAAGAAATCACTTGATTTTTAACAAAAAGAAAACGTCTTTATGAACGTAGATTTCTACAAACATCTTTTCAATCTGGACAAAGAAAAACCAAAAATGATATTTGAAATATATATAGAAATATAAAAAAAAAAGTTTCTTTTTTATTATTTAAAAAAAAAAAAATCAAATGCAGAAAAAACATAGAAATATATAAAAAAAAGTTTCTTTTTTATTATTATTAAAAAAAATGAAAAAGAAAAAAAAAAAAGAAAAAAACAAGATGCAAATTTTTATCAACTTTTCTCTTTCTTATACAAACAATTCATAAAATGTGGCCCTATTGAATTATAGGGATCCCATCTAATCAAAGCAACCCCTCCATGATCTATTAACTGGAGGGTTGGAGGTAGAGACTCGTTTTAAATCACTAAGCCACATTGACAAGACCTGCATATTAAAAAAAAATAAATGCTAGGTTTCCAAAAATTCTTTATTTCAAAAACTGTTTATTGTTAAAACATCTCAAGCAAACACATTTTTCTTTTAATTATTAATATTAATATTATCATTTAATTATTAATATTAATATTATCATTTAATTATTAATATTAATATTATCATTCATTGAAAAAAAAAAGTGACATAATTTTAAAAGAGTAAAACAAAACTTTTCAAAAAAGATTCTGTGAATTTTTTTTTATATTTAAAAGATGGCACAAACTGAAATTCCAACTCACTGAGGGCAAAAACAACAAGAAAAAAAGATTTTTTATGGTAAAGAAAAAGATAAAAAATCAAAAATAAATCTGGCAGTGAGATGAAAAACTTGTAAACTTTGCACATTTGATATAAAATAAATAAGAGTTTTAAATAGATTTAATAAAAAAAAATGAAAGAAAAAAGATCATTTGAATTTGGAGCGAGACAAACAATTTTGTTGATGGAATTATTGGATTGTGGGTTGCCACCTTTAAAAAGAAAATGTCAAAATTGTCTGGAATTGCTAAAAAAATTATTTTTAAATGCAGGTAAAAGCAGCTGGAGAGATTTTAATTTCATTGGAATTTTTTTTCTTTTCATTGTTTTTTATTTATTTTCAAAACAAACAAAACAAAAAAAAACAAACAATTTTTAACTCTCAAATTTCTTTTATGTTTTCAATTTATTTTATTTTGAAAATTAATTTTCAAATGTTTTATTATTTTTAAAAAATTAAAAATAAAAATTTCTTTTAATTTAAAATGTTTTTCTTTCTACCTATTTTCTCCAAGAGGCCTGCTCTGCATATTCTTGAAAAAAAAATAAACAAAAAAAAAACAGAAGCAGACAATAATAATAAAACAAATTTAAAAAAAAAAAAAAAAACTATTTGCAACGTGGAGACGGGAGGGGGGTCTATAAATAAATGAACTTAGAAATTCTCTATATGTTTTTTTTTTTCTTTCTCTTGTATAGCATTCAATCATTTTTCTCTTGTTTGATCCTTTGAGACTTTTCTCTTATGGCAACGAGACACTGTTTGAAATTGCAAAAAAAAAAAAAAAAAAAAAAAAAAAAGAATACAGAATTTCTACAAATGAAATATCTTAAACACACACACACACAGACACACACATATATATATGTATGATTTTTTTTATTGTTATGCAAACAAACATACAAAAATTCAAGTGAAAAAAAAAATCAAAAATAGACAAAATGGTTTTGTTGCAAATGACAGATGACCATTTTTTTCTGTCAACTCCAAGTAATCCTCAGTTCCTCAGTTTTATTTATATAAAAAAAAAAAAACTTTAAAAAACAATAAACCTGAACTTGATGTAGGATAATTTAAGGAAGAAAAAAAAAAGAAAAATTTATGAATAAAACTGAGTCAAATTGAAATCATTTTTAGGTTGAGCAAATTTATTTATTTTCTTTATTTGTTTTGTGTTTTTTTTTGTTTTTTTTTTCAGAATTAAATTTTTTTTTTTTTTTCAGAATATAAGAAAAATGCCTCTACAAGATCTTATAGCTAGTCAACTTTATCAAGCGGGCAAGGATATATATATATGACAAAATGTCTATATTCCAAATTTCATGATGTTAACCATCTTACAATTTATTCCTTTAATAACAGATGACATTCACAATTCACAAGTGTGTGTATGTGTATATATATGATATACTGCTTCACTGGGAATGGGCCTTCTGTTATTTTGTTTTTGTTTTTATATAAAACCAAATAATATTATGTCCATATAAAGGTAAATAATACCCGAAATATGATTATCTAAGGTTAGTGCATTTATTGAAATAATTGTACTGTAAAATTTGTAAACCATTGATCGTTATGATTGTTAACACTCTTATACAGTCTAACATCACAAGTGCATTTGAGAAGTTATATCACTGCATAAGCAGAAAGGCTCAGCTTATAAAATGAGCTGTAGGTTCTTTGGTAAGACAGTGGTGCATTCAATATTTCTCTTTAGAGCATAATTAAACCATACTTGACTTTTGCATTTAAGCCATTATATAAAAATAATTTTATAAAATCAACAGTAGGTTCTCTACAGTGTAATTTAGATTACAATGTATTGTGGACTAACTCACACTTGGGAGGCATGTGAAGCTTCCTCCTGGTGCTCTCTGAATAATTAATTGATTTGATTAAAAAATGGGGGATTTCGCCGATTTTGGTGACAAAAAAAATATGGGATTTCTGAATTTTTGAGACGAGGATTGGTTATTTGTATTATTTATTGCACTACTGTCCTCATCTTGAGTGTGATTTTCGCAACGTTTCAGTCGATGTAACCTCCAACTTTCTTCAGGTGTATCTTGTCAAACTCGGGAATTTTGATCGAAATTCTGTCCAAATTTTGACAGAAACATTCCCGAGTTTGACAAAATACACCTGAAGAAGGTCGGAGGTTACATCGACCGAAACATTGTGAAAATCACACTCAAGACGAGGACAGTAGTCCGATGAATAATAATACAGAAATATGGGAGCGTGAAACATTTGTTGATCATCATTCAATCGTGGGCAATGTAGGGGTGTCTCTGCTAATAGTAAATAAAACAACCTTTTTTGAGATGAGCATAAAATATATGCTCGTTTGCAGTGAAGCAGTATAATATAAAATTATTTATAGCTCTAGTAATGCACTATTGAGCTATCTAAATAAACTTTGTTTTATTTGAATACAAAATTGAAAAATATTTTATTTCAATAGCATAAAATGTCTTACGAATTTAATTTCATGATTATTTTTAAAAAGGATTTTTGAACATTGTTTTATTTTATGTTATATGTATAAAAACTCAATGTCTTTGTGTGTGTGTGTGTAATCTCTATAAAAAGAAAAGTTAGAGAATCTACATAAAATCTAAAAGTGTAGTGTACTAGTAGGGATAGCCACCGTTGCCCAGGGTCACAAAAAAACAAATAGAAAACATGAAGTAGCGTTTGTGTTTAAAATGAGTTTGAGTCACAGCGGGTTACAAAAGTGAATCGGGAGATGGCATGTTAATTGTGTTTTAAAGTGTTGGGTTTCAGTTAAGGGAAAGAATGTTGTCAAATAGATTTTGAGGCGTAATGGAATTTGAATTTAGTTACATGATCAAAAGTTTTTATTTATATATATATATATATATGGCAACATATGTGTGTGTGTTTGTATGTCTGCCAAAAAATTTCTACACATGACAAAAACTGACAAAAGTTGTATTGTTTGAAAGGTCGGACTCTTGGATGATAAATATAAAAAAATTGACCCAAAACATTAATTCTGTGCTGGTCAACTGAGCCATTCTTCACAAGGAGGGGTCATATTTTTGTGTTGGCATTTTTGCAATGTCATCATAAGTCTTGCAATGACTAAGCTTGTTTTGAACACCCGCGACGTCGTATGTCACTGTGGGTGTGGCGGTTAAACCGTCTGCTTTCTTTTTAACCTCATTTTCCTCTTAGCGTTACAGGTTTGAACATGGCTATTGTGGCTAATTTTTTTTTTTTTTTTTAATTATTTTTTATTTGCACTTGCAGGGATACTCGCTATTTTCATTTTTTAATAGGGGATTAGTTAATTTAAAAATTTTTTTTATTTGCAATCGCATCAGTACTCACTATTTTTTTATTTATTTTTTTGCTTACCATACCATAAAACCTCTCCACACCCGGGCAATGTCGGGTACCCCTGCTAGTTTAGAATAAAGAAAAACAAAGGATGACATAGTTGTTGATGTCAGAGAAGGAGTTTAATATGCATGTAGTCTGGGAGATTCAGACAGAGGCAATTAGGTATCCGTGGAGTTAGAGACTAAATGTAGACAGAGCTGTCTACGAGCAAAAGGGTGATTCAGTCACTGAGATCCATATGGGAGCTGTAGTGGTGAACATAGAAAAATGCATGCGACTCCAATGTGGGGGAACATCAGGAAATAAAATTGAATAAAATATTTAAAAAAAAAAATAATAATCAAAAATATAAAAATATATAGAAAATAAAAAAAAAAACTTTATTATATTAAATAATATAAAATGCTAATTAACACATTCCAGGCTACTGTTTGCGAGACTGTTACTGTTTACAGAAGCGCGTTTGAACCAAAGTCAAATAACTATCTGACAAAGAGATCTTTCTCGAAATATCATAGAACACAGACAAGCTTATTCAGGTAATCACAGTACAAATATAAATAAAATGTGTATATAAATCTATACACATGTATTTATAGTTGTATTAATAAAACTATTCTTCATCTGCTTTAGTTTGTGTCTTTCCATTACCTCTGCATTGTACTGCCTTCTACATATTACATTTATATACATACTATACAGTGCTTCAAACAAACTACATCCACCTCTTATAAATACATATGCATATAAACAACAACAAAAAAAATATTCAAAATTTAAAAGAAATTTTTTTTTTTTTTTTTTTTTTTTTTTTGCTTTGATATTTCAGTTTTGAGGATTTCTTTTTTTTGACTGTTTATAATTAATATACTATTAAAACTATCATGGAACAGCAAATTTTTACTGAACTCATTCAGGATTTGTCTCTGGAATTAAAAAACGTGGTTAGTTCAGTGCCTTTTGACCAATTCTGACAAAAAAGAAAAGCAACCTGACTTATAGAAAAAGAAAAAATGAAGAAAGGTAAGTGACTTTCAAGTTTATCTTGTGTTTTCCTGCTCTTGAAATAAAAGGTTGTGATTTTCTAATGGTTAAGACCCTACATTGTGGCCGTTGTAACCCAAGTTGGTATCTTGGTCACAGCACCAAATTGACTGCTGGAGTATAATGAGCAAATGTAGACTATGTATAAAATCTTCAGCTCTGCTTTTCCAACGCGTACAAATGCATCTTTGTTTCAATAACAAACAAACGATTCCTTGTTGATACAAACAAAATGCTTTTATTTTTACTGTGTGAGGAAAGTGAAAGATGGAATGGGGTTAGTGATGACTGGATAGCTGCAAAAATATGCGCACAGCCATTATTGACAGACTGGCTTTCTCTCCATTCTATTTTTTCTAACCTAACAATTCATTTTTTATTATCGTTGCATGAATCGGAATTTTCTTTGTTTTATTCAAAGCAGTCGAAAATTGGGACACCTTTACCTCAAAAGCGATTCTTTGTTATTTCCCTGAAAACCCAGTACTGTTCTTTATTTTGTACTAGCCTAGTTGCCCGGATGTTACGAGGCGTGTGTTGAGCAAAAAAAGAAAGAAATGATAGAAGGCAGGCAGGTTCGAACTTGTACCGCAAAGGAGGAAAAGAACATGAAGAAAAAAAAAGTGGCGTCTTTGCTGTTGCGTCCATCGCAAAACCGGAAGTGACAAACGTCAAAATTAAGGCTAGTCAAGCTGCAAGTGAACAAGACGTTGAGATGGTCACAGACTTGAAACTCGCTTCATAAAAGAAGCGGTTGCTCGAGGGGTTCCAGATAGAGATGATTAAAGTGGTTGATAGAAGAACTGAGCAGCAAATAAAATGTCAGATAAGCAGAAATGCAGTTTGATTTTATGTATATTTTATTCTGTGACAAATGCAAGAGAAATATCTTGGTATGATTAGATCGGTTGTTGATATTTAACGCCATAATTCATGTTAGGTAATTTAATATCATGAAAAACTCTGGATCGTCTGGGCGTCTTTGCTTTCTTGAATCTTGTGTATGTATGTGTATATGTACACTGCATATCAAATTATTAACACGTTTACTTTTTTTTTAAATATTACAGGAACGAGTGAATAAAAATCCATGAAACGTTGAGAAAGTACTTACAACACTATTCAGCTACTCCAGTCAGAAAATAAAAATATTTAAAGCAGTATTATCTGTTAATTTCAGTGTGTCAAGTTATTAATGAGTTTGAGGAAAAAACACAATATACTCATAGCTTCTTTATTGAAATAATTTTCAAACATTAAATGAACTAGGAAAATATTTAGAATAACTACATAACTACATAATTTCTACGTTGACATAATTAGTAGGGCATATGCGATCTTTTTTATGGATGACTTGTAAAAGACGTTGGTCCACAGAATTAGTCAAATTTGTGATTTCATCAGCAGTTATTCCTCGCGATACCTCTTTGAGAGCATCCCTCAACTCATCTTTGCTCTTAAATTGGCATCCACTTGCATAGCGGCATCGCTTCATGATACTCCAAAGGTTCTCAATTGAGTTCAAATCTGGTGAATTTGCAGGCCACTCCATCTTCCGTCGCTCAGAGAACCCCAGTTGTTGCAAATACTCTTTGCTTTTGTTTGCTGCATGCGAGGGAGCATTATCCTGCATAAAAATAATGGTTCTTCTGAACGTCAACCTTTGCTTCTTCAGCCATGGTTCACAATTCTCCTTCAGAAAAGCTATGTAGGCAGTTGACGTCATTTTTACACCTTCTGGGACTCTCCATGGGCCAACTTAAGTACCTCCAATAATCCCAGCCCAAATCATTATCCCACCACCACCTTGTTGGCGCCTTAAACACTAATGACGATGTCCTTCTAGTACCCATCCCTTGCTCCAGCCAACTGAATGGTATGCATGTTGGAGGTGGTTCTCCCTTCAGGAAATATGAATGAGTTGAGTGAGAATAATCTGTTCATATTCTTGCATATACCACCTGCTCCCTCCTTGGTCTTCTGTGTCTTAGATGATTAGAATTATCTTGACCAGAAGAAGGACCTATATTTTGCTTTTATGCATTTGAAGAAAGATTTTGACAGTTTGGCAAGAGATCTGGTGCGCTTTGCATAAATTATGAGCAAATAAATGATTGGTTCAAATACAGAAATGCGCAAAATCATATAGACAGTATATTTAGTGTACTGTACGTTGCTTTATAAAGTGAGTTTCATATGGGTTGTCCAAAAAAAAAAAAAAATGCTTTGGTAATTTCTTGTGAACTAGTTAAGTTAAAGACTTGGAGGAGGAACTATGGAAAGTAAAGGTCTGAGATGATTATCAGTGGTTGCAGTGTTCGCAAGCATTCAACAACTGGAATGTTCCCCTGTTCAGTTTGTGAAAAGTAAGTTGAGTGTATATCTTGCAGGAGGAAATCCATATTGCTTGTTACTCCGTAGATTGTTTTTGGTTGTACAATTTCTAGTTTTATTACTGATTTGAACAATTCATTCATGACACACTAGAGACTGATCAGTCTGTACTGAGATGTAGAAGACCGATCTCCAGTATTTTTTTAAATGCTGGGTAGACCAACAAAGTTTTCCAAGATAATGGGAAGCATTTTTCCTTCAAGCAAACTTCTTAAGCAGTTATTTTAGGTGGAACTTTCTTGAATACTATGAGTGGAATGTTGTCAGGGCCAGTTTCCGTGTTGACATCAAAGTTGTTGATAAATTTGGTAACATCTTGGACAGTTATTTGAAGATTGATTGGGGTTTTTTTTGGGGGGGGATCATGGAAGGAAATTCTGAATGCAGGTAGCCCTGTTGCACAAGGGCAGAATTGCTGCAATATTTTCTAGCAAGACTTTATCAGATGCTAAGGAGATCACTTCAAGTTTGTTAATACGAACTACCGGGCCCATGAAAATTCCACAAATTAGAAATATACTTAATCAAGTAATATGTTTTAATAAAGCTGATATTTTCTGGATAGAGCAAAAATTAGTTTTTTGGGGACAGAAAACCAATAACATGCAGCAAATATGAGTTTATTAACATTTCTATGAAAATAGTGCATTGTATTTTAAATATAGAACTGACCCAAATGAGATAAATTGATAAGTACTAATAAATATTCAGAAAGTAATATTGTGCTACATAGTTCAATACAAGTAATAAAATCTCATTATAAGAGACAACCTTTAATTTACTATTTCAGTCCAGCACCTCTTGGCAGAAAATGTTTTTCTCCCCCACCCCCCTCCCGTTTTTTTTTTAAAATGCTTCCTTTTTTATGTAACGTTTCGCTGACTTCTTTCTCCGGTTAAGAACCACTGCACGTTGGAATTACTAAGAGTTTCTTTCTCACATCATTCAAACGATGATCATATATATCATAATGATATTAAAAAGTGAGGCTACATCAAAGGAGGTCACTTTCATGTTCTTGTCCAGGGTTACCAGATTGGCTTTTTTTAAAGTTAAATCTTGTACAAAGTTGTCCTTCAAAAATTGTATTTGAGTTTTCTTTTTCAAAACATAAGATACAGACAAACTAAGGAAAGAACAAGCAAAAGAGACATTGTGAGCCTATTTCTGTTTTATCGTGATATTCATGGCAAGTGCTCGTCTGAGCTTCAATTTATGGTCCCCCCTCGCCAAATATTCACAAGAAACACTCATTTGGCTGTAAACACGATCAATAATTTCTCACACTCTTTATCTGTGCCTAAACCTAAATATAGATTCCATGAACAAAGCTTCTTTCTTAGAACTGCACACCTGTTTTCCTGCTTTCCAGCTGACTATATAATGGCTGTCTTCAAGTCCAATGTAAACAAGTTCTTGATGAGTCGTTCCCCTTAAATAATCCAATTTACCAAATTTACACTTCTAACGATTACTATGATATTGTCCTTTTGACCACTGTACACTCTTTAACATTTATCCTTGAATAGCCTCTGGGCCTTGATCAGTGGTGATTACTTTGTAAAAAAATAAATAAATAAAAAGCAGAATATTTGGATAGATGTAATAATAATCTTTATGCACGGGACCCAACATGTTGTACGCAGTCTACGTCGCAAGGAACATAGAACAAGTAATAACTCAACTCTTTTTTTTTCTTTGTAACGATGACGTTTATTTCCTCATTCTCTCTCTATGCATGACTTCTCGTTACAACCATGTGGTCATCCACATCTCTAACGTGATCGTCGGTCTATACACACAGTTTTTTATTGTCTTTTTCTTTGGCACATGGATCGCCGTTTGTAAACATGTGTCCGTGCTCTGTTACATTAAGGTCTTAGGTCTGCTTATGGGAGCTGAGGCTTTGACCAGCCACTACAGAGTTAACAGATAGTGTATCAGGCCCTTTAGTATTTCTATGACTTTTGTGGGTTTGGGCTGATTTAAAGGAGGCTTTTATTTTAGGACATCTATTTTGTTAAAATATTTCGGCCTGTTCGTCGTCCTCATCTCAGATTCAAGGATGTGCTAAAGGAGATCGCAGGTATTTCGGTGTGTAATATGAGCACTGGACAGCACTATCCCGGAATTGGGATGCTTGGCAAGCCAAAATTTATGTTGGGAAAGAGAGAAAAGAGACGGAAAATCTTAAAATACGTTGATACAAGACGCCATAGTTTTTACCTCTATAGCATTGTTGGTCACGACAAACACTTGCAAAAGAGAAGAGGGAAGAGGATTTCGCTTAAAGCAATTGAAATCATGGTTTATGCAAGCAACAGAGGCAGCACATTCAGAGGTAGTTGGCTTTTAAATCATCGTTGGAGTGTTTTTAATGTGTTCTAACAGAATGCATATGAACATGTGAGAAAATATCAACAGGAGCTATAGCATAGCTGGCTTGCGAAGATATTAGCAGCAGCAGCCGAAAAAGCACATATGCAAATTAGAAAGTGTCCACATGATCGGGTGAGAGAAGCAAAGTCTGCGCCTGAGAAGATGGTCGTTTAAAGTCGAAGACGAGAAATGGCTAGCATGGTCAAGAAGAGAAAGAAAAACGCACACCGGGTGAGATGGATGTGTGGCCTCGCAGCGACAGCGAGAGACTTTTAAGCTGGTGTCGAGACTGCAGGGTTTTGTTAATCCTATTGCAGACGAAATGAGCAGTTAGAAAAAAAAAAGAAACAAGCATTGTTTGGAAAGTAATGGTAATAAAAGCCTTTTGCTGAAACAGAAAGAGTCGGATTTATTTATTTACTAACGAGACTTGTGGAAATTCCACAGTGGACTCTTTTATATGTAATATATTGATGTTGACATCCTGCGGATGTTTAGCATAAATGGAGACGCCCTGATATTATTGTAGTTCTTTTGTTAAAATTGTAAAAGTATTTATTATTTAAGCTAGCAGGGATGGCCAGCATAGCCTGGTCGTAAAATATGCTTAAATATGATATATATATGAAATTTGCATGAATTAAAATATTATTATAGAGTCGATTTTCTATTGATTCTTATATATTATAAAGTTGTGATATAAAAGAAATATTTATCCATATGACTTGGGTGCATCAGCTTAAATCGAAACAGAAACCAAAACTTATGAAAAACGTATGTATATATATATATATATAACTTGCTTCAGCTATAATCGAAACCAAAACCAAAACTTAGGAAGAATTCTTGGTAAAATTATTTATTCCAAGAAATGAAGATTTTTTTTTTTTTGTTACAAGGTAGTCACCATTTATCAAGGCCCAGAAGCCACTCAGGGACAAGGGTTATTGTGTGTACAGTAATCAATGGGATAATATTGTAGTAATCGTTAGTAATAGAGATTTGATAAAGTGTCTTACTTAAGGGGGCGGTTCATCAGGAATTTGTTTATGTTGGACTTGAAGACATCCAGGTTGTAGTCAAGTAAGAAACAGGCAAACAGAACAGAGTTCCACAGCCGTGCACTTCTAAGAAAGAAGCTTTGTTCATGGAATCTACGTTTTGGTTTTGGCACAGCTAAAGAGTGGGGAAAACTTTTGACAGTGGTTTCAGCTCGATGGGTGTTTATCATGAAAGATTGGCAAGGGGGGCACCAGAGATTGGAGTTCAGACGAGCACTTGCCATGAAAGTAACAATAAAACAAAGAGAGGCTCGCAACGTCTCTCCTGTGGGAGAAATGTTGCAGGGGAGAGAAAAGGACATCCCCCACTAAGGCACGAAGCCTATTTTGTACTCTGTCAAGGCAGGATAGGCTGTATTTAGCAGCTCCTGCCCAGATGCGGCAGCAGTACTTCATCCTTGGACGTACTTGGCTTTTATATAAGAAAAAAGATTTAAGTGTGACGCACAAAATAAATAATACGCACGCTATCCTATAAATATAGATTGTTTGTTTGTTCCTGCAACGTTACAGTGTAACTTAGCATGTTTGGCATGTATGGAGAAAAATCAGCAGCAGCCGTCTTTACGATATACAAATTAGCAAGTGCGCGCGAGCTTATGTGACAAAAGGCAAAAAAAAATACACCATGTCGTCAAGAAGAGAAGCAAGTTGTGTGCCGGAGAAGATTGACATGTGAAACGAGGGCAAGAAAGCGCTGGCTATGGCCAGTGTGCGGTGGCGGGGAGAGAGACTTTTAAAGCGCACACGTTATACGACAGAGCGTTGTAAAACACGTGTGTGTGTGGAAAGACTTTTGAAAGATAATGGAAGAACCACAAATAAATGCACTTTTAAAAAATGCTGAGGCGGATTTTTGTTTCTTTCCCTCCCTTTTTTTTTGTTTTGTTTATGTGTTCGGTTTATATGTGTGTCACGTTGATACAGTGGTAACGTCACCAGCTTTGAATGCTACAGTTTTGGTTTCGATTCTAGCTTATAGCACATAAATACTTTTCTTTTTCCTTTTGAAATCATGACTATAATAATATATACAAAATCTGGACAAATTAAAATATATTTAAGCGTATTTTACCCCCCCCCCTAGTATGTGTATATATATATATATATATATATATATATATATATATATATATATATATATATATATATATATATATATTTCCTTTGCGACAAAGTTTCAGACAACATGCGGGTCTGAGTGGTTGAAAAGTAACGGCATAGTTAAAGTGTAACAGCCATGGTATAAATTTTATAAAGCACTAAGTGTAACATAGCGCATATGCAGATGTTTGCTAAATGACGTAACCAGTTTAAAAAAAAGAAAAAAAAAAAGGCTATAAAAAAGGAGAAAGAGGACGATCACGGGAAAGACCTGGAGCACGGAACGAGATAATGTTCGAGATCATGTGGGTGACCTCATGGTCATTGTTACAAAGAAAAAAGCAGGTCGAAATTCTTTTCTAGTCTTGGCCTCCTTTGCGACTGGGATTACAACGTGTTGGTTCCCGAACTATGTTACACTATCTATTTATGTACAAGGTGACCCAACAAAACTGCCAACCAGTTAATCTAAATCGATAAATGCAATTTTTTTTATTATCACACCTGTATTACTACGAAAACAGCTCAATCTCATTTCAGTCAGTGTATAACGTATTTTAAAATACTGTATTTATAATAGAGAACAAAGACCTTAATACAATTATTCGAATGCGTAATTTGTATAACTTTTTAAACAGTTCATAATAAATTAATGTTTGATGTTATTAATTTGTAATTTTATTTTTCTGTTTTCATATATATATATATATATATATATATATATATATATATATATATATATATATATATTATACACACACATACTAGCGTGGGTGGTAGCGTAAAATACGCTTAAATATGATATTTTAATTTATCCAGATTTCGTATATTGTTATAGAGTTATGATTTCAAAAGTAAAAAAAAAACGTATTTAGGTGCTATAAGCTAGAATCGAAATCGAAACTGTAGCATTCAAAGCTGGTGACGTTACCACTGTGCCAACGTGACACAAATATGAACTGATTAAAAATTTAAAATAAACTAAGATGAATCTACAAAATGTTTAACGGTTTTTTCAATTTTAACCCATTCTTGACCCCTTAAAAACAATTTTAACCGAATAAACACCCATAAAATAACAGCCCGTAAAAAATCTAATCATTTGATGCCCCTAGCGCCGCTCTGCGACTTTTAGTTTCGGAAGAGATAGAGTTTGAAAATATGGAGACAGACAGACAAGCCGATAGACAGACATATAACCTTTTATATATAAGATTTACTATTATATAAAAGGAACTTTGCCTGTGTGTGTGTGTGAGTCTGTCACGTGACGGCCATCACAGCTGTAACAAAAGAATGAGCAAATAAATGTTGTACAAAATACAAAAAAGGTCCTAGATATGGTCTAAAACTATATCCGATGGTGAGGCCCCATCTTGCGGGCCTTGGGGAGTGTGGAGACACCCTTTAATTGCCATTGCTCCCAGGTCCACTCTGACCCGGAGGGGTAGTACCTGTTAGGGTCCCAACTATGGGTTAAATAGAATCTGACTTAAAAAAAAAATATACTCCATTAAAAATCGTTCTTCAAAATAACTGGATTCGGCATTAAATAACCTGAAAAGGGTTGATATGCCGTAAAACAAAAACAACCAACAAAAAAGCAAGTTGGAGTTCTTTTCTATTCTTGGTCTCCTTTGCGACTGAGATCACAACATGTTGGTTCCTGGACAACGTTACGTCAATACCAATGGTTATTTAATCAAATATATCGGAAGCGACACATAACACTTCTTATTTTTTTATTCATTTATTTATTTATTTTTGAAAACTGTTTTCAGATATAGAGGCTCTTAGTGGCCATTGAGTATTGGAAAACTCTGCGATGGGAAGGGAGGTCAGAAGAATTGCCGGGTTTCGTTTTAATCGTAATCGAGACAACTGAGTGATCAAAGAATCCCGGTGGAGACAGGATGGTAGATGTGCATTTTCAGTGTTATTTGTCGGGAAAAGATCAAGGAGGCTTGCAGAATGTCCATCAGCATTGAATACATGTGAGCTTGTCAATAATTTAAGTAAATGCAAAGGGAAAAGCTGTGACAAAACCTTCCTTCATTATCGATTTTGTTTGGGTCGACTAGTCTACTCAGCATTGTGAACATTGAAATTATCCACAGACATGAATGTTAGCTGAAGGATGAGCAGTCAGAATATTGTCTATTTTGTCGGAAATTTGTTCAATAACTGTAATGACAACAATGGATGTTGGAAGATTTGCTGCTTAGTCTTAATTCCCTGAAATGGGCCCATTTTTTTTTTTTAAAGCGGCCTTATATATATATGATGTTAAAAGTCCACGTATGCTTCTAGGATAGTTATTTAAAGGTTATGAGGGTTTTTTTTTAAACATGAAAACCGATGTTACTTTTTGTATCTAATATTTTATTGTTATTTTTTTTTTATATATTTCAAGCGGACCTCCGCTCTTGGTCACAAAAAAGTATCGAAAAAAAATTTTTTTTTTTCGATACTTTTTTTGTGACCAAGAGTGGAGGTCCGCTTGAAATATAAAACAATAAAAATATTAAATACAAAAAGTAACATCGTTTTTCATGTTTCAAAAAACCCTCCATAACCTTTAAATCAATATATATATATATATATATATATATATATATATATATATATATATATATATATAAGTGAACGTGTCTCTGTACATTTCCCTACGTAATAACTGTCAATTTTTAGTCTACAGACTCGAAATTTGATATACAGGGTACTGAGATTTGGGAAAATCGATGTGATCCGTTTTTGGCCAAAAATTTGGCGATTAAGGGGTCAAAGTTCAACGATTTGACCTTTGAGAACTCTACCAAACTCCTCCGACAATTTTGAGTCTGCGCACTTGAAATTTTAGATATAGGTTCCTTGGACATGGATTTAACTTAATAATTTGATTTGAGCCCAAAACAATAAATTTTAAAGGGGTCATAATAGGGGTCAAAGTTTAAAAAAAAATGACCCCTGCGGTCTCTTCCAAATTACTCAGACAATTTCTGGTCTAAATATTTGAAATTTTACATAAAGGGTACTCAGAGATAGGGCAAGCTTTTTCATCAGTTTGGGTCGAAAATTTTTAGTTACCAATATATAAATGTATGTATGTATGTCTGTTTGCATGTCTGTCGTAAACTTTCAGTAGAGGCGACGGATTTTACCAAGATCAGTATCGTTTTAAAGTTCGACCTTTCATACGACAAATATCGAAAAATTGGCTAAAAACATTAATATCTTCCCCTTCAACTAGGCACATTTCTACAGCGGGGGGGGGGGGGGTCACTTTTTTCGCCGATATTTTTTAAAGTTATCCTCTCCTTTAGATTGTCTAGCCTTAATGTCGCTTCCGGTTTGGCGGTGGTCGTAACAGCATAAACGTTGTGTTTTACTCAGTTCTTTTCCTCCTTTGCGGTACGGGTTCGAGCCTGCCTTCCTACTATCACCTTTTTTTTTTTTTTGCTCAACATATACATCCAAACACCCGGGCAACGCCGAGCTGAAATGCTAGTATATATATATATATATATATATATATATATATATATATAATGTTCGGACGATTAATCAGAATAAGGAATCGGAGAAATCGAAGCATTTTGGGAAATCAGTATCGAAATCAGGAAAAAATTGAGCCAATTTTCCAATGACAAAAACATACGTGCAAATATTTGTCGGAAATGTAAAAATACACTTGTGGGTAGGGGAAGGGAGCTATAGATATTAGTTTTGCTGGTAGTTCAAAATATATTCTAACTTATATATATATATATATATATATATATATATATATATATATATATATATATATATATTAAAATATATTGTTAACAAAACTAACAACCAATATTTTTTAAAAAATGCTCAATACATGCGTAAAGCTCTAATTTATCAAACTTACTATGTTTGTCTGTCTGTCTCAATATTTTCAAACTCTATCTCTTCCGAAACTAAAAGTCGCAGAGCGGCGCTAGGGGCTTCAAATGTTAGGATGTTTTATGGACCATTCGGGTTTGTGTTACTGTACACATGGATTCGAAAAAGTTTCTAAAAAAAATCTATAACAAATAAATGTTATCAAAGGCAAGATAAGTTACTTTTCTACCTAACTGGATATGTTTTTAGTGTTTTTATTTAATCAATATATGTTACCGTGACATGGGCTGACATATATTCGGTGAGGTTTTAACAGTATTTTGTATATTTTTTTATTTATAACTCATTTTCCAAATCTGTGTGCCAGCTATTTGGTAACATATGGAGCAGGTTTCTAACAGTATTTTGTCTAGTTTTTTTTTTTTTATATTTTTAACTCCTTTTCCCAAATTTACCATGTCAAAGAGAGAGTCGGGCGGCATTTTTAATTTTCCAATACATCGGTAAACACTGTTTTTCGAGCTGAATAAACATGTTACATTAAATAAAAACAACTGAAACGTAAGATTTTAAACCAAACAATTTATTAACATAACGTGCATTTAAATAATTTTTTTTTCCAGAAAATAAAATTTTCAAACAATGAAAACAATTTTTTAGAAGGGTTATTTTATATAAATTAGAAACAAAATTCAAAGAATATTAAAATGACTTCGACATTCACTAATAGATTAAAAAAAAACGGCTTATTATTAAAACCAAACAATTATTTAACACAAACGTGTATTAAAAAAAATTTTTTTCAGAAAATAAAATTTTCAAATCACCTGAAAGACAGGAGGCAAGGTTTAGGAGAGTGGACTTTCTCGGACTACCAAGAATGATGCCCCAGTCCGCCAGATAAAAGGCTACCGAAATGACCAAGTTTTCGTTGAACTGATCGTTGAGATCGGAACTGATGAATGGTGCGAACGACTACATTTCTGTTTTGATGAAACTATTTTTATAATCTTTGGGTGAGTCCATTATTTATAAAATGTTTTGAGTGAGTCCATTATTCATAAAGAGTTTGGGTGAGTCTATTATTCATAAAATGAATGAATCAGCTTATTTCATAACACAAAACAAAGAAAAACATGTTTCTACATCATAATCCTCGATGGTATCCATTAAACTGATCACACACTCCATATTTTGGTTTTTAATGCAATTTGATATATAAGATCAGATGAGTTGATTGAAGCCCGAAAAATGGGCTTGCAGAGATAACCAACGTGGAAATCGATGAGTTTGCTAAAAAGACTTAGTTTTTTCTTTCTTTTTTCTTTCTTTATTTTATTGTATTATTTTATTTTATTTTTATTTTGTTTATTTATTTATTTATTTGTTGTTGTTGATTATCAAAATTGATAAACGACTTTGCGCTCTCAAAGACAAAATTACGAACTCATTCTGGATAAGCATTGATCGAATCAAATGCGAAAACATTGAAAATGTCTGCGTCAAATTGAATTCCATTGAATTGCGAATCTGAAAGGTCAGATGAGTTGATTGAGGCTCAAAAAATGGGTTCGGAGTGAGGTGGGGTGAGACGTTTGATTAAATTAATGTCGACGACAGCGGCAATGGGCAATCGTAGGTGCGCCGGATGCGGATTCACTTTTTCGTTTCTAAAGAAGCTCATGTGTTTGTACCAGTATGAAACCCACACACGTGCATTCCTATGTGTTCCTTGTGCTTATATATTAATATCACGTGACCGTTGCACTTTAACCGTGTCGTTACATTTCAAACACTCGGACGTTGTCTGGTACCACTGCAGGAACAAATGAACAAACAAGGAAGGACATAAAAATACGACGCAGCTTTTTTTTTGTTTTGTTTTGTGAATACAAATAGCATTTTTTTTTAAATCTTTTTTTTACATAGGAGTCACCACTTATCAGGGCCCAGAGGCCCCTCGAGGATAAGGATTAAAGAGTAGTCAATGGGACAATATCATAGAAATCGTTAGTAGTGTAAGTTTGGTAAATTGGATTACTTAAGGGGAACGGCTGATTAAGAACTTGTTTACGTTGGACTTGAAGACGGCCATATTGTAGTCAGCTGGAAAGTAGGAAAACGGAAGATAGTTGTACGGGTGTGCAGTTCTAAGAAAGAAGCTTTGTTCATGGAATCTACATTTAGGTTAAGGCACAGATAAAGAGTGGGAGGAATTATTGATAGTGTTTTTAGCTAGACGAGTGTTTCTCGTGAATGTTTGGCTGGGGGGGGGGCATAGATTGGCGCTCAGACAAGCACTTGCCATGAAAATAACGATAAAGCAGAGACAGGTATTTATTCTAGTAATTTCTGACAACGAATTCATTGTTTCAAAATATCACGCGTCAAACATGTCCGTCAAGACGCCCTTTCACGCACGTGACTTTGTCATCGCCTACCTTTCTCACTTTTTCGACCCCGCGGCGCATTTTCTCGTTTCGCCATATACAAGTCAAAACATATTCGATCACTTCCTATGCGCAACCACGTGCTGTCCTTTTTTCTTCTTCTCTTTCCCATGACGTCAGCGTGTGCACACTTGCTTGATTTGCATATGTGCTAAGATGGCTGCTACTGCTAATATTTTCGCTAGTCAGCTATCATAGGCTGCTGCTGATTTTCATTCGCGATCTGTTACAATAAAAGCGCACCGCTTTTTTTTTTTACATAAAGTTGAGTTATTCGTCACACTGACATTGATATTAAAAACCCACTTTTCTAGTTTAAAACTGAATACAACCTCCTTATATACTCAGTCAAGAATATGCCAGCCACTTCAAAAAGGACAATTAATTTGCATATTCCTTTAAAAAAGAACTTTTATCAATTCATTTTTTTAATTTTCTTATTGAATAATTAGTTTCATGTTCACTATCACACGCAGTTCTATTTGTGCATATTTTCTATATTGTGAATAATTGCATAGTAATTGAAGCTGCATGCAGAGTAAATTTCTGTTTATCTGTCTGCATGTTGTGTAGCAGGGGAGCTCATATTGGTGACCCATTAACGGGGACTCAGAACAGATGATAATGATAACGAGGGAGACAAGACATTTACAACAGTTCTTTGAACACCATGTGATCATAAATATGGGGGGGGAGACTGGGATGATTCTTGTTAACACATATAGAGGAGGGGAGATACATTATTGATGATGGAGAAGGCACATTACTTGGGAGGAGTTGTACAAAGTTCGTTACAAGATGATGATAAAAACACCTTTACCTTTTTGTTGTAAGGAATGACGACACGAGACAAACAGTTACAAATATAGTTCGTTTTGTTATTCTTCAATCGGCCGATCGGTGACGTCAGGAATTCAAGCCTTTTCGACTACATGCTCTACTCTCCCCACCCCACCCCTTCTAAGGGGATCTCCTCTCGATCTTTCCTGATTCTCTCTCTCTGACTCTCACTGACTCTGTCTCTCTCTAACCTCGAACCTGCGATCCCTATATTGAGAAATCTTTCTTTATGACGTCAGAAGTGTGTTCTCCAACGTGACTAATTTTCATATGTCTGTCCAAACACACTTTTGGCAAATAAAGAATCCTCAATTCTAATCTATTTTTAAACAATATTTTTTAACTCACATTGTCCATCTTTTAACTGACATATTTAATATCCAGATTTCTAAAAGAATGGACAATCGACTCTTTTTCCGACATAAACAATATTTAGCTATTCTGTTCATATTGTGGACACATTAAGGGGGGGAGCATATATAACTGGGACTCATAATACACGAATAACGATGGTGATGATGAGGAAAAGACATTTATAACAGTTCTTATTAACACGGAGGAGGGGGAACATTACTTGGAAGGGGGTTATACAAGAGTTCGTTACAAGATGATCATAAAACACATTTACCTTTTCTGTTGTAAAGAATGACGACAAGAAACAAACAGTTACAAACATAGTTGGTTTCTTTATTCTTCAATCCACCGATCGGTGATGTCAGGAATTCAAACTTTGATAACATTTATTTGTTATAGATTTACATGGTATATTTTCCTCCCTTCGCTTCTAAGGGGTTCTCCTCTCCAATTGATTATCGCCGTGTGTGATCTGCTCTGAATATCTGATCCTCATTCACATTCTCATTACGACTGGGTAAAACTTCGAACCCTCACATTCCTATATTGAGAAATCTCCTTTGCTTATGACGTCAGAAGTGTGTTTACCAACGTGACTACTTCACGTGGATTCACAAATGTTTGTCCAAACACAGTTTTGGCAAACAAAGAATCCTCAATCTAATTCTAACCTATTTTTAAACAATATTTTTTAACTTGCATTGTGCATTCATTTAACTGACATATTTAATATCTAGATTTCTAAAAGAATGGACAATCGATTTTTTTTCTGACATAAACAATATTTAACTATTTCTAATAGAATTTACAATATTTAACTATTTCTAATAGAATTAACAATATTAAACTATTTCTAATAGAATTAACAATATTTAACTATTTCTAATAGAATTAACAATATTTAACTATTTCTAATAGAATTAACAATATTTAACTATTTCTAATAGAATTAACAATATTTAACTATTTCTAATAGAATAAACAATATTTAACTATTTCTAATAGAATTAACAATATTTAAGTATTTCTAATAGAATTAACAATATTTAAGTATTTCTAATAGAATTAACAATATTTAAGTATTTCTAATAGAATTAACAATATTTAAGTATTTCTAATAGAATTAACAATATTTAACTATTTCTAATAGAATTAACAATATTTAAGTATTTCTAATAGAATTAACAATATTTAACTATTTCTAATAGAATTAACAATATTTAACTATTTCTAATAGAATTAACAATATTTAACTATTTCTAATAGAATTAACAATATTTAACTATTTCTAATAGAATTAACAATATTTAACTATTTCTAATAGAATTAACAATATTTAAGTATTTCTAATAGAATTAACAATATTTAAGTATTTCTAATAGAATTAACAATATTTAAGTATTTCTAATAGAATTAACAATATTTAACTATTTCTAATAGAATTAACAATATTTAAGTATTTCTAATAGAATTAACAATATTTAAGTATTTCTAATAGAATTAACAATATTTAAGTATTTCTAATAGAATTAACAATATTTAAGTATTTCTAATAGAATTAACAATATTTAAGTATTTCTAATAGAATTAACAATATTTAACTATTTCTAATAGAATTAACAATATTTAACTATTTCTAATAGAATTAACAATATTTAAGTATTTCTAATAGAATTAACAATATTTAAGTATTTCTAATAGAATTAACAATATTTAACTATTTCTAATAGAATTAACAATATTTAACTATTTCTAATAGAATTAACAATATTTAAGTATTTCTAATAGAATTAACAATATTTAAGTATTTCTAATAGAATTAACAATATTTAACTATTTCTAATAGAATTAACAATATTTAAGTATTTCTAATAGAATTAACAATATTTAAGTATTTCTAATAGAATTAACAATATTTAAGTATTTCTAATAGAATTAACAATATTTAACTATTTCTAATAGAATTAACAATATTTAAGTATTTCTAATAGAATTAACAATATTTAAGTATTTCTAATAGAATTAACAATATTTAACTATTTCTAATAGAATTAACAATATTTAACTATTTCTAATAGAATTAACAATATTTAAGTATTTCTAATAGAATTAACAATATTTAACTATTTCTAATAGAATTAACAATATTTAAGTATTTCTAATAGAATTAACAATATTTAAGTATTTCTAATAGAATTAACAATATTTAAGTATTTCTAATAGAATTAACAATATTTAAGTATTTCTAATAGAATTAACAATATTTAAGTATTTCTAATAGAATTAACAATATTTAAGTATTTCTAATAGAATTAACAATATTTAACTATTTCTAATAGAATTAACAATATTTAAGTATTTCTAATAGAATTAACAATATTTAAGTATTTCTAATAGAATTAACAATATTTAAGTATTTCTAATAGAATTAACAATATTTAAGTATTTCTAATAGAATTAACAATATTTAAGTATTTCTAATAGAATTAACAATATTTAACTATTTCTAATAGAATTAACAATATTTAAGTATTTCTAATAGAATTAACAATATTTAAGTATTTCTAATAGAATTAACAATATTTAAGTATTTCTAATAGAATTAACAATATTTAAGTATTTCTAATAGAATTAACAATATTTAAGTATTTCTAATAGAATTAACAATATTTAAGTATTTCTAATAGAATTAACAATATTTAAGTATTTCTAATAGAATTAACAATATTTAACTATTTCTAATAGAATTAACAATATTTAAGTATTTCTAATAGAATTAACAATATTTAACTATTTCTAATAGAATTAACAATATTTAAGTATTTCTAATAGAATTAACAATATTTAACTATTTCTAATAGAATTAACAATATTTAAGTATTTCTAATAGAATTAACAATATTTAAGTATTTCTAATAGAATTAACAATATTTAAGTATTTCTAATAGAATTAACAATATTTAACTATTTCTAATAGAATTAACAATATTTAAGTATTTCTAATAGAATTAACAATATTTAACTATTTCTAATAGAATTAACAATATTTAAGTATTTCTAATAGAATTAACAATATTTAACTATTTCTAATAGAATTAACAATATTTAAGTATTTCTAATAGAATTAACAATATTTAAGTATTTCTAATAGAATTAACAATATTTAAGTATTTCTAATAGAATTAACAATATTTAACTATTTCTAATAGAATTAACAATATTTAACTATTTCTAATAGAATTAACAATATTTAACTATTTCTAATAGAATTAACAATATTTAACTATTTCTAATAGAATTAACAATATTTAACTATTTCTAATAGAATTAACAATATTTAAGTATTTCTAATAGAATTAACAATATTTAAGTATTTCTAATAGAATTAACAATGGACTGAATTTCTAACATTCCATTTTCCATTATCTTTAGCATTTGCCTACAGGGTTCGATTCTAACCTTTTCCTAATATCATTTTCACTTATCTAGTATTTTTCTTAATTACTTAAGAAGGGGCAGTCCTTTCAGGTAACATGCAGAACAATCTCTACCAAACTATTCGCTCAATTTTTGGTCTACAAAGTTGGAACTTGACATATGGGGTATGCGGACCTGCAGACGAAAATCAATTTGGTTTTTAACCGGAAAAATTAGCTGTTAAGGGATTAAAATTGAAAAATTCACCAGTTTGCAAACCTAAATTGCTTAAGGAGTAGGTAGGCTCTGTCTATCGCCCGGCTTCCATACTTCTTCTTTGCCTATTAGTCAAGCGCAGAGACACTATCTCAGTGATTCGACAGAAACACCCAGCGGTAGATCTTGTTTCCTGGCTAGGGCAACGAACGCCGTTTTTCCCCATTCCCAACACGCCCCACCCCTAAAACTGAACATTTGGGAGTGCTTGAGTATGAGACATACCTGAGCAATTAGATTGGGTTGACCTTCTTCTAATGGGTTGAGGGTACCGGATTGACAGTTCCTGGCTGCTGTTCCCGACTGGTAGTACAGGAGCCCTAACTCTTTGGTAGCGCTTAGAGCAGCTGCTCCATCAACAGTTGAATAATATCGGGTTGTTTGTAGTGCCATGACGCGCATGGAAAGGGACCCTGCACTCATCCCCGGTGGGCTTTCCTGAGGCCACAATCCTAATTGGAGAAAGGTCAGCTAATGGTCTACTTGTGATGCATGTCTGGAGCTCTGCATAACCTCTTGTTTAGCTCCCCCTTACCTAAACCGAAACTCTTAAAAAAAAAATATGACGACAGTACAATCTAAAAATAAGCTTAAACCAGGATTAGGGACAAACAAATTCAACTTGCCTCCTCCCTTGAGGCTCTCATTCACAAATATCCGTGGGCTTAGAACTAACTTAGCTGATGTTGAAGCATTTCTCTTAACAAATACCCCGGATATCTTAGCACTAAGTGAGACTAACCTACACTCCTCCATTCCCTCTAACCACTTTAACATGCCTGGATATCTCCCACTCTGCCGTAAGGACTCTGACAGACACATGCACGGACTTGGAGTTTACATTCGTAATACCCTTCCCTTGGCTAGAGAAACAAACATAGAAACAGATGATCAAGCCTTTATGTGCTTTATACTAAACGTGAAACACAGTATTAGCTACTTTTATTTTCTCTACCGTTCTCCCTCAACTCAGGACTGCACCATAATAAACAAAGTATCTGACAGCATAGACACGGCACTGTCCCTCGACACTAGCGCACAAATACATGTATTTGGTGACTTTAATGTCCACCACAAAAACTGGCTCGGATTCTCTACTTACACAGATGCAGCGGGCAGCACAAATCATAGCTTCACTATATCTCACTCCCTATCACAAATTGTTACGTTTCCAACCCGTTTCCTTGACCAGTAAGAACAACACGCATCACTTCTAGATCTGTTTTTGACCACAGTTCCCGATGATTGCATAACGAAGGCCCACAGTCCACTCGGGAGCGCTGATCATGCAGTGATAATAGTTGAAATCGCCCTTAACTCTAGAGCCAGTGCTCAAAACAACGAGATATTATAAAAAGGCTAACTGAGAAGCCATCAGGGAACTAATTAGAGATGCCCCATGGAGAAATATTTTCTCTCTCCCTGCTGAACAATGTGCAAACGAGACCACTGACTGGTTCAAAACCGCAATCGAAGCGCATGTTCCCATGCGGAAATTCTATAGTAAGCCCCACTCTCCCCAATGGTTTACGTCGACTTGTGCAACTGCCATTGCTCAAAAGCAGCATGCATACCGTAGGTTTAACCGACATAAGTCCAGTTCAAACAGACTGAAGTATATAGAAGCTAGAAATAATGTTAAGAAAGAAATAGCGACAGCTAAGAGAGAATTTACGGAAACAACTAAAAAGCGCATCGAAGCACAAAAACTAGGAACTCGAGACTTCTGGAAAATCTACAACAGTGTAGTAAATAATGGGCAATCCACAATTCCCCCACTAACCAACAATCACAAAGTTGTCTCATCAGCAACCGACAAGGCTAACATGCTTGCCAGTCGGTTTGCCTCCAACTCCACACTGGACCCTTCCAACCACCCACTACCTGACTTTCCTATGCGGACAGACGCCACGCTAGACGATCTGAAAACCACCCCTGCCCAGGTGCATGCTATCATAAAAAACCTTGACACTTCAAAAGCATGTGGACCCGATCTTATCCCGGCTGTGCTATTAAAAAAGTGCTCAGCCGAAGTAGCTCCAGTTCTCTCCAAACTCTACAACAAATGCCTTAATGAAGCTTGATTTCCAGGCTGTTGGAAAACTGCTTCTGTGGTACCAGTATTCAAGAATTCTGGCGAAAGAACTGACCCATTAAATTATCGCCCTATTAGCCTCCTCCCACTTTTTGCCAAAATATTTGAGACCTTAATTAACCATGCTCTAGTCCATCACCTTACAGATGCAAAAATTCTGACCGACCAACAATATGGATTTAGACAAGCCCGTTCCACGGCAGACATCCTCACTGTAATCTCTGAACGCATATACAATTCACTGGACAAAGCGGGAGAAGGCAGAGCGGTAGCTCTAGATATATCTAAGGCTTTTGACAGGGTATGGCATGAGGGTCTCCTCAGGAAGATTAGATCATGCGGTATCACTGGTAGAATACTTAACATAATTAAATCCTTCTTAGATAAGAGAAAAATCCAGGTTGTCCTCGACGGTCGTACATCTAAACAATATGATATAAATGCGGGAGTGCCCCAGGGATCTATCCTTGGACCTCTATTGTTCCTGATATTCATAAATGACCTCCCCGACAAAATTGCCTCTGAGATGGGTATATATGCTGATGACACTACACTCTATGGCAGACACGACAGGAAGACGAATGAACACATTTCTAAAGAAATGGCAGAAACACTAGAGGAAGACCTCCAATCTGTAGTGGAATGGGGACAAAAGTGGTTGGTCGCGTTCAATGTTGCCAAGACTAAACTAGTTTCATTCAATAATTACAAGAAACCCTCTCTACCACCCATAGCAATGGCCAACGACTCTTTATCTGAGAGTCCATCTTTCAAACTCCTTGGCCTAACGTTCACAGGAAACATGAGTTGGAACAATTACATTGAAGGCATTGCCAGTGCCGCTGCAAGAAAGGTGGGCTCTCTCTACCATGCTAGAAAACTACTAACACCCAAAAGTATCTTGTACCTCTATAAGGCCACCATTCGCCCATGTATGGAGTATTGCTGCCACATCTGGGCTGGTGCATCTGCTACTAGTCTCTCGCTCCTTGACAAGGTTCAAAAGAGAGTCG